>NC_090934.1:1453818136-1454135190 GCF_040938575.1 Ambystoma mexicanum
ATCAGACTGCCAGCATGGGCGGTGTCAGACTGCCAGCATGGGCGGGATCAGACTGCCAGTATTGACAGGATCAGACAGATCTACAAATGGATCTTGGCTGCGGATATGGGACAGAGCGCTAAACGACCCTGCGACACTCCTGAGTGGAGTCCAGCCCATGCAGTAGGTCATTTTAGCGTTCCTTCCAAATAGAGGACTTCTCATATTGGTGGCTAGCAAGTGGTGTGTACATGAATGTCATTAAATTCAGTAACATATTCTAGTTGAACTGCTATGGTTTTAATCTAGTCAGACAAATCGTACATTTCAGAGGTTAGACAAAGAACAGAGAAGCTTAACCCAACCCATGCCCTCAATTACTTATCAGGCCACACATGATATCATAGACATCTCTGAGTGCACTACACATAGCAATCGACGCCCCTAATGACCGCACAAACATTATTGATTGCTCCTTGGAAGTCACAAACCTCACCATAATGTACCAATTGACCGTATGCCCTCCCCTTTTCGTGATACCCCTCCCCTCTCTCTCTCCCACTTGACTGCTGGCATAAAGACCTGGCCTGTCTGGAGTGGGGCGGTTCGTTCTTTATGTAGGCAACCCCTAATGCAAAACAGTGCACAAAATAAAATGAAACGTCCACCTTTAAAGTAATAAGCAATCCATCAAAGTGCATAAAAACCAGAAAAAATACATACAAAACATAAACAACTTGAAATGACATCTGCTCAGACCCATATCTTCATGGTCTTTAAAGACAATTATAAATCCACTTTTGCTGTATAAGAGCTAGTGTTGAAAACTGATTTTCCTAGCAAGAGGTGGGGGGGGTCTAGCGGGGGGAGGATTGGGGCGGGTGTAGGGGGGTCGTTTAGTCATCCCCCCACAAACATTTTCCTCTCAGCCCCTCAGGAGATGAATCCAGAAACACCTGGAAAATAGCCCAATTTCTTATGATGTCAGCAAATTACAAAATGTGCACACCTTTCAAATCCAAAGAAATGCACACCAATATTTCCTGCACGGAGAACATTCACAAAGGATTTCCGAGGGCTCATGCTAAGACCCTCAAGTGGTCTTGTAGGGAAGTGTTTCGTCTCTCAACCTGTCCACCACGGTTCCAGTCCAGGCCCTGACATGAACACACGGAATGCATCAGAACATTCTAAAACAAATGCCAATCACAAACTACAAAATACTGGAATTTCAGGGAAATGTAGTTTCTGTTGACGTTTGTATTTACTGTTTAAATGTTATAAATGCTGCCCGAGGAGTAAAGGAGAGAGAAAAGCATAAGCCTTTGCCTCTGTGTCTTTAATAGAATCTTGACTTTCTATAACGTCAGTATGGAAAATCAGTACTTCCCTTGATTGTGGTGCCGGATACGGGGAGACATTTTCTACCACACATTGACAGCACTGATAACAACGAATAACATTGTAAGCTGAGTAAAACAAAAACAAAAATATTGTCGTTTCAACTGCGAGAAGGCAGAAGGGTACTATTGATCAAAGATTTGGCTTTTTGACGAAGACCCTTTTGCTGTTTTTAATGGTAAAATCTAACCAGCTACGGTCTACTAGAGGTACTAGGTGCCCAGGACAAATACTCTACAGGATTATTTTTACTTTTCTTAAATCAACAGTAGTTAAAATTGCTAATCTTGGACTGTCCAATAGAGGTTCAACAAATTTCCATAATAAGTCATTGGCCCTCATTACGAGGTTGGAGGTAACCATGCCGCAATTAGCGGCATGGTTGCCTCCTTACCGCATACCGGGCCGGGTTCCTCAAATGAGGATTTACCGGCCCATCCCAACCTTGGAGGACCGGTAATTCCTCGTCCGAGGAACCCGGACCGGTACATCCCCATTCGAGCCCCCATAGGGCTCAATGGGAATGGGGAAGGAGCTAACAATATAACGGGCCCGTTGATAGATCCCTGGTCTCCTCGCGGCACCCGGTAAGGACGCCTGGTTTTACCAGGCGCCCTTTGCGGGTACCGCGAGGAGACCTCGTAATAGGGCGGAATGGGTTTACCGGCACCATTACCGGTGCCGGTATACCCATTCCGCCAACCTCGTAATGAGGCCCATTGACTATCTTAGACTGCATTGCCTTTGGCAATGGATTAGGATTTAGAAAAACATTAGGCTCGATTGCATCCATTCTGAAGTGATCCTGCACGTCTGATCCAAGGGATCTTTAAATAATGAATGCACATATTTAAAAGATGTAAAAATAAGGGTGCAACCCTGTTTCTGCTATCAGACCAGATTTTGAACCAGAGACGCAAAGGCGCACGCAGCATGTCTAGTCTTCAATGAATGATAAGCCAAGCTCAAGATGAAAAGGATGCCAGGGAACAGAATACACTTAAGAAATTTGTTTTCAACTATTTGAAAAATAGAAACATTGTTAATGACTTAAATATCAGGCCTATATGAAGCAAGTGCCTTAGCTTTGTCCTTATAATCTCTTATAATCATTTTAACTGGATTACGAGACAAATGATTTGCAAAGCTAAAAAGAGCATATACACTCGGAGGCATCTTTATGGCTTGGTTTTGAAAATGATAGGTTACGCATAAGTCTAGGCTAATGCATACCCCCAAGTAATGGCTTTGCATAACCATGGGGAGCCAGGTGTTCCCTATGGCCTGTATTCTCTGACCCCCTTTCCACTGACTGCAGTGGTGCAGATGGGGGATTTCCCCCGGTGCAGTGTGGTGTGCTCACAGAGTTGGACTGGTCTAGAAGGACACTGGGAAAGTTACCAGCCGACAGGTTGAGAGGGCTGGTAGGGCTGGGGAATAGTCAGGTACAGAATTGGCAGACCAGAAAGCCTGTCCCTGAATAGTGCCTCTCCCATCCAATGTCTTCTCTAAAGCTGACCTCAAGCACACACTTTAGTTTCTGAGAGTCTCAAGACTATCTGGCAACTGTTGCCAGTGTTGCATAATAAGCTGTCGCCCGATGCCAAGGCAGGGGTGGGCTGGTGCTGTGACGATCAGGAGGCACACTGGACTGACAATGACGGCACCAGATGCCCTAACAGGCCAGTGCCAAATCACGTTCTAGATTCAGGAATCAACATCACTGGTCTTCCAACTTCAAATGGTTGGTTCTTTGTAAGGGTGCACGTCAACTTTGAGTAAGTATTCGGTCGCATTCTGGCTGAAAAATAGCTACTCAACTGCAGACACATAATGTTCTGCTTTTTGGCTCCAGCTGAATACTTTGTCTTCTCTTTCAATGCACTGCAATAATACACAAAGGCAAATGTGGAGGGAAAAATCGCAAAAGGGCCTGAAATTAAGGGCCTGATTCGTGAAAGTGTTTTATAATGGCGCAATCCCATAGGAAAACGTTCTGTGAATCAAGACCTAAATGTCAGAAAGCATTCCTGAATAAATATAAGACTACGGTGCATATGTTTGTGTATTGGATCGGCGTCCGGAGTATGAGTGCGAGGCAAGCATGTTTTTCCTATCGCAATGCCTATGGAGAAATGTCTAAAAGGTGGGCTACCTCTTCTGTGTCAATAAGGGCTGGGGACAAGTCAATGACATGTTCCGCATTGCCAGATGCAGATAAAATGTCCCAACGTCTATTGGCCTATTGGAGAATTATCTTACTGTGAAATATCTCGAATAACCATATAGGCCTGTCCCAACAGAAACTGTGAGAGGACGCAGAGTGTTAGGGGGTACTGCATCAGCTGGAATTGTGTGCTAGAGGGTTGACCTTTGGGGGTTTTCCTTTGCCACCCACAGTGCATTGCATCATCTAGAAAGGGTAGTAGGAGGTGGGGTGCATGGAAGTAGATGGATGTTTGGTTGAGTTGAGCGACTGCCTTCTTAGAGCTTGCAGGGTTTGGGCGGTTTCGGTCGCATGCCAGACTTTCTCATGTGTGATTACCCCTGCTTCAACCCCATCTGCCTATCTGAGAGAGTCCTCTCCCATGTTTGGAGTGTGATGCTGGGAGTCTCCTCTTTAAAAATACTCGGGCGATGGTGTCCACTTACCTCACATGTACCGTCAACTCGTGTCCTGCATGAGCACACAGAAAACATGTTTGCATTTTTGTGTGAGCAGGAAGTAAAGTTTGAAATTCACTTTCCACGCTGGCTACCTTGCAACTTGTACGAGTTTGCATTGTGTGCTATTCTCAAAGGCAATTGTAAAATGTGGTTCTATGTCATTTCATCAATGGGAGACATTTTGATGGGATTTTTTCTGAGTATTTTTTACCGAAAAAACTCTTTCCCCCCAAACTCCATCCCCTATTCTTTTTTTACCTATTTCCGACCACCCCCACTCCCTATGTATACTTTTCTGACCCCCACCCTATATATTTCATTGGATTTTTTCGGTAAAATTTACTCAGAAAATAAAACATCGAAATTTTACTCATCGATGAAGGAACGCTATACCGAAATTGCAGTATTCTTTGTGTTCCTTGCAACACAGCACTTTGCATTCTTGAAGCCACCCACGTTGAGTAGCACTGATCCTTCCGTACAGATGGTCACAGCATTTTTGTTAATCTGTTCTTTTGTGGATTGTGTCATTTAATTAAGGATTAGATATTGATTAAAATAAGGAGAAATAATGGAAACATCCGAACACATATTTAAAACAGTGCTTTATTATTTTCTTTAAAGCAGTGTATTTTTCACATTTAAAACATGATTAGAACTATTCGGATTCGGCCGAATACTAAATATACTATCTTCTGGAAATGTGTACTCGCTCTTCCTTCATGCACCCCTTTTCCATTAGTCTGTTTCGAGCTGGGCCTATTATCCATCAAGCGCATGGTCGAAGGAAACATTTTTGCATTTTATAGGAGATAACGACCATCGGGAGAGCAACATTATTTGAGAAAATCTTCCACGCTTTGAAAGGAAGCAAAATCAAAGCGTTTAACATGTTAATGTTAACGTTAAAGGACATTTGTACCGCGCACTATGCACTATCACCACCCTAGTGGTCCCCTGGCGCTCTGGCGGCTCTGAAAGAGGAGGGGAGGTTGAGTTAGTGGGAGGAAGCAGGAAAAGTGCAAGAGAGCAGTGATGTGCTGTTGGTGGCCTCAGCCCGGTGGGTCCGTTGGCTGGGCCTGGGGTGTTTTGCAGCCGGTAGTCGTCGTGTACTGTTGTGCGAGTCTATGTGTGTTTTTTGCTTTGTTGTTGCAGTGCAGTGAAGTTTGTGCAGTTTGTTGGGCTGTAGGTTTGTGGTTGTTTTTGGTTTGGAGTTTGAGAGGTGAATGCAGAGGGGGAAATTGTTAGTGCATGTAGGGGAAAGGGGTGTTTATCTATTCTGAATACTTTAGAAACCACGCCTGATGCGTTGATAGCGATTCACCTGCCAGTTAAAAAGGAGAATCAGGGAACTGGACTGGATACTAACTACCGACGCCAGTAAGTCAAACCACTTCCATCATTGCTTGATATCAGGTGGGAAAGCTTGGGGGGAATGACCTTCTTATCTAGTCAAATTTCCTGATGCCAGGTGGAGAAAATTCTGTCTGTGGATAAGATTTAATTTGCTGGAAACTAATGAGATTCTGGGAGTAGGAAAAAGCGTCCTTGAACTGAAAGGACATGTCGGTTTTGTAAACTAAAGGAAGTAGAAACACTGTGTCAATTAGCACTAGAATGTATAAAGTTTAAAATCCTAGAGACTACATTTCTAGGAACCTTTTTAAACAGGTATAGGCAGGCTTCTGTGAAAGAAATGTGCCATATATTTTTAGAAGGTTCACAAGGCTCTCTTAAATTTAATGAACTTACTCAAAGCAATCTTTGCTTGCGAGCTTGATGTATAATGATGGTTCATTCACTGCAAAGTTTGCTCTGTTTTTCTGTCTTTGAAGATTTTAACTTCTTTTTTTATATTGTTATATGTAAAATGAGTTTCCTTTATGATTAAGAATAAGGACATAATCATTTAATAATTGAAGAATGAATTATGCAATGGAATATACAATGTATGAATGAATTTTATTTATGTAATACTTTTGTAACGTTTTATAGATGTAAACAAATATATGCTAGTCGGTACACCCCTAGTTCTTCCTTCTGATTTCTTTTCAGTGGTATGAGGCTCAGATTTGGGGAGCTCCGGGAGGGACCACTACAAAAATCAATGTTATTTATTTGTTCATTTACAACACGCTTAATACCAGCGTTGTGGTTTTGAAGCGCGGGATTGGGAATTCGAACATGGGACAAGGGGTGTAGTTTGGACGACGTGGACAGAGTTGTTTAAAGGGGTGGTATCTGGTGAAGGTTCAGAGTCTGGCAGCAGGGAAGTAAAGTTTGGGGGCGCATGCACTTATTTTGGCTAGGGGCAGCAGAAAGCCTAAATACGCCACTGCCCCCCACTAAACACTTGAGAACACCTCACTGACCCAATCACCTGTCCATGCCGATGTTTCCCTGCGTCCTTCGCCAACCTCACCACATAATGGCCTCTTTCTTCCAATGTATACAATCTCCTAAATCGGTCCTCACAGGATATTCTCTCTCTCATGCCCACCCAGGGGGTGGACAGGCATGAGAGTGAATATCCTGTGAGGGTGTGGTGGTGGTATCTCACACGTCACCTCACAGCATGGTCCCGCCCTGCTTCACAACCCAAGCACCCCTCTGGTCAATGGGTCATCTTTGCAACCTATGTCCTCACGTCTGTGACCCTTAACTCTTGCAACAACCCCCCACCCTGCGGATACGGCCATTACCTGCCTCCTTCCAGAATGCCCCCTAAAGTGTCCCACGCCTCTAGTTCATTCTGAATCACCCTTCCAGAACCCACGCGCAGGTAAACCGGCCAATCTTTCCAGCTCCCTTGGCACCCCCTTCACCCCGCGCCTTTCTTTATGGATTCAAACCTTTGCACGAGTTTCTCAATGTATAGCAGATAAAGAAACGAGACTGGTGACTGTCAAAACGAAGAGGAAAACATACACCCTATGCAAAGCGCCGGCCCAAAGAAGAACGGGGTTCTAACGTGAACCCCAGGCAATCATTTTAGGCATTATACAGAGTTATTATTATATCTTAAGTCGGAAGAGGCAGATATGTTATAAGGTTGTAGGTGAAAGGTTCAAATACAAAGGATCAAATGACAATACTTTTGAGTCAAAAGGACCGGGAAAAAGTCGCATTTTTTTTTTTATGGGGGCTCTCCCCTCCCCCCGCAAACCCCTGTTTTTGGTGCAAAAACCACTTTTTTTTCCTATATGGAAGCCAAAAAAAAATATAAATTTTAAAAAAAGCCTTTGACCTTGTTTTTTTTCGGTCCTTTTGACTGGAAACTATTGTATTCGATCCTTTTGTTTTCGATCCTTTGACTGGACGCCATGTTATAACCCCAATGCAAACCTATGGGAAAATGACAATTCTCCCGATTGCGGGTGAAATCTTCCCCTCGGAGCTCCAGAATGTTGGCGGGGCTGCTAATGGGCTGTACCACCTGTACACGGAACAGCCATATTCCTGCGAGTCCATGAAACGCCTCCCTGCTTACAGTGCAGTGTTCTCTCTTGGCTGGACACCATGGTTTCCCAGCCCAGGCTGCTGGAACAGGGAGAAGGGAGCCCCTTTGTTGTTGTAGTACCGCGCCCGTCCACCATGCTACGGTGTCGCTGTGGGCTCGCAATGCGTGGGCCCGGTGCCAAGTATTAAATGGAGGCAATCAAGCGCGTCCCCCCGCGTCCCCCCTCCCCTCTCTCTTAAAACCGCTCTGTTTACTAGAGCCCAGGCCTTCCCACTTAGAACTACACACCAAAAATATGCACTGTGGTTTCCCGATAGCCAATAATAAACCGCAAAAAAAACAGGAGCAGGTTGCAGCCGCTGAAGATGGGAGGGTGCCGGGGGAGGGGGGGATGGGGCGAGAAGCTGGGATTGCACTTACTATCAGGCTGCATCGCTGCACTTCATTGGCCTGGCGGGCGGGGGCGTGCGTATACACACTGCGGGTGCATACACGCGCACACTGGGGCTACCAAGCCAGTCCTAGGCTTGGGGTGCGCACAGCAGGGGCGCATGGAAGCATTGCCACAGGGTTGGCTTTATCTCATGCACACTGGCCTTCAAATGGACACAGCACGGATATTGCCAGGCAAGCCAGTACCACACAAAACAATATACTGATCTGGTGAACTGGCCTTACCCATGGAAACAGGACAGCCAGTCCCAGAACTGGCCTTCCCTATTGAACCAGGTCAGCCAGTCCAAAGCAAACTGGCCTTGCCCATGGAAACAGGACAGCCAGCCCCATGAGAACTGGCCTTACCCATGGAAACAGGACAGCCAGCCCCATGAGAACTGGCCTTCCCTATTGAACCAGGTCAGCCAGTCCAAAGCAAACTGGCCTTACCCATGGAAACAGGACAGCCAGCCCCATGAGAACTGGCCTTACCCATGGAAACAGGACAGCCAGCCCCATGAGAACTGGCCTTCCCTATTGAACCAGGTCAGCCAGTCCAAAGCAAACTGGCCTTACCCATGGAAACAGGACAGCCAGCCCCATGAGAACTGGCCTTCCCTATTGAAACAGGACAGCCAGCCCTTAGCGAACTGGCCTTACCCATAGAAACAGGACAGCCAGCCCCAAGTGAACAGGCCTTACTTATTGAAACAGGACAGCCATCCCCAAGCGAACTGGCCTTACCCATAGAAACAGGACAGCCAGCCCCAGGCGAACTGGCCGTACCTATTTAAACAACACACGTATTATCAGACGGGACAAACCAGCCTAACACATGTAGCCAATACGATTGTCCAGAAACCAGGTTTGATAAATAACAGTACCCGTGGTCTCCAGCTTTACCCTCTCTCACTCCGTGTGTTGCACTGAGTTTGTACAGGGTGGTGGGTTTTGCAGCTCTTGGGCACGCTGTCACCACCTCTTACTCCCTAATAAAAGTGCCAATGGTCTTGGGAAAAGTCCCCGGCCTCGCCGAGGAACGGATCCGACTCGGAGTCCAAGGAGGGCGCCTGCGGCAGCGGCGCCCGCGGCCCGCACCAGCCCCATGCCGGCGCGGCTCCCAGGCTATGCATGATTGATGCCCCCCTCGCCCCCACCCTGCGCACGATGCGGGGATCAAGTGCACGAGAACAAAGCACGGCAAGGGCAGCTTCTCGCAGCCGCAAAAGGCGGAGGTTTGAAAAGAGCTCCGAGCAAACGACTGGGGTGAAGGCCAGGCGAGGGTGGCAGAGAGGGGGGTGCCTTCACTTGGCACATATCCTGGCAGCGCGCTCCCAACACACGCTCGTTCGCTCTGCGTGCGCTCTGCGTGCGCTCTAAGGGGTCGGTGTGGTCAATGCAAGGGAGAATCGCTTTGCACGTGAGGGCATAGCGCCGAGGGCCGAGAGTAGACGCCGCACTGGTCCAATCGTATGAGGGGATAGCGCCGAGGGCCGAGAGTAGGCGCTGCACTGTTCCAATTGTATGGTAAGAAGCCTGTAAGTCTCCACAGAGCCCATGTTCGTGTGATAAGGGTCACTGGTCGAAACACACAACCAGAAGGAGAAAGCTCAAGAAGTTGAACTTAACGTTTTAAGAAAAAAAATAAAAATTCAGAATAAACAAATTTGATTTTAATATAAAAAGAGAGACCTCACATCGGCGACAGAAACAGTAGGTTGGGGTTAATGGGAGAATGTTTCAAAGAGCCCAGTAACCAGGGCAGGCGTTAGGCAAACCATTTATACATGAACGTTTTTTATTTCATTTTTTACAGTCCAATCGATTTTAAATATTCGATGTTATTGCATTTACAGTTCAACAGTTGGCAATTCAATCATGTCCGACTGGTTACGTTCCATTCAAGATGCTCACAGACATATGTGATGTGGTTAGTTGTGGCACAGAGCTATGCCACAGCCAGGGTCGGACTAGCCTACTGGGCAACAGGGCACGAACTGCCCGAACCAAAAACCCTAAATGCTAGTGTGGGCCCGTGTTTTAGGGCAAAGTGGGCGGTTTCTTGGCCAGTTTGATGAGTTACTTCATTATGTGGCTAGTAATTTTGACCAGTGTTACTGAATAAATAGTCACATTTTATCAAAAATCTCCCCCTCGTATACTACACAGTCTGTCACAAAAGGAATGAATTGCCATTTGCAACTGTGGGCTACTCTTTCATTGGTGCCTGAGACAATTTTATGCCCCAGTCTGACTCTGGGCACACCAGAATGATACAGTGTGTTTGATGGTGCGGTATTGTAGCATGGTACGGCGTGCTACAATATAGTACGGTGAAATGGCACAGTAGCGGTGTGTGGTGGGGATGACATGGTACAGGGTGGTACGGTGAAATGGCACAGTAGCGGTGTGTGGCGGGGATGACATGGTACAGGGAGGTACGGTGAAATGGCACAGTAGCGGCGTGTGGCGGGGATGACATGTTACAGGGAGGTACGGTGAAATGGCACAGTAGCAGCGTGTGGCGGGGATGACAGTGTACAGGGTGGTACGGTGAAATGGCACAGTAGCGGTGTGTGGTGGGGATGACATGGTACAGGGTGGTACGGTGAAATGGCACAGTAGCGGCGTGTGGCGGGGATGACATGTTACAGGGAGGTACGGTGAAATGGCACAGTAGCGGTGTGTGGTGGGGATGACAGGGTACAGGGAGGTACGGTGAAATGGCACAGTAGCGGTGTGTGGCGGGGATGACATGGTACAGGGAGGTACGGTGAAATGGCACAGTAGCAGCGTGTGGCGGGGATGACAGTGTACAGGGTGGTACGGTGAAATGGCACAGTAGCAGCGTGTGGCGGGGATGACATGGTACAGGGTGGTACGGTGAAATGGCACAGTAGCGGCGTGTGGCGGGGATGACAGGATACAGGGTGGTACGGTGAAATGGCACAGTAGCGGCGTGTGGCGGGGATGACATGTTACAGGGTGGTACGGTGAAATGGCACAGTAGCGGCGTGTGGCGGGGGTGACAGGGTGGTGCAGTGGTATCTTTTTTCTCAGCTAGTGGGGTTTTTGTTTAGGTTTAAAAAGCGCAATTAGTGGTTGCGAGCTTGTAGGAAAGGCGGTGGACTGGTTCTCAAAGGTGCCTATTTTCTTCCTGCTTCCGGGTACAGGGTTTCAATGGCACACGCCCACAGATTCCCTTATGTTGAGGTAGGAAGGAGGTAGGTCTTTATCAAGGCAGACTATATGGGTGGGGGAGGTCCTTGATTAAGGATGCTGAGAAGCAGCTGAGGGTCCTGGAAGGCCACAGGAACAAGATGCGCAGTCACTGTGATCTTTCCATATATTCTGCCTTGATAGAGACCTACGGTCGAAACACGTGTTGGCGTTCCTCATGCGACCAGCACGATTCGTGCCCAGTCAACCACTGGCCATCAAGTACTGATTAAATCAAGAATAAAATATACATTCACGTGGCCTGGCCCTTCATTTATTGAAATCAACCAGATGTGATTATCACTCACGGTTCCAGCGCTAATACACACGGGGTTTCTATCATCCTTCGTAGGTTTGAAAAGCCTTTTCTTCGGCGAGTGAAAGAAAGCCTATTCCACTAGACCCAAAAGGTACAGGATAACGACCATGACACAGACAGACGGACAGCGGCATCAGTGAAAACACATTGACCAACTGAAGCAAAACTATCAGAAGGGACGTTAACACTGAGAAAAAGTCTGGGAAGCGGAGGCATCACCAAGATAAGGGATGGGTGACGGGGTACCATGGCGGTACTCCACCCATGAGACCAAGAAGAGATGGTACTCTCCACGTGAGTACAAGAGAAGCAGGTACTCCACCCATGAGACCAAGAAGAGAAGGCACTCTCCACATGAGTACAAGAGAAGCAGATACTCCACCCATGAGACCACGAAGAGAAGGCACTCTCCACGTGAGTACAAGAGAAGCAGGTACTCCAGCCATGAGACCAAGAAGAGATGGTACTCTCCACGTGAGTACAAGAGAAGCAGGTACTCCACCCATGACACAAAGAAGAGAAGGTACTCTCCACGTGAGTACAAGAGAAGCAGGTACTCCACCCATGAGACCAAGAAGAGAAGGCACTCTCCACGTGAGTACAAGAGAAGCAGGTACTCCACCCATGACACAAAGAAGAGAAGGTACTCTCCACGTGAGTACAAGAGAAGCAGGTACTTCACCCATGAGACCAAGAAGAGATGGTACTCTCCACATGAGTACAAGAGAAGCAGGTACTCCACCCCTGGGACCAAGAAGAGAAGGCACTCTCCACGTGAGTACAAGAGAAGCAGGTACTCCAGCCATGAGACCAAGAAGAGATGGTACTCTCCACGTGAGTACAAGAGAAGCAGGTACTCCACCCATGAGACCAAGAAGAAAAGGTACTCTCCACATGAGTACAAGAGAAGCAGGTACTCCAGCCATGAGACCAAGAAGGTAAGTTACTCGCCATGAGTTCAAGAGAAGCAGGTACTCCACCCATGAGACCAAGAAGAAAAGGTACTCTCCACATGAGTACAAGAGAAGCAGGTACTCCAGCCATGAGACCAAAAAGATAAGTTACTCGCCATGAGTTCAAGAGAAGCAGGTACTCCACCCATGACACAAAGAAGAGAAGGTACTCTCCACATGAGTGCAAGAGAAGCAGGTACTCCACCCATGAGGCCAAGAAGAGATGGTACTCTCCACATGAGTGCAAGAGAAGCAGGTACTCCACCCATGAGACCAAGAAGAGAAGGCACTCTCCACATGAGTACAAGAGAAGCAGGTACTCCAGCCATGAGACCAAGAAGAGAAGGCACTCTCCACATGAGTGCAAGAGAAGCAGGTACTCCAGCCATGAGACCAAGAAGGTAAGTTACTCGCCATGAGTTCAAGAGAAGCAGGTACTTCACCCATGAGACCAAGAAGAGATGGTACTCTCCACATGAGTACAAGAGAAGCAGGTACTCCACCCCTGAGACCAAGAAGAGAAGGCACTCTCCACGTGAGTACAAGAGAAGCAGGTACTCCAGCCATGAGACCAAGAAGAGATGGTACTCTCCACGTGAGTACAAGAGAAGCAGGTACTCCACCCATGAGACCAAGAAGAAAAGGTACTCTCCACATGAGTACAAGAGAAGCAGGTACTCCAGCCATGAGACCAAGAAGGTAAGTTACTCGCCATGAGTTCAAGAGAAGCAGGTACTCCACCCATGAGACCAAGAAGAAAAGGTACTCTCCACATGAGTACAAGAGAAGCAGGTACTCCAGCCATGAGACCAAAAAGATAAGTTACTCGCCATGAGTTCAAGAGAAGCAGGTACTCCACCCATGACACAAAGAAGAGAAGGTACTCTCCACATGAGTGCAAGAGAAGCAGGTACTCCACCCATGAGACCAAGAAGAGATGGTACTCTCCACATGAGTACAAGAGAAGCAGGTACTCCAGCCATGAGACCAAGAAGATAAGTTACTCGCCATGAGTTCAAGAGAAGCAGGTACTCCACCCATGACACAAAGAAGAGAAGGTACTCTCCACATGAGTGCAAGAGAAGCAGGTACTCCACCCATGAGACCAAGAAGAAAAGGTACTCGCCACACGAGTACAAAAGAAGCAGGTACTCCACTGATGAGACCAAGAAGATAAGTTACTCTCCACATGAGTAAAAGAGAAGCAGGTACTCCAGCCATGAGACCAAGAAGATAAGTTACTCGCCATGAGTTCAAGAGAAGCAGGTACTCCACCCATGACACAAAGAAGAGAAGGTACTCTCCACATGAGTGCAAGAGAAGCAGGTACTCCACCCATGAGACCAAGAAGAGATGGTACTCTGCACGTGAGTACAAGAGAAGCAGGTACTCCAGCCATGAGACCAAGAAGATAAGTTACTCGCCACGTGAGTACAAGAGAAGCAGGTACTCCACCCATGAGACCAAGAAGAGAAGGCACTCTCCACATGAGTACAAGAGAAGCAGGTACTCCAGCCATGAGACCAAGAAGATAAGTTACTCGCTATGAGTTCAAGAGAAGCAGGTACTCCACCCATGACACAAAGAAGAGAAGGTACTCTCCACATGAGTGCAAGAGAAGCAGGTACTCCACCCATGAGGCCAAGAAGAGATGGTACTCTCCACATGAGTGCAAGAGAAGCAGGTACTCCACCCATGAGACCAAGAAGAGAAGGCACTCTCCACATGAGTACAAGAGAAGCAGGTACTCCAGCCATGAGACCAAGAAGAGAAGGCACTCTCCACATGAGTGCAAGAGAAGCAGGTACTCCACCCATGAGACCAAGAAGACAAGGTACTCTCCACATGAGTGCAAGAGAAGCAGGTACTCCACCCATGAGACCAAGAAGAGATGGTACTCTCCACATGAGTGCAAGAGAAGCAGGTACTCCACCCATGAGACCAAGAAGAGAAGGCACTCTCCACATGAGTGCAAGAGAAGCAGGTACTCCAGCCATGAGACCAAGAAGAAAAGGTACTCTCCACATGAGTTCAAGAGAAGCAGGTACTCCACCCATGACACAAAGAAGAGAAGGTACTCTCCACATGAGTGCAAGAGAAGCAGGTACTCCACCCATGAGACCAAGAAGAAAAGGTACTCGCCACATGAGTACAAAAGAAGCAGGTACTCCACCGATGAGACCAAGAAGATAAGTTACTCTCCACATGAGTAGAAGAGAAGCAGGTACTCCAGCCATGAGACCAAAAAGAGAAGGCACTCTCCACATGAGTACAAGAGAAGCAGGTACTCCATCCATGAGACCAAGAATATAAGTTACTCTCCACGTGAGTACAAGAGAAGCAGGTACTCCACCCATGAGACCAAGAAGATAAGTTACTCACCACATGAGTACAAGAGAAGCAGGTACTCCACCCATGAGACCAAGAAGATAAGTTACTCACCACATGAGTACAAGAGAAGCAGGTACTCCACCCATGAGACCAAGAAGATAAGTTACTCACCACATGAGTACAAGAGAAGCAGGTACTCCACCCATGAGACCAAGAAGATAAGTTACTCACCACATGAGTACAAGAGAAGCAGGTACTCCACCCATGAGACCAAGGAGAGAAGGTACTCGCCACATGAGTACAAGAGAAGCAGGTACTCCACCCATGAGACCAAGAAGATAAGTTACTCACCACGTGAGTACGAGTGAAGCAGGTACTCCACCCATGAGACCAAGAAGATAAGTTACTCGCCACGTGAGTACAAGAGAAGCAGTTACTCCACCCATGAGACCAAGAAGAGAAGGCACTCTCCACATGAGTACAAGAGAAGCAGGTACTCCAGCCATGAGACCAAGAAGATAAGTTACCCGCCATGAGTTCAAGAGAAGCAGGTACTCCACCCATGACACAAAGAAGAGAAGGAACTCTCCACATGAGTGCAAGAGAAGCAGGTACTCCACCCATGAGACCAAGAAGAAAAGGTACTCGCCACATGAGTACAAAAGAAGCAGGTACTCCATCCATGAGACCAAGAAGATAAGTTACTCGCCACGTGAGTTCAAGAGAAGCAGGTACTCCACCCATGAGACCAAGAAGAGAAGGCACTCTCCACATGAGTACAGGAGAAGCAGGTACTCCAGCCATGAGACCAAGAAGATAAGTTACCCGCCATGAGTTCAAGAGAAGCAGGTACTCCACCCATGACACAAAGAAGAGAAGGTACTCTCCACATGAGTGCAAGAGAAGCAGGTACTCCACCCATGACACAAAGAAGAGAAGGTACTCTCCACATGAGTACAAGAGAAGCAGGTACTCCAGCCATGAGACCAAGAAGATAAGTTACCCGCCATGAGTTCAAGAGAAGCAGGTACTCCACCCATGACACAAAGAAGAGAAGGTACTCTCCACATGAGTGCAAGAGAAGCAGGTACTCCACCCATGACACAAAGAAGAGAAGGTACTCTCCACATGAGTACAAGAGAAGCAGGTACTCCAGCCATGAGACCAAGAAGATAAGTTACCCGCCATGAGTTCAAGAGAAGCAGGTACTCCACCCATGACACAAAGAAGAGAAGGTACTCTCCACATGAGTACAAGAGAAGCAGGTACTCCAGCCATGAGACCAAGAAGATAAGTTACCCGCCATGAGTTCAAGAGAAGCAGGTACTCCACCCATGACACAAAGAAGAGAAGGTACTCTCCACATGAGTGCAAGAGAAGCAGGTACTCCACCCATGAGACCAAGAAGAAAAGGTACTCGCCACATGAGTACAAAAGAAGCAGGTACTCCATCCATGAGACCAAGAAGATAAGTTACTCGCCACGTGAGTACAAGGGAAGCAGGTACTCCACCCATGAGACCAAGAAGAGATGGTACTCTCCACATGAGTGCAAGAGAAGCAGGTACTCCAACCATGAGACCAAGAAGATAAGTTACTCGCCATGAGTTCAAGAGAAGCAGGTACTCCACCCATGACACAAAGAAGAGAAGGTACTCTCCACATGAGTGCAAGAGAAGCAGGTACTCCACCCATAAGACCAAGAAGAAAAGGTACTCGCCACATGAGTACAAAAGAAGCAGGTACTCCACCGATGAGACCAAGAAGATAAGTTACTCTCCAAATGAGTAAAAGAGAAGCAGGTACTCCAGTCATGAGACCAAAAAGAGAAGGCACTCTCCACATGAGTACAAGAGAAGCAGGTACTCCATCCATGAGACCAAGAAGATAAGTTACTCTCCATGTGAGTACAAGAGAAGCAGGTACTCCACCCATGAGACCAAGAAGATAAGTTACTCGCCACGTGAGTACAGGAGAAGCAGGTACTCCACCCATGAGACCAAGAAGAGAAGGTACTCTCCACATGAGTGCAAGAGAAGCAGGTACTCCACCCATGAGACCAAGAAGAAAAGGTACTTGCCACATGAGTACAAAAGAAGCAGGTACTCCATCCATGAGACCAAGAAGATAAGTTACTCGCCACGTGAGTACAAGAGAAGCAGGTACTCCACCCATGAGACCAAGAAGAGAAGGTACTCTCCACATGAGTGCAAGAGAAGCAGGTACTCCACCCATGAGACCAAGAAGAAAAGCTACTCGCCACATGAGTACAAAAGAAGCAGGTACTCCATCCATGAGACCAAGAAGATAAGTTACTCGCCACGTGAGTACAAAAGAAGCAGGTACTCCATCCATGAGACCAAGAAGATAAGTTACTCGCCACGTGAGTACAAGAGAAGCAGGTACTCCACCCATGAGACCAAGAAGAGAAGGCACTCTCCACATGAGTACAAGAGAAGCAGGTACTCCAGCCATGAGACCAAGAAGATAAGTTACTCGCCACGTGAGTACAAGAGAAGCAGGTACTCCACCCATGAGACCAAGAAGAGAAGGTACTCTCCACATGAGTGCAAGAGAAGCAGGTACTCCACCCATGAGACCAAGAAGAAAAGGTACTCGCCACATAAGTACAAAAGAAGCAGGTACTCCATCCATGAGATCAAGAAGATAAGTTACTCGCCACGTGAGTACAAGAGAAGCAGGTACTCCACCCATGAGACCAAGAAGAGAAGGTACTCTCCACATGAGTGCAAGAGAAGCAGGTACTCCACCCATGAGACCAAGAAGAAAAGGTACTCGCCACATGAGTACAAAAGAAGCAGGTATTCCATCCATGAGACCAAGAAGATAAGTTACTCGCCACATGAGTACAAGAGAAGCAGCTACTCCACCCATGAGACCACGAAGAGAAGGTACTCTCCACATGAGTGCAAGAGAAGCTGGTACTCCACCCATGAGACCAAGAAGAAAAGGTACTCGCCACATGAGTACAAAAGAAGCAGGTACTCCATCCATGAGACCAAGAAGAGAGGCTACTCGCCACACGAGTACAAGAGAAGCAGGTACACCACCCGTGAGACAAAGAAGAGAAGGTACTCTACACATAAGTACACAAGAAGCAGGTACTCCACCCATGAGACCAAGAAGATAAGTTACTCTCCACATGAGTAAAAGAGAAGCAGGTACTCCAGCCATGAGACCAAAAAGAGTAGGCACTCTCCACATGAGTACAAGAGAAGCAGGTACTCCATCCATGAGACCAAGAAGATAAGTTACTCTCCATGTGAGTTCAAGAGAAGCAGGTACTCCACCCATGAGACCAAGAAGAGAAGGCACTCTCCACATGAGTACAAGAGAAGCAGGTACTCCAGCCATGAGACCAAGAAGAAAAGCTACTCGCCATGAGTTCAAGAGAAGCAGGTGCTCCACCCGTG
Source organism: Ambystoma mexicanum (assembly GCF_040938575.1). Taxonomy (NCBI): domain Eukaryota; kingdom Metazoa; phylum Chordata; class Amphibia; order Caudata; family Ambystomatidae; genus Ambystoma; species Ambystoma mexicanum. The sequence continues at coordinate 1,453,836,334 of NC_090934.1, forward strand.
ACAAAAAGAAGAAAAGGTACTCTCCACATGAGTGCAAGAGAAGTAGGTACTCCACCTTTGAGACCAAGAAGAGATGGTACTCTCCACATGAGTGCAACAGAAGCAGGTACTCCACCCATGAGACCAAGAAGAGATGGTACTCTCCACATGAGTACAAGAGAAGCAGGTACTCCACCCATGAGACAAAGAAGAGAAGGTACTCTCCACATGAGTACAAGAGAAGCAGGTACTCCACCCATGAGACCAAGAAGATAAGTTACTCGCCACATGAGTGCAAGAGAAGCAGGTACTCCACCCATGAGACCAAGAAGAGATGGTCCTCTCCAAATGAGTGCAAGAGAATAGGTACTCCACCCATGAAACCAAGAAGAGATGGTACTCTCCACATGAGTGCAAGAGAACATCTACTCCACTCTTGAGACCAAGAAGAGATGGTACTCTCCACATGAGTACAAGAGAAGCAGGAACTCCACCCATGAGACCAAGAAGAGAAGTTACTCGCCACACGATTTCAAGAGAAGCAGGTACTCCACCCATGAGACAAAGAAGAGAAGGTACTCTCCACATGAGTGCAAGAGAAGCAGGTACTCCACCCAGGAGAGCAAGAAGAGATGGTACTTTCCACATGAGTACAAGAGAAGCAGGTACTCCACCCATGAGACCAAGGAGAGAAGGTACTCTCCACATGAGTACAAGAGAAGCAGGTACTTCACCCATGAGACAAAGAATAGAAGGTACTCTCCACATGAGTGCAAGAGAAGCAGGTACTGGAGCCATGAGACCAAGCAGGTACTCCACCCATGAGACCAAGAAGATAAGTTACTCGCCACATTGGTACAAAAGAAGCAGGTACTCCACCCATGAGAACAAGAAGAGAGGCTACTCTCCATAAGAGTACAGGAGAAGCAGGCACTCCACCCATGAGACCAAGAAGAGAGGATACACTCCACATGAGTACAAGAGAAGCAGGTACTCCATCCACGAGAGCAAGATGATAAGTTACTCTCCACATGAGAACAAGACAAGCAGGTACTCCACGCATGAGACCAAGAAGAGAAGGCACTCTCCACATGAGTACAAGAGAAGTAGGTACACCACCCATGAGACAAAGAAGAGAAGGTACTCTCCACATGAGTACAAGAGAAGCAGGTACTCCGCCCATGGGAGCAAGATGATAAGTTACTCTCCACATGAGAACAAGACAGCAGGTACTCCACCCATGAGACCAAGAAGAGAAGGCACTCTCCACGTGAGTACAAGAGAAGCAGTTACTCCACCCATGAGACCAAGGAGAGAATGTACTCTCCACATGAGTACAAGAGAAGCAGGTACTCCACCCATGAGACCAAGAAGAGAAGGCACTCTCCACATGAGTACAAGAGAAGCAGGTACTCCACCCATGAGACAAAGAAGAAAATGCACTCTCCACATGAATACAAGAGAAGCTAATACTCCATCCATGAGACCAAGAAGTTAGGTTACTCGCCACATGGGTACAAAAGAAGCAGGTACTCCACCCATGAGAGCAAGAAGAGAGGCTACTCGCCACATGAGAACAAGACAAGCAGGTACTCCACCAATGAGACCAAGAAGAGAAGGCACTCTCCACATGAGTACAAGAGAAGCAGGTACACCACCCATGAGACAGAGAAGAGAAGGTACTCTCCACATAAGTACAAGAGAAGCAGGTACTCCACCCATGAGACCAAGAAGATAAGTTACGCTCCACACGAGTAAAAGAGAAGCAGGTACTCCAGCCATGAGATGAAAAAGAGAAGGCACTCTCCACATGAGTACAAGAGAAGCAGGTACTCCATCCATGAGACCAAGAAGATAAGTTACTCACCACATGAGTACAAGAGAAGCAGGTACTCCACCCATGAGACCAAGAAGATAGGTTATTCACCACATGAGTTCAAGAGAAGCTGGTACTCCACCCATGAGACAAAGAAGAGGAGGTACTCTCCACATGAGTACAAGAAAAGCTAATACTCCAACCATGAGACCAAGAAGATAACATACTCACCACATGAGTACAAGAGAAGGAGGTACTCCAGCCAGGAGACCAAGAAGAGATGGTACTCTCCACATGAGTACAAGAAAAGGAGGTACTCCACTCATGAGACCAAGAAGAGAAGGCCCTCTCCACATGAGTACAAGAGAAGCAGGTACTCCACCCATGAGACCAAAAAGATAAGTTATTCTCCACGTGAGTACAAAAGAAGCAGGTACTCCACCCATGAGACCAAGAAGATAACGTACTCACCACATGAGTACACGAGAAGGAGGTACTCCAGCCATGAGACCAAGGAGAGATGGTACTCTCCACATGAGTACAAGAAAAGGAGGTACTCCACTCATGAGACCAAGAGGAGAAGGCCCTCTCCACATGAGTACAAGAGAAGCAGGTACTCCACCCATGAGACCAAGAAGATAAGTTATTCACCACATGAGTTCAAGAGAACCAGGTACTCCACCCATGAGACAAAGAAGAGGAGGTACTCTCCACATGAGTACAAGAAAAGCTAATACTCCAACCATGAGACCAAGAAGATAACGTACACACCACATGAGTACAAGAGAAGGAGGTACTCCAGCCATGAGACCAAGGAGAGATGGTACTCTCCACATGAGTACAAGAAAAGGAGGTACTCCACTCATGAGACCAAGAAGAGAAGGCCCTCTCCACATGAGTACAAGAGAAGCAGGTACTCCAGCCATGAGACCAAAAAGAGTAGGCACTCTCCACATGAGTACAAGAGAAGCAGGTACTCCATCCATGAGACCAAGAAGATAAGTTACTCTCCATGTGAGTTCAAGAGAAGCAGGTACTCCACCCATGAGACCAAGAAGAGAAGGCACTCACCACATGAGTACAAGAGAAGCAGGTACTCCAGCCATGAGACCAAGAAGAAAAGTTACTCGCCATGAGTTCAAGAGAAGCAGGTGCTCCACCCATGACAAAAAGAAGAAAAGGTACTCTCCACATGAGTGCAAGAGAAGTAGGTACTCCACCTTTGAGACCAAGAAGAGATGGTACTCTCCACATGAGTGCAACAGAAGCAGGTACTCCACCCATGAGACCAAGAAGAGATGGTACTCTCCACATGAGTACAAGAGAAGCAGGTACTCCACCCATGAGACAAAGAAGAGAAGGTACTCTCCACATGAGTACAAGAGAAGCAGGTACTCCACCCATGAGACCAAGAAGATAAGTTACTCGCCACATGAGTGAAAGAGAAGCAGGTACTCCACCCATGAGACCAAGAAGAGATGGTCCTCTCCAAATGAGTGCAAGAGAATAGGTACTCCACCCATGAAACCAAGAAGAGATGGTACTCTCCACATGAGTGCAAGAGAACAGCTACTCCACTCTTGAGACCAAGAAGAGATGGTACTCTCCACATGAGTACAAGAGAAGCAGGTACTCCACCCATGAGACCAAGAAGAGAGGATACACTCCACATGAGTACAAGAGAAGCAGGTACTCCATCCACGAGAGCAAGATGATAAGTTACTCTCCACATGAGAACAAGACAAGCATGTACTCCACGCATGAGACCAAGAAGAGAAGGCACTCTCCACATGAGTACAAGAGAAGTAGGTACACCACCCATGAGACAATGAAGAGAAGGTACTCTCCACATGAGTACAAGAGAAGCAGGTACTCCGTCCATGGGAGCAAGATGATAAGTTACTCTCCACATGAGAACAAGACAGCAGGTACTCCACCCATGAGACCAAGAAGAGAAGGCACTCTCCACATGAGTACAAGAGAAGCAGTTACTCCACCCATGAGACCAAGGAGAGAAGGTACTCTCCACATGAGTACAAGAGAAGCAGGTACTCCACCCATGAGACCAAGAAGAGAAGGCACTCTCCACATGAGTACAAGAGAAGCAGGTACTCCACCCATGAGACAAAGAAGAAAAGGCACTCTCCACATGAATACAGGAGAAGCTAATACTCCATCCATGAGACCAAGAAGATAGGTTACTCGCCACATGGGTACAAAAGAAGCAGGTACTCCACCCATGAGAGCAAGAAGAGAGGCTACTCGCCACATGAGAACAAGACAAGCAGGTACTCCACCCATGAGACCAAGAAGAGAAGGCACTCTCCACATGAGTACAAGAGAAGCAGGTACACCACCCATGAGACAGAGAAGAGAAGGTACTCTCCACATAAGTACAAGAGAAGCAGGTACTCCACCCATGAGACCAAGAAGATAAGTTACTCTCCACATGAGTAAAAGAGAAGCAGGTACTCCAGCCATGAGATGAAAAAGAGAAGGCACTCTCCACATGAGTACAAGAGAAGCAGGTACTCCATCCATGAGACCAAGAAGATAAGTTACTCGCCACATGAGTACAAGAGAAGCAGGTACTCCACCCATGAGACCAAGAAGATAAGTTATTCACCACATGAGTTCAAGAGAAGCAGGTACTCCACCCATGAGACAAAGAAGAGGAGGTACTCTCCACATGAGTACAAGAAAAGCTAATACTCCAACCATGAGACCAAGAAGATAACATACTCACCACATGAGTACAAGAGAAGGAGGTACTCCAGCCATGAGACCAAGGAGAGATGGTACTCTCCACATGAGTACAAGAAAAGGAGGTACTCCACTCATGAGACCAAGAAGAGAAGGCCCTCTCCATATGAGTACAAGAGAAGCTGGTACTCCACCCATGAGACCAAAAAGATAAGTTATTCTCCACGTGAGTACAAAAGAAGCAGGTACTCCACCCATGAGACCAAGAAGATAACGTACTCACCACATGAGTACACGAGAAGGAGGTACTCCAGCCATGAGACCAAGGAGAGATGGTACTCTCCACATGAGTACAAGAAAAGGAGGTACTCCACTCATGAGACCAAGAGGAGAAGGCCCTCTCCACATGAGTACAAGAGAAGCAGGTACTCCACCCATGAGACCAAAAAGATAAGTTATTCTCCACATGAGTACAAGAGAAGCAGGTACTCCACCCATGAGACCAAGAAGATAAGTTATTCACCACATGAGTTCAAGAGAACCAGGTACTCCACCCATGAGACAAAGAAGAGGAGGTACTCTCCACATGAGTAGAAGAAAAGCTAATACTCCAACCATGAGACCAAGAAGATAACGTACTCACCACATGAGTACAAGAGAAGGAGGTACTCCAGCCATGAGACCAAGGAGAGATGGTACTCTCCACATGAGTACAAGAAAAGGAGGTACTCCACTCATGAGACCAAGAAGAGAAGGCCCTCTCCACATGAGTACAAGAGAAGCAGGTACTCCACCCATGAGACCAAGAAGAGATGGTACTCTCCACATGAGTACAAGAGAAGCAGGTACTCTAGCCATGAGACCGAGAAGAGATGGTACTCTCCACATGAGTACAAGAGAAGCAGGTACTCCACCCATGAGACCAAGAAAAGAGGGTACTCTCCACATTAGTACAAGAGAAGCAGGTACTCCATCCATGAGACCAAGAAGATACATTACTCTCCACACGAGAACAAAAAAAGCTAATACTCCACCTGTGAGACAAAAGAAAGAAGGACCTCCCACATGAGTAGAAGGAAAGCTGGTACACCACCCATGAGACCAAGAAGAGATGGTACTCTCCACATGAGTACAAGGAAAGCAGGTACTCCACCCATGAGTCCAAGAAGAGATGGTACTCTCCACATGAGTACAAGAGAACCAGATACTCCACTCATGAGACCAAGGAGAGAAGGTACTCTCCACATAAGTACAAGAAAAGCAGGTACTCCACCCATGAGACCAAGATGAAAAGGTACTCTCCACATGAGTACAAGGAAAGCAGGTACTCCACCCATGAGTCCAAGAAGAGATGGTACTCTCCACATGAGTACAAGAGAACCAGATACTCCACTCATGAGACCAAGGAGAGAAGGCAGTCTCCACATGAGTACAAGAGAAGCAGGTACTCCATCCATGAGACCAAGAAGATAAGTTACTCTCCATGTGAGTACAAAAGAAGCAGGTACTCCATCCATGAGACCAAGAAGATAAGTTACTTGCCACATGAGTACAAGAGAAGCAGGTACTCCACCCATGAGACCAAGAAGATAAGTTACTCACCACATGAGTTCAAGAGAAGCAGGTACTCCATCCATGAGACCAAGGAGAGAAGGTACTCTCTACATGAGAACAAGAAAAGCGAATACTCCACCTGTGAGACCAAGAAGAGAAGGTACTCTCCACATGACTACAAGAGGAGCAGGTACTCCAGCCATGAGACCAAGGAGAGAAGGTACTCTCCACGTGACTACAAGAGGAGCAGGTACTCCAGCCATGAGACCAAGGAGAGAAGGTACTCTCCACATGAGTACAAGAGAAGCAGGTACTCCACCCATGAGACCAAGAAGATAAGTTACTCGCCACATGAGTGCAAGAGAAGCAGGTACTCCATCCATGAGACCAAGAAGATAAGTTACTCGCCACATGAGTACAAGAGAAGCAGGTACTCCACCCATGAGACCAAGAAGATAAGTTACTCACCACATGAGTTCAAGAGAAGCAGGTACTCCACCCATGAGACAAAGAAGAGAAGGTACACTCAACATGAGTACAAGAAAAGCTAATACTCCATCCATGAGACCAATAAGATAAGTTACTCTCCACGTGAGTACATTAGAAACAGGTACTCCACCCATGAGTCAGAGAAGAGAAGGTACTCTCCACATAAGTACAAGAGAAGCAGGTACTCCACCCATGAGACCAAGAAGATAAGTTACTCTCCACATGAGTAAAAGAGAAGCAGGTACTCCAGCCATGAGATGAAAAAGAGAAGGCACTCTCCACATGAGTACAAGAGAAGCAGGTACTCCATCCATGAGACCAAGAAGATAAGTTACTCGCCACATGAGTACAAGAGAAGCAGGTACTCCACCCATGAGACCAAGAAGATAAGTTATTCACCACATGAGTTCAAGAGAAGCAGGTACTCCACCCATGAGACAAAGAAGAGGAGGTACTCTCCACATGAGTACAAGAAAAGCTAATACTCCAACCATGAGACCAAGAAGATAACATACTCACCACATGAGTACAAGAGAAGGAGGTACTCCAGCCATGAGACCAAGGAGAGATGGTACTCTCCACATGAGTACAAGAAAAGGAGGTACTCCACTCATGAGACCAAGAAGAGAAGGCCCTCTCCATATGAGTACAAGAGAAGCTGGTACTCCACCCATGAGACCAAAAAGATAAGTTATTCTCCTTGTGAGTACAAAAGAAGCAGGTACTCCACCCATGAGACCAAGAAGATAACGTACTCACCACATGAGTACACGAGAAGGAGGTACTCCAGCCATGAGACCAAGGAGAGATGGTACTCTCCACATGAGTACAAGAAAAGGAGGTACTCCACTCATGAGACCAAGAGGAGAAGGCCCTCTCCACATGAGTACAAGAGAAGCAGGTACTCCACCCATGAGACCAAAAAGATAAGTTATTCTCCACATGAGTACAAGAGAAGCAGGTACTCCACCCATGAGACCAAGAAGATAAGTTATTCACCACATGAGTTCAAGAGAACCAGGTACTCCACCCATGAGACAAAGAAGAGGAGGTACTCTCCACATGAGTAGAAGAAAAGCTAATACTCCAACCATGAGACCAAGAAGATAACGTACTCACCACATGAGTACAAGAGAAGGAGGTACTCCAGCCATGAGACCAAGGAGAGATGGTACTCTCCACATGAGTACAAGAAAAGGAGGTACTCCACTCATGAGACCAAGAAGAGAAGGCCCTCTCCACATGAGTACAAGAGAAGCAGGTACTCCACCCATGAGACCAAGAAGAGATGGTACTCTCCACATGAGTACAAGAGAAGCAGGTACTCTAGCCATGAGACCGAGAAGAGATGGTACTCTCCACATGAGTACAAGAGAAGCAGGTACTCCACCCATGAGACCAAGAAAAGATGGTACTCTCCACATTAGTACAAGAGAAGCAGGTACTCCATCCATGAGACCAAGAAGATACATTACTCTCCACACGAGAACAAAAAAAGCTAATACTCCACCTGTGAGACAAAAGAAAGAAGGACCTCCCACATGAGTAGAAGGAAAGCTGGTACACCACCCATGAGACCAAGAAGAGATGGTACTCTCCACATGAGTACAAGGAAAGCAGGTACTCCACCCATGAGTCCAAGAAGAGATGGTACTCTCCACATGAGTACAAGAGAACCAGATACTCCACTCATGAGACCAAGGAGAGAAGGTACTCTCCACATAAGTACAAGAAAAGCAGGTACTCCACCCATGAGACCAAGATGAAAAGGTACTCTCCACATGAGTACAAGGAAAGCAGGTACTCCACCCATGAGTCCAAGAAGAGATGGTACTCTCCACATGAGTACAAGAGAACCAGATACTCCACTCATGAGACCAAGGAGAGAAGGCAGTCTCCACATGAGTACAAGAGAAGCAGGTACTCCATCCATGAGACCAAGAAGATAAGTTACTCTCCATGTGAGTACAAGAGAAGCAGGTACTCCATCCATGAGACCAAGAAGATAAGTTACTTGCCACATGAGTACAAGAGAAGCAGGTACTCCACCCATGAGACCGAGAAGATAAGTTACTCACCACATGAGTTCAAGAGAAGCAGGTACTCCATCCATGAGACCAAGGAGAGAAGGTACTCTCTACATGAGAACAAGAAAAGCGAATACTCCACCTGTGAGACCAAGAAGAGAAGGTACTCTCCACATGACTACAAGAGGAGCAGGTACTCCAGCCATGAGACCAAGGAGAGAAGGTACTCTCCACGTGACTACAAGAGGAGCAGGTACTCCAGCCATGAGACCAAGGAGAGAAGGTACTCTCCACATGAGTACAAGAGAAGCAGGTACTCCACCCATGAGACCAAGAAGATAAGTTACTCGCCACAAGAGTGCAAGAGAAGCAGGTACTCCATCCATGAGACCAAGAAGATAAGTTACTCGCCACATGAGTACAAGAGAAGCAGGTACTCCACCCATGAGACCAAGAAGATAAGTTACTCACCACATGAGTTCAAGAGAAGCAGGTACTCCACCCATGAGACAAAGAAGAGAAGGTACTCTCAACATGAGTACAAGAAAAGCTAATACTCCATCCATGAGACCAATAAGATAAGTTACTCTCCACGTGAGTACATTAGAAACAGGTACTCCACCCATGAGACCAAGAAGAGATGGTACTCTCCACACGAGTACAAGAGAAGCAGGTACTCCACCCATGAGACCAAGAAAAGATGGTACTCTCCACATGAGTATAAGAGAAGCAGTTACTCTAGCCATAAGACCAAGAAGAGATGGTACTCTCCACATGAGTACAAGAGAAGCAGGTACTCCACCCATGAGACAAGAAAAAATGATACTCTCCACATGAGTACAAGAGAAGCAGGTACTCCATCCATGAGACCAAGAAGATAAATTACTCTCCACACGAGAACAAGAAAAGCTAATACTCCACCTGTGAGACAAAAAAAAGAATGACCTCCCACATGAGTACAAGGAAAGCTGGTACTCCACCCATGAGACCAAGAAGAGATGGTACTCTCCACACGAGTACAAGGAAAGCAGGTACTCCACCCATGAGTCCAAGAAGAGATGGTACTCTCCACATGAGTACAAGAGAACCAGGTACTCCACTCATGAGACCAAGGAGAGAAGGTACTCTCCACATAAGTACAAGAAAAGCAGGTACTCCACCCATGAGACCAAGATGAAAAGGTACTCTTCTCATGAGTACAAGAAAAGCAGGTACTCCAGCCATAAGACCAAGACGAGATGGTACACTCCACATGAGTACAACAGAAGCAGGTACTCCTCCCATGAGACCAAGGAGAGAAGGTACTCTCCACATGAGTTCAAGAGAAGCAGGTACTCCGCTCATGAGACCAAGGAGAGAAGTTACTCTCCACATAAGTACAAGAACAGCAGGTACTCCACCCATGAGACCAAGATGAAAAGGTACTCTTCACATGAGTACAAGAAAAGCAGGTACTCCATCTATGAGACCAAGGAGAGAAGGTAATCTCCACATGAGAACAAGAAAAGTGAATACTCCACCTTTGAGACCAAGAAGAGAAGGTACTCTCCACGTGAGTACAAGAGGAGCAGGTACTCCAGCCATGAGACCAAGGAGAGAAGGTACTCTCCACATGAGAACAAGAAAAGTGAATACTCCACCTGTGAGACCAAGAAGAGAAGGTACTCTCCACATGAGTACAAGAGAAGCAGGTACTCCACCCATGAGACCAAGAAGAGAAGGTACTCTCCACATGAGTACAAGAGAAGCAGGCACTCCACTCATGAGACCAAGGAGAGAAGGTACTCTCCACATAAGTACAAGAACAGCAGGTACTCCACCCATGAGACCAAGATGAAAAGGTACTCTTCACATGAGTACAAGAAAAGCAGGTACTTCATCCATGAGACCAAGGAGAGAAGGTACTCTCCACATGAGAACAAGAAAAGCGAATACTCCACCTGTGAGACCAAGAAGAGAAGGTACTCTCCACGTGAGTACAAGAGGAGCAGGTACTCCAGCCATGAGACCAAGGAGAGAAGGTACTCTCCACATGAGAACGAGAAAAGCGAATACTCCACCTGTGAGACCAAGAAGAGAAGGTACTCTCCACATGAGTACAAGAGAAGCAGTTACTCCACTCATGAGACCAAGGAGAGAAGGTACTCTCCACATAAGTACAAGAACATCAGGTACTCCACCCATGAGACCAAGATGAAAAGATACTCTTCACATGAGTACAAGAAAAGCAGGTACTCCATCCATGAGACCAAGGAGAGAAGGTACTCTCCCCATGAGAACAAGAAAAGTGAATACTGCCCCCATGAGACCAAGAAGAGAAGGTACTCTCCACGTGAGTACAAGAGGAGCATGTACTCCAGCCATGAGACCAAGGAGAGAAGGTACTCTCCACATGAGAACAAGAAAAGCGAATACTCCACCTGTGAGACCAAGAAGAGAAGGTACCCTCCACATGAGTACAAGAGAAGCAGGTACTCCACCCATGAGACCAAGAAGAGAAGGTACTCTCCACATGAGTACAAGAGAAGCAGGTACTCCACTCATGAGACCAAGGAGAGAAGGTACTCTCCACATAAGTACAAGAACAGCAGGTACTGCACCCATGAGACCAAGATGAAAAGGTACTCTTCACATGAGTACAAGAAAAGCAGGTACTCCATCCATGAGACCAAGGAGAGAAGGTACTCTCCACATGAGAACGAGAAAAGTGAATACTCCACCTGTGAGACCAAGAAGAGAAGGTACTCTCCACATGAGTACAAGAGAAGCAGGTACTCCACTCATGAGACCAAGGAGAGAAGGTACTCTCCACATAAGTACAAGAACAGCAGGTACTCCACCCATGAGACCAAGATGAAAAGGTACTCTTCACATGAGTACAAGAAAAGCAGGTACTCCATCCATGAAACCAAGGAGAGAAGGTACTCTCCACATGAGAACAAGAAAAGCAAATACTCCACCTGTGAGACCAAGAAGAGAAGGTACTCTCCACGTGAGTACAAGAGGAGCATGTACTCCAGCCATGAGACCAAGGAGAGAAGGTACTCTCCACATAAGAACAAGAAAAGCGAATACTCCACCTGTGAGAGCAAGAAGAGAAGGTACTCTCCACATGAGTACAAGAGAAGCAGTTACTCCACTCATGAGACCAAGGAGAGAAGGTACTCTCCACATAAGTACAAGAACAGCAGGTACTCCACCCATGAGACAAAGATGAAAACGTACTCTCCACATGAGTACAAGAGAAGCAGGTACTCCTCCCATGAGACCAAAAAGAGAAGGAAGTCTCCACATGAGTACAAGAGAAGCAGGTACTCCTCCCATGAGACCAAGAAGAGAAGGTACTCTCCACGTGAGTACAAGAGGAGAAGGTACTCCACCCATGAGACCAAGGAGAGAAGGTACTCGCCACATGAGTACAAGAGAAGCAGGTACTCCACCCATGAGACCAAGAAGAGAGGGTGGAACTCCCTCCCCGAGAACAAGCAGTGCAGGCCACCTCCCGCTGAGAGTAAAGAGGTGCCAGTACCCACCCCTCCCCAACACATAAAAACATGAAGTGCTGGTACTGTCTACATTAGACGAGTATCAGGTGCTCTCTCTCCACGTGAGCAGGAAGAGCAGTCCCCCTCGCCCCCACACCTTGAGACATCGGCAACTACGCCCCCCCCCCCCCGCCATGAGAAGATAGGAGCAACCCGCCCCAAACCCCGGAGTAAAGAGGCCCCGTACCACCTCCACCCCGTGCCCGTTTAGAGTACAGAGGAGCTTGTCCTCGCCCCCACCTTTAGAGTAACTAAGGGAACACCTTTTGGAATACATACTTCTCAGTACTCTCTGCGGGGGATTAAAGTGCGTGAATATGGTTGGTACTCCACATTTGGGTACAAGGAAGTGTTGTACCCTCCCCTTAAAAATAGGGCACATCTGGGGTTATTTAGAAAAAAGAGGTGCCATTGCCACGCGAAGAAGGACGCGCTGGTACTGCTGCGTGGTGAGTGCAGCGCCGGCAGCCCTTGAGTATAAATGAGCACTAGTACTCCTCCCTGGAGGATGAAGTCCAGGTACTCTCTCGCAGAAAATAGAGTGTCGCTCTTCTTCCCAAGACATAGCGCTGCCCTCTTCTCCTCTTGAAAACAGCGCGATGGCACTTCTCGTCGCTAGCACTTCTCTCGCCAGATAAGTGCTGGTGCTTCCCGGCTGTGGGTGAGTGCTGGCGCTCTTCCCGTTACTATGAGCGAGCGATGCAGATACATGTGGCTGGAATGCGACCACTGGCCCCCAGTGGGGTCTAGCCTGAGACCCTGGCGGCATTTAAATAGTGGAAACAGAGGCATGGGCGAGCCCCTCTGGGCGGCAGGCTGCGTTGGGAGTGTGCTGTTGCTTCCCTCTGCCCCCCCTCCGCATCCCCTCCCCCTTAGGGAGCCGCTCACTCACCCACGGCCGTGCAGAGCAGCAGTAGCAGGAGCCCCGTGGCGGGGGCGTGCAGCCCGCTGCCTCCCCCGGCAGCCATCAGAGCGGGGTTCCCCTGCGCGCCTCCTCGGCCAAATCCAGAGAAATGTGCGACTGGAGTGGGGACCCCCCCCGTGGCGATGGGAGCAGCCTCTGGAGCGGGATCCGGCGGCCCCTAGCTCGGCTGCGGGCTGCAGACTGTGTGCGCCATCTTCCAACTCAGCTCAGCGGCCTGTCAGCAGCATCCCGGCTCCCTCCCTCCATCCCTCCCCCCTCCCCTTCACTCACTCCCTCGCTCACCCCCCTCCCCTTCATCATCTCCCCACCTCTCCCCGTGGTCACCCCTTCACCTCTCCGTGACTCCTCCCCCTTCCGTGTCCCTCCCTCACCCCTCTTCCTTCCCTTCCCTTCCCTCACCCTCTACACCTTCACCTCTGCTCACCCACTCCCGCTGCACCCCTCTTCCCTCCCCCACCCTCTACCGCTTCACCCCTCTTCCTTCCCTTCCCTCCCCTCACCCTCTACCGCTGCACCCCTCCCAGTCCCTTCCCTCTCCTCACCCTCTACTACACCTTCCCTTCCCTCCCCGCACCCTCTACCGCTGCACCCCTACCCGTCCCTTCCCTCTCCTCATCCTCTACACCTTCACCTCTCTTCCCTCTCCTCATCCTCTACACCTTCACCTCTCTTCCATCTCCTCACCCTCTACCGCGGCACCCCTCCTCGTCCCTTCCCTCTCCTCACCCTCAACACCTTCACCTCTGCTCACCCTCTCCCGCTGCACCCCTCTTCCCTCCCCCCACCCTCTACCGCTTCACCCCTCTTCCTTCTATTCCCTTCCCTTCCCTCCCCCCACCCTCTACCGCTTCACCCCTCTTTCTTCCCTTCCCCCCCTCACCCTCTACCGCTGCACCCCTCCCCGTCCCTTCCCTCTCCTCACCCTCTACACCATCCCTTCCCTTCCCTCCCCTCACCCTCTACCGCTGCACCACTCTTCCTTCTCTTCCCTCCTCTCCCCCTCTACTCCTTCACCCCTCTTCCTTCCCTTCCCTCCTCTCTCCCTCTACCTCCTTCACCCCCCTTCCCTTCCTTCCCTCACCCTCTACACCTTCACCTCTCCGCGATCCCTCCCCTTCCATATCCCTCCCTCACCCCTTTCTTCCCTTCCCTCTCCTCACCCTCTACCGCTGCACCCCTCTTCCTTTCCTTGACTCCCATCACCCCTTAACCTCTCTTACCTTCTTTCCTTCCCCTCACCCTCTACCCGTTCACCTCTCCCCGACTCCTTACCTTTCCATATCACTCCACCCCCTTCCCTTCCTTCCCTCCTCTCACCCTCTACCCCTTCACCCCTCTTCCCCTGCTTCCCTCCCCTCCCACTCTACCTCCTTCACCCCTCTTCTTTTTCTTCCCTCCCCTCACCCTCTACCTCCTTCCCCCTCTTCCCTTGCTTCCCTACTCTCACCATCTACCCCTTCACATCTGTTCCCTCCCTTCACCCTCTACCCCATCACCTCTCCTTGACTCCTCCCCCTTCCATAACCCACACCCTCCTTTCCTTCCCTCTCCTCACCCTCTAGCTTCACCCTTCTTCCCTTCCTCCCCTCCCCTCCCTTCACCCTCTACCCCTTCACCCCTCTTCCCTTGCTTCCCCCCCTCACCCTCTACCCCTTCACATCTCTTTTTCTTCCCTTCCCCTCTTCTGCTTCATAGCAGCCCCCCCTCCTTTCACTCGTACCCTTTTTTCACACCCATCCCTCTGCCTCCTTATTTTCCCTTCGGCCCATCTGACTCGTCCCTGCTCTTTTTTTTCCTCCCTCCATCCATCGCTCGTCCCTGCTTCCCTTCATCCTCCTTTCTCCTCTGCCCCCCCAGCTCCTCTCACCCTCCCCTCAAAACCTCAGTAGATATATCGTATCTGCCTCCATTCACTGCCCTCCCCCTCCTGCCATCCCTCGCCTCTATCCCTATCACACATCTACCCCCCTGCACCCTTCCTCTCTCCAACCTTTTCCTGCGCTCTTCTCATCCTCCACTCCCTCCCCTTGTATCTCTGGCCCCTCCCCCTCTGGGCCCTCTCCAGTCCTCTGGAGGCCCAATCCGGGGGAACAAAGGACCCGGCCTTTAAATAACTGGACATTTCAAGCTAAACCCCCAGAGCCCCCGCCGCGAGTATGAACTATGATATGGGGACGAGGGAGGGAGGGTGCATTTCATGGACATTTAATTCTAGTCTTTGGACCCCCCCCCCTCCCGCCCGCTCCCAAAACAAACACACGAAACCTGCTCTATAATCGCACTAATTCTGACTTTTTGCCTCCAATAAAAAGCAGCAGCATTGCCATGTAGAAGCATTTTTGCAGGAAGCATGTTTTAATGTCTACCTGCTCTCACTTTGTGAGTGTGTGTGAGAAGGGGGGCGCCTTGGGGGTTGGGGGGTGGAGGGGCTGGGGCGTTAGAATGCTAATTAATTGGTTACACCTTTTTCTGCCAGGTTCCACCTAGAAACATCTCTCGCCCATCTTTGATGGAGGCTTACAGCCTGCACTTCCTTTGTACACAGCGTCCCTTTCCCCCAATGTACGATGCGCGGCACTATTCTTTTAGAGAAGCCAGCACACGGGGCAGCAATTACTGTTAATGCCCCGCTCTCCGTCCATAATGTAGCTCATGTTTTATTCTCCCATATTAGTTGGAGAAACGTGTTACCCAGATGAAAAGTACATCTTGCCGCTTTAAAGCTCCTACAACAAAAACAAGCATTGGCAAAGCCAACAGACGCAGCTATGCACACAAGGATCCGCTTCTAGACCGCCTCCTGGTCCCAGGGCCCCGAGATGTTGGAGGCGCGGCCTGTGGGGGAAAGGTCCTCAGTAGGCAGCTATGTTTGGCGATCACCAGTCCATGGCATGGCTCTGCTCCCCCACAGTTAGCAAGGGTGGACACCGTCTTCAAGGTTCACCAACGATGGTTGGTGGTGGTCAGCTGTGGCCGAAAGCGCCGCTAAACAATCAAACAGGATCTTGCACAGGCGACCCCTCTATTAGGCTAATTCATATTGGCGGGGGCACACCGTCAAGACGCCGTGGTTCTCTTCCTCAGCCAGTTAGCGGCCCGCCTGCTCTCGAAGCTTTCTGCAAAGGGCTCAAAACCACACTTTTCAACTAACATCCCCCCCCACTCACACGCTCATCGTAACTTTGTACGTATTTTGTACTGCCATGAAACCTAGCATGCATATCCAACCTACACTGTCATGTAACTAAGTATGCTTCTCTGCAACCAATAACGTTTGTCTGTAGCAGGGCTGCTGCACGCTTTATAAATGTCAATAAATAAATAAATAAATAAATAAGTGTTGAGCTAGCCTAAGAAAGGCACCCTCTCTGCAAGAGCCTTTGTGGCTTCTTTGCATTATTTAGAAAAAGCAAGCTGTCCTTACCGAGTTCCGGTGCTTTGTTCACGTCACATGGAACCTTATAGTCTCTGGTGCCCTCGACGAAAGGTTTATGTTTCACTAAAATGGTGCTCGGATGCCATGGTGCCATAGGCTGAGTAGTGTGGGTTCACCTTGCTGCTCTTACCAGAACCCTACCCAATAATAAGTTACAGACAACTTTGTGTGTATGGAAAATTTGTAGGCCGTAGGCATTTTATTTTTCTTACAGAAAAACCATTATAACAAAACATTACATATACATATGCTTTTGGGCACATTGCGTCCAGTTCCGAAGCCGCTCCAGGCTCCTTCTGAGTCTTTGCTATCCCTGAGCCTTCGTTCCTGGGCACATGCCGCCTACGACGTTTCCTGAACCGTGTACCGAAAGAGTACTCGGCGTTCTTTTCTCTTGCTTCTTCCTTCTTCCCTCGGACCGTGTACCGAAAGAGTACTCGGCGTTCTTTCTTCCACTTTTGCACCATCTTGTACCGTGTACCGAAGGAGTACTCGGCGTCCTGGCTCCTGCCTGCACACCCCCACCTCTTCCGTTTCTTTTTGCAGGGTGGGTTGGGTGGCAACGTTTTTCCTTTCCCTTCTCCAGGTACCAAGAGCCTACCCGAGAGAGGTGAGCTCTTACCTGGTTTGTGCCGCCTCTCCTTTTCCAGGCTTACTTATACCCCCGAGCCTTTTGTTCCTTCCTGGGGGCGGCCGGGTTACTCCCTGACTTCCTGTTGTTATATTTCGCACCTACCCAGGTGGTGCTTCCTGCCCTTCCTGGGCCTTTGTTTCTTGTGGCGCCATTCGGACGCCCCTCCCTACGCTTCGCCCCGTTTTCCCCCCACCCCACGCCTAAACTCCCAGACCCTCTATCGTTCCGCATTTAATGCGGCCCGGGGCCTGGGTCATAGGCTGAGTAGTGTGGGTTCACCTTGCTGCTCTTACCAGAACCCTACCTAATAGTAAGTTACAGACAACTTTGTGTGTATGGAAAATTTGTAGGCCGTAGGCATTTTATTTTTCTTACAGAAAAACCATTATAACAAAACATTACATATACATATGCTTTTGGTTACATTGTGTCCAGTTCCGAAGCCGCTCAAGGCTCCTTCTGAGTCTTTGCTATCCCTGAGCCTTCGTTCCTGGGCACATGCCGCCACACCTTAGTGGGTGCCCTTTAAACCCACTCAGGTCCCCCCCAAAAGCCCCCTACCTACAGCCTCTTGCTTGGAGTGCCCTAAAAATGTTGTCGGAAAAAAACCCCATCCCAACCTTTGATAGGTGCACTCCATCTTGGTGGAACATGTCCGGGTTGCTCCGGTGTAAACCATGTCTTATGAAATGTAGACCTGTACTCTTACAGTACTTCTCTACTGGTTTGTTTAACTTTTTCCTCGCTATCTGGCTTCTTCCCCTCTAGCTTCGCCCATCCCCTCATCGCATATCATATCTTATCTTATCGCTGTCAGTCGGGTCCGGTATGCCCGCCACTTTTGCGGTATATGCCACCGCCGCCAGATGCGCTGCTGCCCAGCTCTTCTTTTTACCATTGGCAAATGCCCCTTCCAGGAATTCACAGACTCCTTCCGTTGATATTTCATCCACCACTTTTACACCTCTTTCCAACAACACATCTTTTACCATCTTTGCATACCGCTTACCCGTCTTGTATGTCAGGGCATTCCTGGTCAGCTTGTCGATGACCCTTTCTTTCTTCCACTCTTTTTCCACCACTTTTGAGTCGACCTTGAGGCCAACCGTGCTTTCCTTTCTAGTGCCTTCAACGGGACCCATGCCTTTCGTGGCGTGGGCGTCTTTTCCTTGTCGGCGTCCATCCTCTGCTCTCTGAATCTCTCCCACTGAAAACGAGAGATTGCATCAGCCACCACATTTTCCTCTCCTGCAATATGCCTCGCCCTTATGCACGTATTTAACTTCAGGCTTTCCAATGTGATTGCCCTCATCAATTCCAACACTACACTGCATGATGCACTTCCCTTGTTTAACACATGTACTACCGCCATGTTGACCATACCGCCAACTCCTTATTGCCTAGCTCCTCTCCCCATGCACATAACGCGACCCATATCGGGAAGAGCTCTAGAAGCGTTATGTTCTTTGTCCATTCCACCACCTGCCATGATTCCGGCCACTCATCTGCACACCATTTTCTCCCCAGTATTGCTCCAAAACCAAACCCACCGGCTGCGTCAGTGAATAACACTCTTCTGCCTTCCTCATTCACTGGCGAGCGCCATATTACTGTACCCCTGAAGTTCGCCAAAAATTCAGCCCAGACTTCTAAGTCTCTCTTGATTCCTCCTCCCAGCCTGACCCTGTGGTGCCTTTTGGTAGCACCTCTTGTCTTCATCTCGATCCTTCTCTGGAACACTTTTCCCTGCGGTATGACTCTTCCTGCGAAGTTCAGTTTCCCTGCCAGTGCTTGTAACTCCTTCACGGTTGCCTTGTTTCTTCCTCGTAGCTCCTGTATTGTTTTGATTAGCTCCGTCACTTTGTCCTCTGGGATCCGACACCTCCCGTTGTTTGAGTCGATCTCTATACCCAAAAACTGGATCACCTGCATTGGACCCGTCGTTTTATCATCTGCCAGAGGAATACCCCACTCACTCGTTATTTCTACGAATTTGTCCAGTGTTGCCTTGCACATGTCTGTACCTTTGGGGCCGACAAATAAAAAATCATCTAGGTAATGCACCATCATGGACTCCCTCATCTCTTGTGCCACTGCCCATTGTAAGAATGAACTCACCCTCTCGAAATATGCGCACGAGATGGCAAAACCCATTGGGAGGCACCTGTCGATGAAGTATTCCCCCTCCCAGTGCATACATAGCCATTTTTGTGATCCGCTGTTGACTGGCAACAGGCGAAATGCCAATTTAATGTCTGCTTTCGCCATCCAAGCCCCTTCCCCTGCTTTTCTAACCAATTCCACTGCGTCTTCGAAATCTGAATATGTTACTGTTGCTTCACTCTGCGAGATGCCGTCGTTCACTGAGGCCCCCGGGGGGTAGGATAGGTGGTGTATCAACCTGTACGCCCCTTCCTCTTTCTTTGGCACCAGCCCTAGCGGAGAGCACAAGAATTCTGCGAAGGGTAGGGCCGAGAGTGGGCCCTCCACCCTCCCTAGTTCTACTTCCTTCATGATCTTCTTGGTCACTATCTCTATGTTTTCCCTTGCTGATTTCAGATTCCTGGGAATGTCTCGCGCTCCTTGGCCGGTGAACGGGATGTTGAAACCCTCACTAAACCCTCGCCTAATCTGCTCTGCTGCTTCTTGGTCGGGGTAATCTCGGAGCCACTTTTCCATTCTCTCGATCTTTACCGGTGTGGCCCCTGTCCTGCTCGAGTTCTTATTTCCGTGTCTCGTCTCTTCTTCCGCTCGGAGCTGCAGCCCTTGTGCACTTGGAACTGCTGTGATCTCCCTTGCATTTCTCGCATTTGTGGCTGAATTTGCACTTCCAACCCCAGCTGCATGGTACCCCTTTTTCAAAGCTCCTGCATTGCCCTGGTTCTGTCCGAGCCATACCCGGGCTCCCACTGCCCCCCCCCCCCTTGTGTTGTTGGGGGCAGGCTGCTCTGCCATCCTCTCTGTGGCCTGAAATTTCCGTTCCGAAAACTCCGTTCTCTGTATCTGTCGAAGCTGGAGTCGTATCTTCGGTTACTAGATCTGTAATCTGTCTTGTAGTCGCTCTGCCAGTACTGCCTTCTCTGCTGACCACCTGTATTCCGCTCCTTGGAATCCCATTTTTCTTTCAGCACGTTAAAGATGTAAAGGTTGAAATTTTCTTCGTCCCAGCCCATGTCCGGGAAGCAGTCCATCTCCTTTCGGAACTCGTGGTCGTACTCTAGCCATGCGTCCCCCCAAACGCTGCGTGGACCTTCAGCACCCTTTGTTGGTAAGCAACTAACGCTACCCCATCCTCCAGGAATTTCTGTAGTATGATTGTCGACATTATGTTAAAGGCCGACATCCAATTATCGAAGATCCTAACTACTGGCCCCCTTTTGAGTAAACTCTTTTCATCCTCTTTCATGTCTTCGACTGCCACATTCATCCCCCTTTTTTGACAATCTAATAATGTAAATATATCGATCAACTCCTTTCTCCAAATTTTTTCCTTCACTTTGTCATTTATGTACCAAGCCATCGCTTTCATTGACCTGCCCTGTGCATCTTTACCCATGGTTGGCCTGCCATACTTTGTCATGAGCGGTGCCCCGTTCTCTACCGTTACTGCCGTTGTTGTTGCCCCTGCCCCTATGTTTGGGCCTACCGTCGTGCTTTGCAGCGTCGCTACAATTGGCGCTCCTTGTGGCACTGGGACTACTGGTGTCCGTTGCGGTGTCGGGACCGGAACTTCCTTGGGCTCAACTGGTGCCCCCTGTGGGGTAGGGACCGGGACCTCTTTGGGTTCTATCCCTGCCCCCCCTACCCCACTCCGCTTTTCCTTGCTCACCACTCCTTTCCACTTTACCCAAGCTTTTAGATGATCCCTTTCTTCATCTTCACTGCTGGATTCCTCTGACGAATTTCCCAACCATTCTTCCCTGCTTTTCTTCCCCCGTCTGCTCTTCTTGTCGTTGGTTCTTGGCGACTTACCCGAAACCGTGACGCAATTTTTTAACATCTTTACTATTTTATTCCCAACATTATTATTCACAGTACCTTTCTTTTTTTCTTTTCTCTTTTTCTTGCCCATCGTCTCCGTCTCCTGCTCCGTTCTCCCCGTCTCCGTTCTCCCCCTCTTCTGTCCTTGTGGCACTTCTTCCTCGCCCTCACTGCTGCTGTGTTCGATGAACAGTAGAGGTGATGCTGCATTCGCCCTTTCATCTTTTTGCATTATTCCCAGCACCCATTGGGCTCCATACTATTTCTCCGCTTTTTTTGCACAATCTGAGAATTCTGGGGCCCTCTTTGCTCTCCCATCCGCCATCTTTCTCGTCTGAATTCTGCCGGTTCTGGCAACTGCAATGACGCTCACTCTCACTCGCTCCGGTGATGTCTCGGTTGCCGCGTTAGTCCCAAGCGACGAACGCTGTATAACACGCGTGCACCCACGAGAGCTCCGTTTGTAAAAGGGTCGAAAGCGTGTGAGCCTGCAAGAGCAAACGTTTTTCCTTTCCCTTCTCCAGGTACCAAGAGCCTACCCGAGAGAGGTGAGCTCTTACATGGTTTGTGCCGCCTCTCCTTCTCCAGGCTTACGTATACCCCCCTGGCCTTTTGTTCCTTCCTGGGGGCGGCCGGGTTACCCCCTGACCTCCTGTTCTTATATTTTGCACCTACCCAGGTGCTGCTTCCTGCCCTTCCTGGGCCTTTGTTTCTTGTGGCGCCATTCGGACGCCCCTCCCTACGCTTCGCGCTGTTTTCTCCCCACCCCGCGCCTAAACTCCCAGACCCTCTATCGTTCCGCATTTCATGCGGCCCGGGGCCTGGGTCATAGCCTGTCTCACCCTCAGCTGAAATGATCACGGAATGGAATGCTCTCATTTTATTTGGGGTGGGGGAAGAGCTGTTGGGGGACTCCTATTTACCATTTCCGTATTTTTATTTAGAAAAATCTAAGCGCAAACAATCACGCCAAAATGTGTTGGAGAGTTGTAGGATTCGTGCAAGTCCAACCCATACTTGGGAGGATAGCTCAGAGGCAATGCGCTCGTCTTGGAAGCAAAACGACATGGAGCAGCAGCGCTTAGAAACCTCTAGGTATTAAGCGCATTATAAATAACCAGTTATAAATTGTGCAAACGCACTCAACACAATGAAATTCCTAAGAGATAAAGAAACCATTAGATTGTTCAGTTAAAACAACAGCACAATCTAGCTTTATATAAACAAATGAAACTTATGAAGGAAGAAAAGAATTTAAAATCTACCTTTTTAAGGCCGTCTGAATAAGTAGATCACCAATTTGCCTGAGAGGAACAGAAAGGGAATTCCAACAGCCCACCTTAGCAGCTTAGGAAGAATCATTTCAGGGCTTTAAGTGGGGTGCTAAATCAAGGGGGGGGGGCTCTCGTAAGGAGGCGTGGCCTCTTAACCACACGTTAAAGGGCTTTCATGCTGCCTGATGACTCTTTACTCAGAAACAATAGGACAGCCAGGCCCTCCAGCCCTCCTCCTATAACTGAGTACAGAGCCACCAGGCAGCCCCTGCAGCTGAAGCCACGGTTACACAGGCTGTCTGGAGGTGTCAGTACTTTAGCTTAGAAAAAAAAGGAAAGGCAATGCCTTTTCTTTTTCTCATATCCATAGTGCTGACACCTGCAGGCAGCCCGTGTAACTGTGCAGCAGGTTTTTTTTTTAGCACAGGTAATGTGTTATTTATGTTGCGTTGCTGAGATGTATTCTGCTTCCCGCTGCCATTTTCATGTTTTCCAGGTGATTATACAGACCTGCGAAGGAGGGAGGGTTAGTTAGTCGGATGGAGTGGGAGAGCGGAAGAGAGCTTTTGCTGTGGTGTTGGGGGCTTCAGTTTGGAAAAACGGTCACTGTTAAGTTTGCTTATAGCTGGTATGGGTTTCATGTTGTTTTGGTGTGTGGATTTTGTATGGGATTGTTTTGTGATTCTGCAGTGCAGTTTTCTGTGGTGGTTTAGTGTTTTAAGTTGCGTCAGATGTTGGAGGCGTGTGCAAATCGCTGTGCGATTTTGACATCGTGCTGCGGTAGACGGATGTGTGTGTGTTTTGATTGATGGTTGAGGGTGAGTTTATATAAAAATTGAAGGTTTATTAGTGGTGAGTGGGGTCTGTGCCTTCTTGTGGGTTACTTTGAGTTGGTTGGGTTCAATTCCTTGTATGGTTGTTTGCCTCACTATGCGCTTTCCCTTCATTTGGCCGGCCCAGATTCGGCTCGTTCAGTTTTGGTTGTTTTGGTTTGTGGTGTCTCTCCTTGTGTCATTGTAGGGTGTTTCTCTTCAATCGCACTTCCTGCGTAGGCAAGCAAGTTGATGAGCCAGGTTTTTAGTAGTGTTCTGAATTGTAGGTGTTCTTCTGTTGTTCATATTTCCCTAGGAAGTGAGTTCCAGAGTTTTGCTGGAATGCAAGACAATGCAGACCCACCACATTTCTGTTTTGATTGCTTTGGTTCGAGGCAGATGTCATTGCTAGATCTCAGTGCGGCTTTGGTTTGTGGATGGAGATTGTTTTCCTTCATGAATTCCACTCCTTGGCTGTGGATTGCTCTGTGGGTTATGCAGAGGGTTTTTAAGTAAATCATTTTTTAGACTGGTAGCCAGTACAGTACAGTACAGGGTTCTCAGTGCCAGTGTGACGTGTTCTCTTATAGAGTCTGGATCCATGTCATAATGTCGCAGTGAAAAAGTAATCAGTTTCTGGTGACCTTTTACCAAAATTCTTTCCCCAAATATTCTAGGAGGGGTATAATTATATATTATTACCTCCAGTCCTAGAATATTTGGGGAACATGTTTGATAGCCTGTAGGGTGCATCATTAATGCATTTGGTTTTTTAAAGTCACCCACCTGATGACTTTTTTCACGGCGACATTATTACCTGATAGAGAGAGTCTGAGGTGCAATCTTACCGTTTTGTATCCACTGTAGTTTTTTGACGATGCAGTCCAGCATTCTAAGGTATATGCTGCTGGCATAGTCTATTCTTGACATGACGAGTGAAATGACGGTGAGTGTTCTGCGTGGGAAGGTAAGGAAAAGTATATTCTGTTTGATTTTAAAAGCACTTATTTACCACTGCATTGACTTGTGGTTCAAGTGTTAAGCCGTTCTCCATTTCATATTTGGAGATGTTTAACTACTTTGGAGGGTTCGGGGGTCTTGCATTTTGCTATGCCATGGAGTGAGATGTTGGCTCAATTGGTTGTTGAGTGGGATCATCATTTCTGTTTTGTCCGCAGTGAGTTTAAGGCTGTTGGTGCTCATCCATTCAGTTAGTTGTGTGAGGCAGTTGATGAAGGTTTGGTCCGGTTGTTCAGTAGTTCTTTGATTTTATAGAGGATTTTTGTGGCATCTGCATAGTTGTGGCAGGTGAGTTCATGTCTTTTGATGAGCTTGATGAGTTGGGTCATGTAGATGTTGGTGAGTATTGGCGAGAATGATGAGCCTTGTGGAACTCCGCAAGTTGGTCTGTGTGGTGCTGATTTGAGGGTGGTTAGCCATGTTGTTTCCGTTCTTTCTGTTAGATGGGACTTTAGCCATACCAACATGTTATGACATTCACCCTTTAAACAAAGCCGCTGGGAGGTCTGGTAGCCATCCCTCTGCCCACCAGAACCCAATTGTACCTGTGTCTGTCATTGCAGGAGGATACTAGTCTGCTTTGGGACTGTTTATGGGTGACCTAGAAGATGGCTTTACATTTCCTTACGTTAATTCATTTCCTTACGCTAATTCCTATTTCGTGGAGTCTTTTAATGAGGGTTTCGTGGTAGACTGTGTCAAAGGTTGCTGATGGGTCTAGTAGCTGTAGTGCTGAGTTTATGTTGCAGTCCACCTTAGTTTTTATTTTATCCGAGATGAATAGTAACACTGTTTCCGTTCCTCTCCTGGGTCTGAAACCGACTTGTGCCTTATCTAGTATCCAATTGCTTTCTAGATGTTCCAGGATTGGTTCATATGCGTAGCTTTCTAGTAGGTTTGCAGGTAAAGGAGGTTTGAGATGGGTTGGTAGTTGGTTGGGTTTCTGTGGTCGATTGTGGTTGAAATAGCCTGGTGGCAGCATTTCATGGAACCCTCAAGGGAGCAAGAGTAGAGAGAGAAAAGCCAACCAAAATAGACTTTGCTGAATCCAGCATGGAGAGAACCACAGCCTGCACAAGGGAGTGACATTCATATTCCACAATATATGATCAGTGAGAATAAAAGAAATGAAAGAATCTATGATGTAACCCATTGACTTTCCAAAGGATGCCAGGGAAACAGGAGTCACAGGAACTGAAATGTCATGGGGTCAAGGCAAAACAGAAGGATGTGTTGAGAAAATAGAAATAACTCAGTTTTTCGTAAAAGTATTTAACGTAAGGAAATGTGAAGCCATCTTTTAGGTCACCCATAAACAGTCCCCAAGCAGAGTAGCATCCTCCTGCAATGACAGACACAGGTACAATTGGGTTCTGGTGGGCATAAGGATGGCTACCAGACCTCCCAGTGGCTTTGTTTAAAGGGTGGAAATCATGGAAGACATGGTCAACCCCTGGGGAATCAAGGGTGGCATGGGTAGTGTGCATGACTGGCACTCTCAAGTCCCAGGCAGTTGTTGACTCTTGACCAGATAAGACCTATTTCGAAACCTGTCCACCTCTGCCCATCCATTGGGACAAGGTACCATGGGCAACCCCATGAGCCATCAGATCAAAAGGCACAGAAAGATCCAGTAGCACCTACAAACAGATGTCTTCAGTATCCAGAGTGCAATAGACATCATCCAGGACTTGTCCATCTTGGTGCTGGACACAAGGTGGAATTTCTTATGTATAATTGTGGGCTTTCCCGTGCAATTACAGGAGCTGAGGAATCATGTACTTTTTCAAAAAAGGAGTTTTGCTCCTGATTAATATTCTTACCAAATGTATTAGTTTATGTGTAAACACCCACAATGAAAGATCAAAGAAAGAAACATTCATTTAAAACACTTTTTAGTACTTCAGTTCATTTGCATACATATAAGTGAATAAAGTGAATTTCTCAAAATAATATCAACGGAAAGACCTCAGCATATACCCCATTTAATTCAAATCACATTCCCTAACAATTAATTCATGCAACATTCACTCTCCCAAACCATTTGTCTTTTTGAACTTTATTCTGTCACTGAAATTTGATCGTTGACTTTTCTAATTTCTAAATCATATTTGTCCTTACATATATATTCCTAATCATTAATAGATCTACATGTCTTAACCTATTTGTCTTGGGAGGATATCTCAGGGGCAACGCGCTGGTCTTGGAAGCAAGACGGAGCAACGCAGGTTTCGATCCCCGGGTCTCCGCTTAGAAACCTCTGAGAATTAAGTGCATTATAAATAACCAATTATATAGTGCGTCAATTTATTTGTGTAACAATTAGCTCTTCCTCAGGATCACGCAATACATCAATTTGATCCATTCATCCATGGATTAATTCATATAGTAGTTTTGTCAACTATCCATGCAATAAATGAGTTATTCACATCAACCTTTCAAACATCGAATAGTTAATTTCCTACAAAGAATTCAAAAAGCTCAAGTTTAATTAGGATTTATTTGTTGTGGTTTTTGAATAAATTATTTATTTTGTTCATTGCTTGTAATATTTACAACTTTTTGATCATACTTTTATCTTAAATTAAGGAAGGATTTACTTTTGTGTGGGAATATGACCAATGCCAAATAGTGTATGTATGGTCGTTCCGCATCCAACAATTAAAGTCAGATAGAATGAGGCTGGGAGATCATTCCCAAGTACATATTTTGGCTCAATTAAGATGGAATTCAAGAAATGTGCCTTCCAAGTTGCCAAGAGCACTTTAATAAGAAATTATGTTAGTAAATGAGAAAAATGTAATAAAATGGAATATCATCTATTAGAATCCAGGGTAGGCACCACAGCCAATCAGCTTGCTCGGAATGTGGGCTGAACCTCATGGTGCACATCTGCCATCTTCCCCCTCCTCTTCTTCACCGCTCCTTCCTTCCCCTCCCCACTCCACTTACATGATTCTTCTGCTACCACTGCTGCCCCATCTCGGGCCACCATGGAAATGGAAGATGGGCTCCAAATGGAGCCACGCCTTCCGTCTCCATGGTGGCCATTTTAGGTAAGTATTTTGTTTCAATGAACGGTACGCTGCGAGCACGGGACGCATTCATTCAAACAAAATAGATTTCCATCAGCACCTGTAGGAGTATGACTCTGCATTTCAACATTTAGGCTTTGCATTTCAGCATTCACATTTTAGCAAGGGTTTGAGTTTTAACTAGGGCCAAGGGTGCGAAACGCATTGCTGGACTCAAGAGTATGAGTCCCAGGCAGAATTAAATAGATGCCAATGCACAGAGCAAATGCTAGAAACTATCACATTGCTCCATGATGATATTTCAATGAATTACATGCAACTGAATCCCATAATAACATTTAGTGCAAATTAGATCATAAAATAAACTGGATGCAGATTGAGCCAATGCACAATGCTTTGAAAATGGGAAAGCAAAATGGACTTTAAACATGCAGGCTGGATCTGTGCTGTGTGTTAAGTTGAAACATGTGTGAAGATCTGTTCTGCTAAAAACATGGCTTTGTTTTGAAGCAGGAAGAGTAATAGACAGATGTGTCATTTCCCTCTTCTGCAATGCTTCAGCTCAATGAGAACGGGAAATTGTGTGATTTATTTAGTGGGATCAGCTGGGCAAGGCAAGGTGCTTGTGATTGACAAGGGGTTTCATAAAGGGTTTTGAGGCAGAGTAGAGAGGCATTCCTCTTCTGGCACTGATGGACGAAGGAGGCAGAAGTGCTGGTTGCTGAGCAGACTGAGTCCAGAGCTTGCAAGCAGACTGTCTGCTGGGCTAAGGCTGAGTAAAGCTGAAGGTGTCTCTCATGGGTTGACGATCCTTAGAAAAACTGCAGTCTCGAGAATTCTTATCTGCGATGACCCTGTGCAAGACAGGCGGAAAGACTGGGGAAGATTTCACTGCCAAGCTGTGTCGGGGATATCGCCAACAGATTTAGGTAAATATGAATGAGGTGCTGGTGATGTGAATGATACTATGTAGCACAGGTTAAATAGTTCAGGAAATTTTAGTTGCTGCATTAGAGATTTGAATTTCAACGTGCATGTATTTATATTTCTCAAAGTCTTGCTGTTTTTTTAAAGGGTATTTTTCTTGCCAAGTTTTACGAAGCCAAGGTCAATTGGCAGAGCTTTGCACAGATAGAACGCTGAAAGCCACTGCAAGAAAACACATACTTGCACTGTGAAGTACAATATGGGCATAAGTGTCACTCTGTAACTTGCATAATCTCATTATTTTTATTCTGCGTTCAGTCCCTTTGATTTGACATGCATAGAGAGATGCAGATGTGCGGTAAGAAATATCTCAAAGAAAAGTGCCCACAGTTAATTGTTTTATTTAGAGAAGCTGAATAAATGTGCTGTATTTCAATTGCATGCTTTACATTTGTTGAAACTCAGCCAAAAGGGCATAATGTGTTGTTGTACATAAGATACCACAGGAGGGTATGAGCCATCTATTCAGAATGTATTATGTCCAGTATTGGTTTGTTGTCAGTGACCCTCGTAAAGATAATTATTAGGCAGTATTCAGTAATTAGTCTCACCACTATAAGAAAACACTATAAAAGGATACCACCAAAGCAAAAATACCACAATAAGAATACCACAAAGTAATAGATATAACCCCAAAATATATCTTACACACCCCAGATTAAAAACCTTTGTGCGAAGGGGCACTGTTGCATGGCAACAGAAATGGCTGCGGCCTGAGAGTGCTCCGGCGCGGTCACACACATCCTTGCTAAACATCTGGGGATGAAATCCCCTCCAAAAGACTAAATCTAGGAGCCAAAAACTGCTGGTGCCACGCCTACCACACTGCAGGCCTGAGGGCCTGAGCGACATACTCCACCCTGTGTGACACTGGTGAGCCGGGGCTCTGTGCAGAGTCGAAACAGAGGGTGCGGAATGGGGCCAAGAACCTGTAAGCGCTGTTCCCCTGCAGACAGCCAGGACCTATGATCCGCTTGCTGCCTCCCGCCTCCTACACGGCGTGAGCCCATATCCTCTCTTCAGTGCCATGGGGAGACCTGCGGAGAGCAATGGCGGAACAACGTCTCGGAGGAAGTGCTGACCCGTTGCGTGCCACCCTGACCAACTGCTCACTCCTGCACTACTCTATCACCGCCCCCGGGATGACCCCGTTTGCGGGCTCCTCCATCCCACCTATGCCCCACGAATGGCGAGGAGCTGCTGACAGGCAGCGACACCGGACCAACTGACCGCACAACTTGGAGCCGCCTACTGCCTACTCCATGGGCCTGTGCCGCGTGCCCCGCACCAGATCCAGCAGCACACTACTGTGCAGGCACCAGATGATAAATTGGCGTGGTGAACAACTGAGAGGCGGTGCTGTGTGCGGTGAGTGCTGCTATTTGTGGGCCACCCGGCCGAATAACCTGGTTAGTCACCTACAGGATTCAGCTGTGGGGTCACCGGCAGAGTGCCACAACAGACCCGCTGGGCTCTCATCAAGGTAGCTCTCCAAAGTAGGGCCCTGTTCTTGGGCAGGAAGGGCAAATAAGACTCCCAGCAAGTGTGGCGGGGAGGAGAAAGTCAGTGCCAGCTGGAACTCCATGGGAGGGTCCCGAATCCAGACCCTGACCCGAATATACACGCACCAGTTGCCCCATCTCCCAGCACGCAGTGGGGGAAAGGTGCAATTACCTCTCAAGTTCAAGAGGGGCCTGCCGCCATCTTTGGGGCACCGTACAACACATGCAGCTCATCACAAATAACATTATGGTGAACCCGAAAAGGCAGGCAAAAATTGATCAATTTGCGAGGGCTGACACACCATCCGCCCCCTCCCCTGCTCCTTTTCAACTCGACGTGACTGCCCTGAACCAAATGCTGGTGGCGCTAAAGAATAATGATGATACAGTGGGCACATAAATTGACACGCTCACCTGCAAAGTTGACATATATTCGTGGTGCAGATTGATAAACTGTGCAACCGCATGACAGAGGCTGAGACCAGAATTGGGGACAATGAGGACAAAATATCCGTCTTGCAAAGAGAAGTTCCCCACCTACAACAGACTGCAAAGAAAATAGCAGCTAAAAACTATGACCTTGAAGGTCATTCCCGGCAAAACAATAAATGCGTCCTAGGGTTTCCAGAGCCCACAGCCATAGATCAAATGGAGCAATTGGCTGAGAAGTGGTTAATGCACATACTGGGGGATGCCCCGATCTCGAAAATGTTCTTAGTCGAGCGCACACCCCGTTCCTTTACATCAGCTCCCACCGGGGCACCTGAGTGACCCATTATTGCACGCATTTTCAACTACCGCGATAGGGATGCCTTCCTCGGGGCTGCCAGGGAGCGGGACGAACATCCCTGGGGCTCAGCCACTATCCGACTATTTCCAGTCTTTCGCCCACAGGTGCAGGAACAAAGGAAAACTTTTCAAGCTGCAAATAATTCTCTGAGACGCAAAGGCGTCTGCTATGCAATGCTGTTTGCTGTTCCCAGCCAAACTTCACATGGTACAGACTGGAAAAACAATCTTTTTCACCACGGAGCGATTTTCTACCAAGCATCCTACTCCTCATGGCTCTCCAGGGCACCCACCACGATGGAATGAGACCCTATTATCTGCTTTTCTGGAACATTACAACGCCCTCTCCTAGGGTAGCAATCTCGCATGCCACGCTCTGTGTTCTGGAGGCTCCTAGGTCCCAGAGGGACAAATATACTTGAACTTGATGAGCCCACCGCTGATGGAGGTTGTCGACCGCATGCAATGCCCCGATTCTGCAGACACTGTGGACGTTATGTGTTTCAGCTGTTGTTTAAGCTGTGTTTGGAATTGGGGTCAAGCAGGTATGTTGTGGCTTCTGGCCTGGGTGGGTGTAGGAGTTGGAGTAATTAAAAGGTGCCTTCGTGATTGTACTCTTCAGTTGTGGATTCACAGGGTTTGTGGATATGTGCTATGCTTGTGGGAGGATTACTCGGGACACAGATGTTGGGTCGCAGTGTTTTATTGATAACCCTGAACATGAATGGCCATGGTGGGTGAATTGCTCAATGTAATGTCTCACCAATAACAAAACATTTTGGATGTGATCAGCCATTCTAAGCTGCACGTGGCAAATGTACTCTGCTTACAGGAGACACCACTCCCTGTCAATGACCCACTGCCTCTCGCTCGGGGTTGGGGGATAGATAGGTATAGTTCCTCATACTTTTCACAGTGCAGAGGGGTTGCGATATATATACACCAGTCCTTGATGTTACGATTGCATGATAAAAAAGGTGACCCGGAAGGCCAGTACATCTTCCTGGCCGGGGGTGTTCAGGGTTTAGAACTCTTTTCATTAATGTCTACGCACCTAATTGGATTCCCATTGATTCTTCCAGAATTCTGCTGCAGTGATCCATACATTCTCTGCATACGAAGTTATATGGGTGGGTGATTTCAATGTTGCTGTGTCCCTTGACCTAGACCACTCAATAACAATGCAGACTACTTTATCTAAAGCTGCCGCTGCTTGGGGGGATATAGCCAAATCCTTTGGGCTGGTTGATGTGTGGGTGCACATTCACCCTAACACAAGGTAGTTTTCGTTTTTTATCCGTGAGCGCACAGAAGTGCGTCTAAAATAGACTACGTAATTTTAACCGCACCCTTGGTAGGGACTACACAGTCTGTCATCATACTTCCCAGGCTGCTCTCTCACGATTCTCCGATTGTTGCTTCCATCTCCATCCCTGATACGGAATCACATCCCCCGTTGTGGCGCTTCCGCCCCCGCGCCCTAAAGGACGAGGTATTCCGGACTAGAGTCTATGAAGACGTTCTGTAATATTTACAAATTAAGGCAGACTCGGTTCTGGACTTCAGAACTGTCTGGGAGCCAGGCCTTTAATGTCTTCGTAAGAGGCTACTGCATCTCCAGGGAAGGGGGAGCATGCGAATCCTTGAGGGTGTCCCTTCGTAACTTAGAGAAGCAAATTAAGGATCTGGAGCATAGACGGTGCCAGGTGAGGGACCCACAGATTGAGAAATTGTTATCATGTAAGAGACCTGAACACCTAGAGATGGTGGGCAGACGCCTAGTTCACAATACTGGTGAGATCAATAAGGTCTTCCAGGACTATTATACCACTCTATATTCATCACAATCAAAGGTTTCTCCTGAAGAAATTAGGGCATATCTGGTCTGAGTCGCCCTGGGCAGGTTAGATCCCACTCATGCAGACTTGATGAATGGACCTCCAACAGTCAATGAGATTTGTAGAGTCATCCGAGATCTCCCCAGTGGTAATGCCCCCCGCCAAAATGGCATCTCTGCAGAATTCTATAAGGAGTATGCCGTTATCCTCGCCCCACACCTTAGCCCGATGTATGAAGCCTCTATGTCTGTGGGCCGACTCCCCGAATCCACCAGAACAGCAGTGGTTACTCTTCCCCTAAAACCGGACAAAGATCCTATCAACTGTGCGTCCTATAGACCCTGGTCACTTATAAATCCTGACAATAAAATCCTGGCAAAATGACTAGCTGACTAGGACCCCCATATGAGCACCATAGTCTTCCGCGATCAGGCAGGGCTCATCCCAGGCAGGTCCACACAAAACAATCTAAGGCAGCTGTTCTCACTAATGCACAACGTCATTGATGACATATTCGATAGTAGCCGCGGCCCTGGATGAATTTGAAATCCTTCGTAGAACTGGTTTGGGGCGCCAATACATACAGTGGATTTGACTACTTTATATGGCCCCTCATGCTGCTATATTGTCGAACTAGCTGATCTCAAATAACATATTTGCAACTAGAGGTACAAGACAAGGGTGCCCGGCGTCTCCCATCCTCTTCGCTCTGACAGTGGAACCACTTGCATGCGCCATCAGAGAGTTGCACGCACATAGAGGGGTGCAGATTATCTCGCAGACATCAATTATTTCCCTCTACGCGGATGACATCCTGCTATATATATAAAAAACCTGAAACAAAATCTACAACCCCTAGTGCAGGAAATTGCGTTGTTCAGGGGATTTTCAGGACTAAGAATCAATTGGTCCAAATCACTAATCCTATCCATAACCTCCACGGCATTCCCAACTGATGTTGGTACAGATTCCCAGTGGTGCCCGGGGGGAATGAGGTATTTGGGCATAGGAGTCTCCACCTATCCATCTATACTCTTTAAGGATAATTATCTCAGAGCCCTCGAACATCTAGGGTGCAGGGTCGCCATTGGGATCCACCTCCCCCTATCGCAAGCCGCACGACTAGCATTGGCCAAGACTATAGTGGTCCCCAAGATGTTATATATTTTTAATAACGTTTGACTGGTCCCATCTACCTGGTTCTGGAAACGTGCCCAATCTTTACTATCTAAGTTAATATGGGCGGGGGGACAGGCGAGGATCGCGCTGGATACACTGACCCTACCATTTAATACGGGAGGTCTTGACTACCTCTACCTATATGGTTACTATCTCGCCTACCAGATACATTACGCTATATTGTGGTGGCCCCCTACGGCTGATGTACCACAAACTAAACTAGAGAGGGCTACTGTCCGACCAGACGACTTAAAGGGTATGGAGTGGGGGACTCCTAGACGCATCCCCAGGAATGAGATCCAACCCATTGACGTTACCTGATGGGCGTGGGATCAGGCCGCCTCCAGCACCAACAAGAGAGTGTGCTGTCATGCTGACTTTGCTTTGTGTGCGCTTCATGGGCTCCCACTTACACAGGAGCACATTTTCAGAACACACTTTGAGAAATTGGGGGTCCACTCCATGGGCGATTTAGTTCGGGAGGGTGAGTTTATTCATTGGGAAGAGCTCAAAGGTCGAGGCCCCTGGAACCCTGTCACCATGCTGTTATATTTTAGATTACGAGAGACCTTCCGAGGCATCTGCAACAGGTTCCCCCGGGCACCTCCCCCCTCACTGCTTGGCCAGTCCATGACTAACCCCCCTACACTGAGTGGGGTGGTCTCAGCATTATATAAGCTTGTTCAATCCTTGCGGCCAACATCCCCTGGATTGTTGCGGGCT
This sequence comes from Ambystoma mexicanum, assembly GCF_040938575.1. Classification (NCBI taxonomy): domain Eukaryota; kingdom Metazoa; phylum Chordata; class Amphibia; order Caudata; family Ambystomatidae; genus Ambystoma; species Ambystoma mexicanum. The sequence goes on from NC_090934.1 coordinate 1,453,870,582, forward strand.
AGATGGGACAGTGTATTGGATACACCCCCCACGGAGATCCAGTGGCAGGTGATTTGTGAGATGACCCGGAATTCTAGGTTCCGTTTGACACATTTTAAATGTATAAACCAGTCTTATTATTCCCCCACCAGACATCACAGATACTACCCAGAGAGACCCTCCACCTCTCCCAGATGTCAATTAGACCCTGCTGACTATATACACATGGTGTGGGAATGTCGTTATATACAAACATTCTGGGTGGGAGGGATTGATACCATCGGCAGAATGATCCCGGATTGTGCACACGGCACACCAATAGCTTGGCTGCTTGCCTTTTTTGATGTCCCGGCGAAAACAGAGGGGAAACTCCTCGATATGGCCTTGGTGATTGCAAAGATATCATTGATAACTAAAACGAGGAAGAGGACTAGACCTCCCTCACCGCAGGAGTGGATCCACAAGTTGAAAATCTGTGAACACCGAGAATCATCGTACAGGAACTTGCTCCCCCCCGGAACTAGATTTTTGGTCTATTGGGCCCCGTTTCGGACATATCTCCTCAATATGGTCGATGCCTCATCACCTGCCCCATCCAGGGGCCACTTGTTTGAATGCACCATTTTGAAATGAGACGATATAACCTGTATCACAGGTAGCATCTTGCATGTTCCCCAACTGGCCTTAGAGCATCCGCGTCGGCCTTACTATACCCGAGTTCTGCATGAATCTGTGTAACTACTCAAGTTATGTACGCACCTTTTCCAGGGAGTTGGAATGAGGGGTGGTGGGGTGTTGGGAGAAGTGATGCTGTTATTATATTTTACTACTGGAAAACTTGAATAAAAAAGAGATTTAAAAAAAAAACCTGGGGTTCTAATAGCTATAATGCCCTCGCCAGCGGGCTGTATCGGCAGTAATGGCAACAGGGCCCATTGTTAAGGCCCACGCTTTGCTCGGCCTTTAACTTGGGGCCTATGCCATTACTGATAGATTCAGCCCCTTAGCTGGAGGTATTATAGCTTAATTAAGGGCAGGTGCATTATCTGTTATGTGCAAGCCCATAATTTGGGACAGACCAGTGCATCATACAGTATGGACAGGTCCATCATCCATGGACTGCTCTTGAGCTAGTTTGGATGGGTACCTCATCTGCTGCAGGTGGGTGCATGGTCTGATTTGGACATGTGCATTTTGTAGGGACAGGTAGACCTAGGACAAGGAGGCCTACCATCTAGTATGGAGCGGAAAAATGATCCAGTACTGGTACATGATCCAGTACAGACCGATACATCATGAAGTGCGGACGGGGACATGATCCAGTACAGACAGATACATCATGAAGCGCGGACAGGGACATGATCCAGTACAGACCGATACATCATGAAGCGCGGACGGGGACATGATCCAGTACAGACCGATACATCATGAAGCGCGGACGGGGACATGATCCAGTACAGACCGATACATCATGAAGCGCGGACGGGGACATGATCCAGTACAGAGAGATAAATCATGAAGCGCGGACGGGGACATGATCCAGTACAGACCGATACATCATGAAGCGCGGACGGGGACATGATCCAGTACAGACCGATACATCATGAAGCGCGGACGGGGACATGATCCAGTACAGACCGATACATCATGAAGCGCGGACGGGGACATGATCCAGTACAGACAGATACATCATGAAGCGCGGACGGGGACATGATCCAGTACAGACAGATACATCATGAAGCGCGGACGGGGACATGATCCAGTACAGACAGATACATCATGAAGCGCGGACGGGGACATGATCCAGTACAGACCGATACATCATGAAGCGCGGACGGGGACATGATCCAGTACAGACCGATACATCATGAAGCGCGGACGGGGACATGATCCAGTACAGACCGATACATCATGAAGCGCGGACGGGGACATGATCCAGTACAGACCGATACATCATGAAGCGCGGACGGGGACATGATCCAGTACAGACAGATACATCATGAAGCGCGGACGGGGACATGATCCAGTACAGACCGATACATCATGAAGCGCGGACGGGGACATGATCCAGTACAGATAGATACATCATGAAGCGCGGACGGGGACATGATCCAGTACAGACCGATACATCATGAAGCGCGGACGGGGACATGATCCAGTACAGACCGATACATCATGAAGCGCGGACGGGGACATGATCCAGTACAGATCGATACATCATGAAGCGCGGACGGGGACATGATCCAGTACAGACCGATACATCATGAAGCGCGGACGGGGACATGATCCAGTACAGACCGATACATCATGAAGCGCGGACGGGGACATGATCCAGTACAGACCGATACATCATGAAGCGCGGACGGGGACATGATCCAGTACAGACAGATACATCATGAAGCGCGGACGGGGACATGATCCAGGAAGCAAGGGTTAATCTTTAAGTACATGCATACTCTAAATAACCCATTACAATTGCAGTTACTCTGTGAAAGGGGACGATGACCCCAAGGAAGGCACGTCAGAGAAGAAGAGCAATTTACATCTATCCAAACCCCCCTTAGAATCGTGAAAGGGAGGCCATTTTGGATGGCGAGGAGTAACTGGCTTGGACTGCTTGTTGGAATGCATCACACTTTTTAATTGTGATATGCAGCACGCACACCTACTACGCTCACATTTCTTTATGCTTTACATTTTAAAGCGAGGGTGGGGTGAAAAAAAACATTCAGCATTACTTATTCCAGATCCTAGGAACCTGAAAGTGGTAATTTTGCGTGGTTCTTAAGAGTTTGATCGCTGGAGTTAGTATTAACCACCCCAGCCATTATTGGACTTAATGAGCAATGCCGAGTAAGAACACTCCCAATAGTCCATAAAATACGATACCACAATCTCCTGCAGAATATGTGGTATAAGATTGTTCTTAATCAGCTTCTAACAGTATTCCAGAACCTGACGTACTTGAGTATTCTGGAACATGACGTACTTGAGTATTCCAGAACGTGACGTACTTGAGTATTCTGGAACGTGACGTACTTGAGTATTTTCCAGACATGAAGTACTTGAGTATTCTGGAACGTGACGTACTTGGGTATTCCGGAACATGACATATTTGAGTTTTCTGGAACGTGATGTACGTGAGTAGTCTGGAACATGACGTACTTGCGTATTCCGGAACATGCTGTGCTTGAGTATTTTGGAACATGACGTACTTAAGTATTCTGGAACTTGATGTACTTGAGTATTCCGGAACATGACGCACTTGAGTATTTCGGAACATGACGTACTTGAGTATTCTGGAACATGATGTTAGTGAGTAGTCTGGAACATGGCATACTTGAGTATTCCAGAACACTTCCTAGTCATTTAAAGTCAAAATCCAGGGTAATAATGTACGTAACTGCACATCTGTGTCTGTGTTGGAGCAATTCACCTTGTGCTAAATCGGAGATTTATCATTTAATCTACATTTATTCTAGCAAGGTTTAGTGCATAGAATCATAGCGCATAGAAATAATTAAACACAAATACATAATTAAACGTTAACACAAATAATGCGCCTAGAAACACGTTGGGTACAGACGCGTTATAAATGCGTTACAAATGCCATATCATAAAAAGACACATATACAATCATTACTCACATCAAACTCAATAAGTGCAGCAGAAAAAGAGACCTGTACGACAAGTTCATCAACATTACAACATATCAGGTTAAAAAATGCCTCTCTGGCTAACGAGACATAGCATTTATAGTGCTGCAGGTGCTGCGACATGGGTCAAATCATGGGTTCAGCGGTCTGCGTAGGGCTCAGTGCTGTTGACGTAAACTGCGCAGCCACCCTATTGTGTGTTAGAATCCACCACATGGGGCTACGCGTTTCGGCGGTGTTGGCTCGATTATTGCCGCCTTCCTCAGGACCAGAACTGCATGATTTTGGGCGACCCCTGAGGATTAAAAAGTCAGAGTGTAAAGTCAGGGCGAACTCTGGGCGTCATCTTAGTGTGATTGGCATGAGTCCCATTGCTTTAAACCTGTGAATTAAAATCAGTACGAAGAGAAACGTGTTCCCCCGTGGGACCTTCACCGACATAAAGAAAAAGAAAAGGACCCCTAAATTGAGATGTGTATTTCGTTCTCTGGTGATACGGTGAGACACCGCCCTAAGTGGCGAACTTACGCATGTGGGAAGGAACTTCCTGTGGGTTTGCAAGGCTCTCCAAGGTAATTATGCCCACATGTGACCGTCTGTAAACCGGAACATCAGCACCTGTAAGCACCCTTGGTGATTATGACTTTTATTTCAAAATAAGATTTCTAGCTGTAGCAGCGGTGCACGGCGGACATTGAAGATAGCAGAGAGCACCCCTCTCCGCGAGAGGACACCATGCCTCGCCTTGCAAACCCGGAGGAAGGTTCCTTCCCACACGGGTAAGTTCACGGGAATGACCAAAGCTTCAGACTTTATTTGACAATCCAAAAGCATCTCATGATCTCGAACACCAGCTTCTGTGGGGTACTCAGAGATTTTAAAAGGGCATTCGACAGTGTTCCAAGAGGCAAGCTGTGAGCTGCATGGCAAGCCAAAAATATCCCCAGCACGCCTGGAACCCAGCCTGCAGATGGCTAAGCTGGTTATTGCCCTCTGCCCATGCCATTAAATGGTGCAACAGTGTATTTGCAAAGAGTTTCCCGCTGTGTCCAATAAAGGGGCAAGGCGGTAGTTGATAGGATCCGCCCTACCCCCTTTTTTAAATATCGGGGCAATCACAGCGGAAGTCCAGCTTGCGGGCACTCGATTTAGCTGTGATATAACGTTAAAGACAGTTGTTTGCCCCAGGCCCATTCGACAATCTCGCTTTTGTATAGGTCCACCGGTACACTATACGGACCGGGTGCTTTTCCCCCTTTCTGAGCCATGATCACCCTCTCCACATCTCCCAAGGTTAGTACCAGGTGTGCGATCATCCCCCTCTCTTCCTCTGCACCTACCCCTAAGGTGCCCAGCACACCTGGTATCCTTCCACTCACTGGGGGCCTGTATAGTGCTTCAAAATGACCTTTCCACCTGGTCGGGGTGATACTCTCATAAAAGTTCGTATCACCCTTCAGGTCTGTGCCGTTGATCAAGTTCCAAAATCTGACGTGGTCACCCTCCTTCGCATAATCTACCACGGTGGCCCACGCCTCAGCCATGTAATGGCTTCTTTTGGTTACCACTGTCTCCTTGTAGACCTCCCTCAGGGAGCGTAGATGTTCCCAATCAATCGTTGCTGCTCCCCTCGGCTATGCAGTCGGCTGGACTTAGCTTCCCCCTACAGTCCCGATCACGATCATACCATGTTCCTCGCCTCCCCCCCCTTTCTTAATACCAGATATTGGGGCTCTTAGCATGGGCTTTATAAGTGTTATTGTTGTATTAAGATATCCTCGGACTGCCTATTCTCATTGTACATTATTTCAATCTGCCTCAGGATTTTGCCATATATTATCGGGGCGAAAACTTCCTGGATCACAGAGGCCTATTTAATCTTTCGACGGGCATGGCCTCGAACCACAATGTCCACAGAGTTGCTACTAGTCCTGTTAATAGGCGGTACAAAACTCCCGACACAGAGCATTACAGGCCTACGGTCACTTTCTATGTGATTCAGCACCTCGAACCCTCCCACCAGAGGCCAGTCGCATCCCAGGACCAGAGCGTAATCTATCCTTGATCTCCCGTTCGGGCCATAATATGTATTCTTTGCTGGCTGGTCGGCTTGAAACAGACCGTTACAGGCCCACAGGCCCTAAGCCCAATGTGATGGAGCTTTCTCAGGGTCTCGGCTCTTCCCAAATGGGTTCTTGCTGGTAGACAGGCTATCGCTTGCTAGACCGGCTATCACTTGCGCGACTCCCCAGGCCGTATCTTGGTCATCCCAAAGACCTTCCAAAACTTTCAGCAACTCCAGTTATGTATTAAAATCCACCAGCACAAAGACCCCTTTATTTGGCCCGCCTATCGCTTCACTGTTGTCAACCTCTTGGCGTAGAGGTATTACTGCATTTGACATTGACTTGTCTTTCAATCTATTGTAGACATGAAATATCAAAAAGCCATTACAATTGGGGATTCTAAACTCTAATAATAAGAGGTCCTTTTAGCGCTGCCTTCACCCAAACTGCTTAGCCTCCCGAGTGCCTTCCCCTCGGTCCATTTGTGGGTTTAATTTCAAAGATCTCTAACCCCTGTATCACTGTATCCTCCTGGGCCCATCTCTCCTGGAAAGCGAGGACATCGCATTCCTCCAGAGATCTGACCCAGTCACCATCCTCTAGATGTTGACCTAAGCCTGCTATCTTCCAGGACAGAAATGTTAACGGGGCTGCCTGAGGGTTGCTTGTGATTCATCAGTCTGTGGTAGTCAGTCCACACCCTCCAGGCGTGTGATCATCGCACTGTGTGCACTCCTCATGTCCAGAATGCCCGGCCCCAATGGTTACCTCATTCCACGAGTGCCCCAGGACTCACCCCTTATGTGCCTATCTTCTCCAATACATGCAGTGGGGGGTATTGCCCTGGGCAATGAGGGCCTTCAGGGTGATGTTACAACCTGGGGGCGGGTAGGTTCTGAGTTCAATCCCCAGCAGCCCCTGCCCAACCACCTGTATACAATCACCCTTGTCATGGGGGACTTCTGTTCACATACAGTAGACAATGTCACCTCGGATCAACGTGGTGCATCCTCCCTGTGCGAATCCAGTGGGTGACTTTATTAGTCAGTGCCTCTTGACGCTCATATCTCCCTTCCGCTTATCTGGGGACATTAGTCATAACTACAAAATATTTGGAACAACCTTGATCGTTATTCCTCTTACCAGGGTCTCTTGGTGGTTCCCACCTTGGTTCTTTTCTGGGCTCGAATGTAGGCACCATATTGGATTTTCTCTGGGCAGAACTAGGCTTAAGCATTGTATTTTTGCCCATTAGATTTCTGCTTGTATTGACCTCCTTATCCTTGGACGGTCCGCAAGCTTTTCCAGTTTGTTTCTCAGTAACATTGATACTGCGTGTCCTCCCTTGTCACACTTTGGTTAGACTTGTCCCAGGTCTGACCCACATTACCTTTCCAATTGATCATAGACTTGGGGCACCAACGCTCAACCCTTTGTTACTCTCTCCAAGGCCACTGTCACACACCTGGCGGGGGTTTACCAACACTCTGCCCAATTGTACCAGAATGTTCGCCATCATGTCTTTAATATATGCTACACCCTCCACAAGTGCTTCAATAACCCCCACCTCGCAATGACATAGTGACTCTTTCCTGTCCACCTTCTTCTGCTCCGTATCCCGTCCTTTTGCACCCACTGATCTCAAGCCCCCAGGCCGTTTTCTTATCCTTATTGGGTTTTGATCGGCAGAGTAGTCCCACTTTGGACCTTTGCCTTTTACCCCCTGGGCTTTGGGTGTCCCTCCGTTGCGGGATCCCTGTTGTTCAGTATGGAGATTGTGTTTGAAGTTGGGACAGCCAAGAGAACTTCAACCTCCTCCTCTTTATCCCCCTCCCTCACCACATCTCCATCATTGGAAAGGATTGACAGATTGATAGCTCTTTCTCGATTCTGTGGGTGGTGGTGCATGGCCGTTCTTTGTTGGTGGAGCGATTTGTCTGGTTAATTCCGATAACGAATGAGACTCCTCCATGCTAATTATTTACATGATCCCCAGCTAATCTTCCTTTTTCTGCCCATGCTCGTAACCATGTTATTTACTTTGACTCCTCCCTCTCCTTTACCCACCATATCTCTATTACTACTCGTGCATGTCGCTACCTCCTTTTCAATATTGGTAAAGTCCGCTCCTCCCTCACCTTCCACGCCACTAAACTTTTAATCTCCTCCCTCATCTTCTCTCGTCTTTTCTACTGTTCTTCCCTCCTCTTTGGACTCCCTGCTTCCCATCTTGCCCCCCTCAAATCCCTCTACCACTCTGCCATCCGTACCCTCTGCCTTATCTCTCCTCACAACTCCATCCCCTCCTCACTTTCTTACCATGGCTGGCTGTCCTTTCACTCCCAACTTAAATTTAATTTCCTCTGTCTTGTCTTTAAATCTCTCCACAACCTTGCTCCCCCTTATCTCTCCTCTCTCCTTTCATTCTACACTCCCTCCCGCTGCCGATCTCTTCCTGCTCTCTGCTCCCCCGCCCCCTTGCTCCTCCTCTCGCTTCCGCTCCTTTTAGCTCCTTGCCCCCCTACACTGGAACTCCCTACCCCTCTCTATCCGCTCCATCCCTACCTATTCCTCCTTCCGTACTTCCTTGAAATCCCTTCTAGTCCACTCCTGACACTCTTATCCCTTCCATCACCTTCCTCTCTCTTCCTTCTTGCCCTCCCCTCCTTACCTTTCTCTTCCTGTCCGTCTCCTCTAATGTTTCCTCCCCTCATCTCGCATCTTCATTCCATTCCTCTCCCTTATCCCTCTTCTTTCCCCTTCTTTACCCCTCCTTTCTCGTTTTTTTTTTCTCATAGGCAAATTGTTGTACTTACTGTTTTACTGGTTTGATTCGTGTTTTGTGATTTGCTTCTACTGTTTTTATTTTCAATGTATTCTTGTTGTTATAATGTAAAGCGCTTAGGTGTAAAGCACTATATAAACATAAACATCTCCACTCCCTGCTCTTCCTGCCTCCGGATTGTTATTCGGGTAGATGGGTGAATCCTCTACCCCATTCATGGAACCAGTAACTTCCTGAGGTTCTAGTGGAGTGATCCGTGGTCATGCTCAATTACGCAGGGACACACTGATTCGTGTGATTTTGACTTCCCTGCTCCGAGTTTGTTAGTGTTGCCCTGCTCTTGTCCCTGCCTCCTTTCTACCAGGAATTCATCAAGGGTTTCCCCACGTAGAGTGGCCACCTCCCCTGCCCTCAGTCTGGGTTCCGGGGGTAGGTTACAGCGGGTAGTATGATCACTCACAATCTCCAACAACCCTCCCTTCGCATCGCCCGCAGCACAATTTGAAATGTTGACCCTCCTGCCCGTTGGCCCTCCCTCTATGTCTGCGCTTAGAAACCTCTGGGTATTTAAGTGCGTTATAAATACACAACATAGACAAAAAAAACAAAAAAAACAATTACGCGACTAAAAAACAAACAATTCCTGTAACAGCGCCTCGATGCCCGCGGGTTGTGAGCGCTTTAAAAATGCAAATAAATAAATAAAATTAATCCTTAATATCAGTAATTAAAATGTTAACGTCATCAATTGGTTTAAACATTTTAAACATTCTTTTTAGCCCTTCTGCTGGCGATATTGCGTTCCTTTTTCACATTGTTGAGGCGTTTAAAAGTGCACACACCCTTTTTGCACCCGTGCCCAGGTTCTGTCCAAACCTACCCCGAGCCAATATCACAATTACAGTCAGACGTAATCATTTTTCAAAACAGTTGCGCAGTCAGCTGCTCTTAATTGTTGCCCATAAGATGTTGCGTGGTGCCTGCTGGTCTCAAGTCCACAAACTGTGAAGGAAAAGGAAGTGCCACAACAGGGTACGCCCGACTGGCTCCCGGGGTCCCAGAGCCCGACTCCCCGTCTCTGTTCCAGGCAGTTAGCGACTGAGAGAAGTTGTTTCGCAGAATCACAAGTAGGTTTCGGCTAGAGTTCATTGGCTGAATAAAGTCTGCAGCAACAATGCGTTAGTCAATATCAATATTAACCAAGTCAAAAAGTGCGAAAGGAAACATTTAAAATGAGCACCGAGATCATCTGATGGCAAAAAACAAATGGGCCGTTGGATTACTTCAGTGAGTAGTTAGGATGTGATGAAAGAACAGCCCGCTGCTTTGGTACAGTGCTATCACAGCTGCTCTTTTCCCAATACCTTGGTGGGACCTATCTTAAGCTTTATAAAACTCCCCACTGAAGCGTTCACCCTCGTTAAGTCCACCCTGGTCGTCCAGATGATACCACACATATGGTTAATGATTTAACTTTTTGACAGCCAGTATTTCAAAACACCACGTCGCAACCAATCCTTGGGTTTAATACAAAAGATACTACGTACAAAATCAGAGACAGTAGCTCCTCATGTGCAATGTGTTCAAGCCGAGTGGGCAACGGGGCAGCAATTTGAGGCACTCACTACGGGACCAGCAAAATGGACAAGCTAATGCACACTCATGTATTTATTAATTTACGCAATCCATGGTCCCTGTGTCCTGTAGCCTTCCCACCAGGCCAACAGTACTGCAGCACCCTTTGCAGCAGCAGGCTGTATGATTGTGCAACACTAGTAGCCACCATGTTATAACTCGATATGGCTTATTTTTACCATTTAACCTGCCACCAGGCTGAATAGGGTGCACAATTATTATGGTTTGAATCAAAGGAGCAGAAGGTTAAACAGCCATCTCTACCTGTAATTTTGTGTTCTAGCAGCCCATCTAGCCAATCTCCTGTGAAGTAATGTCATCAGCATGGTGCAGGTTGCCTAACCCTGCCTTCATTTTCAGCTCATCTGTGGAGGTAGCCGGTGGTAAGCAGTGTTCCCTCTCTGGCCTGGGAGTATGAGAGCTTAGTTCCTGCCGGCCAGTGTAAATAACACCAAGGTCAAACCGATTTATGGTATATCAAGATGTTGAGCTACAAACCAAAAAAATAATAATGTGTTAATCTAATTAGCACGCGCAGAATCAGTGTATCCTGCTAACACACTTCATCACACAGTACTACAAAATGATTCATGAAGTTAATTCCGAGAACCGTTTTCTTTTAATGCACATTTAATGATGTTATGTTATTCAATATTTATACTGCACCCATCACCACTGCAGTGGTGTTATGGCACCCAGTATTGTCCAAAAGTAGGCATTTTGCAATACTGCCAGAGTGGAATTAGTGGGAGGGTAATATTAATTGTTTTTTTTTATAATGTGCTTAATACCCGAGTTCGGTTTCTAAGCGCGGATCAAGGAATCAAACCTCTGTTGCGCTGCTGTGGTGTTGCTTCCAAGACCAGCGTGTTGCCCCTGTGCTACTGTGGGTATGGTGTTGAAGTAGGGATGCGTGTTTCTCAAATGTGATAGGTTATTGGTAAGCATGTGTGTAGGACTCAGCGTGTAGGACTCAGCACTAAGAGAACAACAAAAAAAACAATTACGCAACTAAAAAATAATCAATTCCTGTAACAGCACCTCGATGCCTGCGGGCTGTGTGAGCGCTTTAAAAATGCAAATAAAGAAATAAACTATAAAAAACAAAAGATCTGCACTGAACTCATGCTCACAGAATATTCTGGACCCTTTTTCCTCAACATGTTGCACTGAAGTATTCTGGGCTTTGGTACTAGAACTTTCCAGGAGATGTGTATTCTGGATATTTCGAAAAAAGCGTAGTACTGGATATTTCTAAAATACGCAGCATCAAAATATCCCACCAAAGGCCTTGAAGAGCAAGGTTAGAATAGTGCTTCATTAATACAATGCAGGTTGTTCCACAAGATGTGCTACCGGAAATGCCGGCTCGTGGGATAGCTAGGCCTCTCTCGGCCTTTAGAAATTTAGAAAGTGGTCGGAAGGGCGGGGGGTGGGGAGTTGGGGGGATTTGGCCCTGCACGGGAAGTTCAGCCGGTTGAACTCTGCTCCACGGCGGGCGAGGGGCCCCGCGTGAGAATCCCCGCTTTGGACTTCAGAGCGCTGGGCAGAAACCAGGAACAGGGGCAGGGGAGGTCAAACAGGGATAATGCCCGCTCCGCTTGAGACATTCGAGGGTAAGAGGGGCCATGAATGCGCAGAGAGCAGCCGGTGTGGAGAGAGGTCGCTGAGATTTGTGTTTAAGGACTGGATTAGGCCCGCTAATATATTCATATACATAGAGAAGGCCTTGAGCACCATTGTGCCTTTGCAAAGCATGTCCAGCCTTGCCATCTCACGGCGGTTTACCCAGCCCTCCCCCACACTCCAACACAGGGCGTCCACAAACCCAGAGGACAGCTTTTCCCACCAAGAAATGATGCCTTTTGCCCTTGCTTTGCCTGCCGTTTTGGCTGTGCCACTCCCACATTTTACATATAGACTCCAGGATATCACGTGGCACCATGTTAGCGGCACTCTCTAAGGATCGCCTGGATTTTATTTTCACTGAGGGGCAAGGCAAACTTCCCGTTCCATGCCGCCCTGCGCCCGACACCGCCCTAAATGACCTATGTCTTGGGAGGATAGCTCAGGGCAGCGTGCTCGCCTTGGAAACAATACGACACGGAGCAACACAGGTTCGAAACCCGGTCCGCGCTTACAAACCTCTGGGTATTAATACATACCTGTATGCCAGAGTGTACTATTTTTCTTAGGATAGGAGGGAAACCTTAGCACCTGAGCGGAGTCGGCACTGTATGTAACTCCACCGCATATGAGGGTGTGCATTACCGCTGCAGCGAGACATTTAAGGTGGGCAGCGACCCGCTGATGGTCTTCGTATCACTCTAAGACCCACACAGGGTGGGAATGGATTGCACTTAGATTGTATGTGAGACTACGTACTGCGCTTAGCGCCTAGACGGAAGCCAGGGGGTAGACCATGTTGAATGTATAGCTAACCCCTTTATTCCTTTCGCACTCCACACCTTCGAACCTTAGCCGAAGGCACGGCCTCACTCGCGCAGACATCTGCTCTCACATATAACTCAAACACTGTTTCACAACACCCCTGCCATAAGAATGAAACGACCTTTCGCGACAACAAAGGTGAACTGTAGCTACTCACATATCGCTTTTATCCTCTTACACACACCCTCCTGCTTAGCTTCGAGTATACCTCCTTCCGCCCATCCACATGCCATTCAGACATGGGTGACTGGCAGGGCCTTGGCCACCCTCTCATAACTTTGATGGCCGAAATGCACACACCCATAATAGCACCTCCCAATGTTCCCATACGTTTGGTGCCTCCGGGGGCGTTCAACCACCAGCGCGTTTGGACCATAATTATGGTGAAAGGCGCTATACAATTGACACGGGGGCATCAAGGGGGGCCTGCTAGCCCCTAATGGCATCATCACCCTGGCACAGCAAGTTTCCTCCTATTGGTGGCCACTGCGGGGATGCACTGAAAGGGAAGTCTGATCGGGAGGATAGCTCATGTGCAATGTGCTCACCTTGGATGGAAGATGCCACTGAGGACACGGAGCAACACAGGTTCGATCCCTTGGTCCGCGCTTAGAAACCTCTGGGTATTAAGCGCGTTATAAATAGCCTATCATATCATACCATGTCAACTAATGATAGGGCCTGGCTTCCGAAGGGAGGTTTAGTAAAGAGGCCACTAAGGTGCTGTGGCGACTCGAGCTTTGGCGCGCCTCCTCTGCAGCCATTTCATTCAGTGTTTTGCGCAGTGCTGATACGCATCCTGGTGCTCCTTGGTGGATTGTGTAAACATTGCTCAGGCTGGCACCATCTGCCGGTGTGGTATGGGGAGTAAGAAGAGGCAGATGTGCTCGGGTCTGATCTCCCAAACATTGCCAGGGGGCGGGGGGAGAGCGGTCCTGACAGGGTGCATAGCCAAGGTGGCAACTTCCAGGTCCTTCTTGAAGACCACTACACTGTGAAGAGCCTTCAAGATGGCTTCCAGAGAATTCCAGACCGGTGGCCCCTGCCCCTGCTCGCTGATGATCTGCCCTCCATGTTTGAGGTCTCTGAATTTGGACTGGCACGTTACCTGTTAGTAGACCAGCAGTTGCAGGGGGGCTTGCAGATGGGGTTAGCTTTTTGGGCATAGCCGCGCCCGCGCCCTATACGCCCCCAAAGACTTCAGGTGTTTCGAGCTGGGTTCACTGCCCCGGTGCTTTTCGAAGGAGGTGTGATCGGTGTGCTTTCTGTGTAGGCAGATTCTGACTGCGTGCTTCTGTGCTCTGTGAAGCTTCAGCACACCCTCTGTAGGGGTGGCATGTCCACACCAGTCCCATTGCGAGTTCCACTTTGTAGAGTCGTGGACGACTCGATCTCAACCATGCAGGCCTGCAACGCATTCACCCTGAACAGAGAGGCGGAGGCAGGAGAGTCAGTCAACACGTCTTTATTTCTTCAACACCCAACAGGAACTGACGTTCCGTCCTTTTCCCGCCCCTGCCCTTCCCACTGCCCCGTGTCCCACGTGACATGGTGGATGAAGACACCACACACTTGATGAGTGGACCCAAGCAGCGGGCGGAGCAGAGCATCCTGGGTATAATGAGCTGAACTGTGGTGTTTGTAGTTATGCCAACAATGTGGAGTAACTGATGTGGATCTGTCTTTCTTGTTTACTTTGTGTGCTTGTGGTGGTGACACTGGGACACACAGAAGGAAGGCAAGGGACACTATGCTTATCCCCAAATAGAAGCCTCGGAAACCCTTAGAACTATTTTTTTCATCCATGATCCTCATGATTCCACAAGACTCCCCACGTTGCGAGTATTCCTAGTTTTCTAGTTTTCCTCTTTCCTTTTCTGGGTGGGGAGAGGAAGCGGGGGGGGGGGTTGTCCTTGTGTTCTTTCCAGCTTCTGCTTTTACCTGTTGTTCATTAGGTACTGTTTGTATCTCATTTGCTTTCTTCGGTGTCCTGCGAGCCCAACCACTAATTATGACTTGATATGATTGGTTATTATTAATGCTTAATACCCAGAGGTTCCAAGCGCGGACCGGGGATCAAACCTGTGCTGCTCCGCGTCATCTTGCTTCCAAGACGAGCGCATTGCCCCTGAGATATCCTCCCGAGACGAAACTATACTTGTCAAGTATTTTGTATATTCAGCTGTCCTCCTGTGCTGTTGTCGCTTTTAGGGGGCCCTTTTTGGTCTTCTGGGCCTTGCTGGCAGCACAGGTGGTGACCTTGTAAGCATCGGTTGCACCTCGATGGCTGTCTATGCATCGCACACACATTGCATAGCACACACATTCCTTGTGCAAGGCAGCTCATTAACCATGCTGTGGGCTGCTGCTCGGCCGCCCAGACAGTAACTGGCAGCCATTGTAGGCGAGAAGCGTGCACTGCCGAGAGAATCCGTGTTTACTTCCGCAGTGCAGCATGTTTCATGTTCACTTCCGGGGTAAGTGACCTTTCTTTGACACCCCTCCATTTTGGATATCGGATATCCTCTTTCTGCATCAGCCACTGTGAGTTGAACTGTACCTATATCACATTTCTGTTGCTGATGCACAGTTTACACGTGTGCGCGTGCATGGGAGTATGCTAACGTGCACACGCAGAACTACTGATGCTTGCACCATTGAGTCATCGCGGGCTCCTGTGCCAGTGCAGGCTGAGAGCTCCACCTGGTGGCTGTCAAAGAGAAGGCCGGTGGCCTTCCCTCCCAGCTGTCACTTGCTCTGCCTGCTCTGTCAGAACCCTCCTTCCTGTGTTTACAATCATTGGGTACCCCCAGTACCTTCCAGACTTGTATCTAGAAAGTACCGCTGATGGCCTCCGAGGTCTACTATGCAATGCCCGCCACCCGGGACTGATATGCCACCGGTCACACGATGGCTTGCCCTTAGGGGGACCTATAGCGCTATGCAGGGAAACACGGCGTGTGCATTGTGTGCAGTAACCTCACGCAGGCGTTACCCCAGTTCATTATGGCACTACACCAAATGATGTTCATGGTTACGTGTCCTTTATACCGAAATATTTTACAAAAATGAACATATATTGAATGGTGGTCAGTGAAAAGGTTGAAAAAAAAATCTCGAATGTCAATAATCTCGAAACAAAAATCTCGAAAAAAAAGGTTGAATTTATTATTTATTTATTTATATGTATTTTTGGGGTCAGGTAAGTAAAAAAAAAGGGGTAAAATAAAAAAAAATGAAAAAAGTGGGGTTGAGGGGAACCCCCCCATTTAAAAAAAAAAACGTATTGAAAAAAAATCGAGATTTTTTTTTCAATCTTTTCACTATAAACCATATTGAATGTTTTATAACCAAAAATATTATAGAGAATGCACCTTTTTTTACAGGGGGTACCTCAAAAACCCTGTTTCCCACCCCTAAAAACCCACCCCAACCGTTTTCCAAAAATATTTAACCCTTTACCCACCCCTAAATGCATTCTCTATAACATTTTTCATTATAAAATATTCGAAATATGTTAATTCTTTATAAAATATTCGATATAAAGACTGCATACCGATGTTCATTGTGTTTGTGTGTATCACTGTGTAATATTGTACACTTTAGAAGATTTGTTGTTTAGATTTTAGGCATGCATTTTAGAGATGTATGCTTTTTTTATGGTGTGAAAATATAATGAATTATTTTGTAATAAAATGGAGTAAACATCACGGTGATATTGACGTTGGCTGTGAGGTCTATTATTTGTTGAAGACCTCGCTTAATCCACGAGGGAATAATAATTGACATTTGCTTGTATACCTTCCTTTGGCTAATTGCACTATAGAGTTACCCACTGAGTAGTAGGAAGGTCGGTTACCCTCCAGTGGGTCCAGCCGGTGTGAGATTGATGTGTTGCCATTAGGGGGAGCAACAGTGATATCCAGGGGAAATTCTCCATGGGGCATTTTTGATGAGCTTATCTGCATAAGGGGTACACGAATCGCAGGTTGGTGAATGGGAACAAGAGGCAAGCCCCCCAAGCATGTGCAGGATTAAAGAATTGCTCTAACAAAAGAACTGTGGGTCTTAAGTGCAATTGACATCCAAGCTCAGTGGCGTGACAGTAGGATGCCCTGAAGGGGTTCATTGCCCCACACGTGACCCATGCCATCTACGCTTACTACCGCAACATATCTTGCTCTCATTTTTCATAATAATGATTTACAGGCTATTTCTAGAGCTTTCAAATATGAGACTCACCCAATGCCTACACAAAAAAGGGTTCCATGTCCCTTGGCCTACACCCGTTTCTTCGAAGTAATTTTCTTCATAGAAATGACTGCAAAAAAACTTTATTTTGTAAATTGTTTTGAGGTGTCCCCCCCCCAAACTCTCTTCCCTATACTTTTAGCCCTACACCTTCCCTGCCCCTTTTAACTCCTTACCACCCCTATATATATTTCGATTCGTCTTTTTGAAGTAATTTCTCCGTAGAAAATTACTTCGAAAAAAAGAGTGTCGGCAAAAGAACGCTGTACCGCAAAAGCTGCGTCTCTATGAGACCCTATTACAATTCTTGTCATTGACATTTGAAATATTGTCCGCCAGTCGATGCACCCTTTTTCCCCCCAATATGAAGCCCGTGGTCTTGGCAGGTGACCCCGCAAATCATTTAGTTCGTTTTTCCATCGCTATAATCAGCCTAAAGAGAAACTAAACTGCACCTCTCCACTCTCTCCACCGTGGGGCGCTACATGGAAACCACATAGCCCAGGCAGATAAAAAAGGAGTAACACACATTCTTGGAGTTATGCACTTAAAGCCAGCCACCATATAGGAAGAGGGGAGGAGATGGATAGATTGGGAATGGAGCCCGAGGCAAAATGGAGGACTTTGTAATGAGGGTAAAGGAGTGGGTGGGGAGGCCCAGGAGGAGACTTGAACAGTAGTCAAGGCGGTCAATGAACAAGCGATAGGTGACAGATCAGATCCTACCAATTTTGAGGTGACAGATCCTGGCGGCTGTGTTCGTCAAAATAGGAAGCACTTTAAGATTGCCATCAAAGAGGACCCCAAGATTCTGTGACTTTAGAGAGAATGAGAGGCCAGGGGGAAAGTAGACACGCTCGGGGAGAAGGGTGGGAACTTTGGAGGAAGGGAGATAAAGGATTTCAGTTTTGAAAGAGTTTAGCCTCAGGCAGCGAAGGGCCTTCCATTGGTGGATGGTGGAGAGGCAGGTGGAGATGTTCCGTCATAGGTCAGTAGGTCAGTGGTGAAATAGGGGAGGAAGAGCAAGGGGTCATCTTTGAAGAGGTGATAGGTCAATTACGCGAAGGAGGTGAGTTTAACATTCAAGAAGGTGCACAACGTCAAAAGCCGAAAGGAAAGGCCTGGGGCATGAGGATCGCCCACCAGGGAGAGGAGCCGAATCAGTGGACTGTGATCCATGTGATAGAGAAAGCACAACCAATGAGGTAGATCACAATCCAAGCGTGAGGCCAGGGTTAGAGTGAGGTAATGGGGGAGAAAGCCGCAGATCGGTCCAGTAGAATGAGGATGGAGGAGTGTTTGGAGGGGTGGGCTGAGGAAAGGAAGCCTGCAACGGGGCTCAGTGCTGCAGCAGTGGTGCGAGAACTGCAGGAACCGGATTGAAGTGGGTCACAGAAACCATTTGTTTCCAGGTAACTAAAGATCGGCTTGAAGAGCGCTCGCGCCAGGACTTTGCGGGGCAGTAGTTTGTAGAGCAGCTCGGGTCAGCGGAGGGCTTCTTGGAGATAAGCAGCGCTGAAGCTTGAGGGGAAGGAGCTAGAAGAGAGGAAGGTGTTGGAGAGGAATAAGCGACAAGAGAAGGTAAGTGGAAAACATAGGTTTATGCTCCATAGGGAAAGGGGATCAATCGGATCACACAGAAGGTTGCAGTGCCAAGAAGGAGCGCAAGCCCAGAAGGTGAGGAGGGGGGAACAGTAGGGACATGACGATAGGGGGTCGGGGGGGCTGATCAGGTGTCTTTAAAAACGTGGGATGCAAGGTTACTGACTGAGAAGGAGGAGGGCACTCTTTGAGAGCGAGGGACCCCAGGAAGGCCTGGAGTTCAGAGGAGAGTTTATCGGTTTGAATGGGAAAGTGGTGATCAGGTGGGTGAAGTAGTTAGGTTTGACTGTGGCAAGGGAGGAACTGAGTTCAACGAGTGCCTTTTTATAGGATGTAAGAAGCGTAAGAGTCCAGGAGGGGTGGGGGAGGGGGGGTTGAAGCTGCTCTCCACTGACAAGAATCAAAGCCCTTCACAATAATGCTAAAAAACCTTAATGAACAGTACTTTCTCTGCCTTCCATATTGAGAACACCCGGATCCCTGTCTCATCCTCAGTAACAATCCTAGGGGTCTACCTTCAAGCCCCCCTCTCCATGAGTGCGCCATCGCCTCTTCTGCCACCTTTGCCACTTAACTCCTAAACCCCTCTAGACCCTTCCTGTCCACTGACAGCTGCCTAACCGTCGCCTGAGCTGTCATCGGCTCGAGAGTAGACTACTGTGACATCCTCTTCACTGGCACCTCAGCTATAAACCTACAACAACCTCAAATCATCCAAAATAATGCCCTTCGAGCTGCACAAAAGGAGCACACATCAGCAGCCAGAAGAGCAGCGCATTGGCTACCTATCAGAGAATGCATCATATTCCAAACACTATCCATCACTCATAAGTGCATCTCTTCACAGCTCACCCTCAGCTCTCCCAGAAAATCTCCAGAACGCCCTGCGCCCACTGACTCCTCTTACCCAAAGTCTGATGTGCCATAGCTGGCGGCTCAAGCTTTCCTTGCGTTGCAGTGAAACAGTGGAACTCCCTCCCGCCCATGCTAAGAGCAGAACAGTCCTACTGGGTCTTCCGCAAAGCCCTACAAACCCAGCTGCTTGATTAGACCTGTACGTAACATGTTTTCGATTCTCTCTTATGCTCTCTACCCCATGTACTTGCTTCAGTAGAGCACCTATAGGGGCGTACAACAGAGCGGTAACCTGTAACCACTACCCAGACAGAGTGTACCACTTGAAAGTAAACAACGTGTAGCTGTAACAGCGCCTCGATGCCCTAGGGTGGTTGCGTGCTTTATGAATGAAATAAATAAATAAATGTTGTGGCTCCCCGGTCTCCTTAGGTTTTAAATTCCCATGTTCAAGTCTGTTTGGAATAATGCCTCTCCACTATGCCCAGGCCTGAAGGTCTGCCAGCTTTTGCAGAGACTCCTCCACCATTGCTGTCGGCACCAGGATCTTTGGCATCACATGGGCAGATTTGCATGCGCGCCCCCGGGGGAGGGGGGGAGGGGAAGGGCTCAACTCGCCCCTGGCGTCCCAGAAACAAACAAGCTCCCTTTGCTGTACAGATTGTTGGAATAAGCCTGGTTTTAAGATCTTCTGTCCTCACTGGATACAGCAGCAAGTGCACTTCAGGGGTCGGTGTTCATTCCAGCCTTGCCAAAGACAAAATGGCTGAGCGTGGTATCGACATTTCTCTGGATATCCGTGTGGGCACTAAACAGAGACTAGAGACTTATGAGGACAGGTCTGAAATGCTGTTCAGAGTCTGAAGTCACTTCACCTTGACTATAGAATGGCCCAAAGGGTGAAGGCCACAACTCTGGCTAATTTGCCCTGGTAGGCCATATTTCTTGGGCTGCCGAGACCCCTTCTGGATCTTCTGAGGGAGTAGGGAGGCGCAGTGTACTTACTCTGAGCTACTGCTTTTTCAGCAGAACAGAAGTCCAGAAACTGCTGAAGCACCTAAACACGGAAGCGATCCACGCTCCAAAGGCTCCTCTTCCAAAGAGATGTTCAAGGCAAGAAACCCGAAGAGCTTGGAATCCAGCTGTGGGTGCTCCGGACCCAGGGGCAGGAGGCACAGGGACCACGGGCTGGAGGCGCCGGAATCACGGGTCAGCTACAGAGGACTGAGCCAAATGAGATTTTCATAGCTCAAACCCAGAGAGGAGTAACATCAACTGAGAGCCAGAAGCAAAGGTGCAACACCAGAGGAGAATAAGACCCAATAAGGCAATCTTTAAGTACTCTTGAACCATGTTAACATCAAAAAAGGGCTTCCAAGGAGTTGCAGAAAACAGAAGCAATCCACTTGAGCGGAAGCAGGGGACTCAGGAAGGGAAGCCACAGGTCTCGGCAGAAATGGACCTGGTGTGTGTGGAGCCGTGCATGGATCCAAATCCTCTCTTTTGCTTTGACTTCTTTATACTTCCACAGAAAAATGCTCTTAGCCCCCTAAGAGCCTATACGGATTGACCGGAAGTAACTGCTGGCAGTGTTCTTAACGAGGCTGCTTGACTGAGAAAACATTGGTGGGTGCCATCCCACACGGGGAGTTCACTCAAGTTACGTTGTTGGTGGCCATCTTACTTGGGGGCGGAGGGGGTTCCTTGAAGCAGAAACATTCATGGCAACCATCTTAACCAACAAAAATACAAGGTGGTTGCCATCTTATTTAGAGCCCCACAGAAAAGGTACCCTTCTGTGGATTTGCTTCATTGATATCCCTGCATAAGCGGGTTGCTCCCATTTTTGGTTCACAGGCACTAAAACCTGAAATCCCGCCTTATGTAGGGCTTGCAGTCAAGCAAGAGAACTCTTATATGATTAAAAAAACATTGCCGGCAGCCATCTTTACCCAGCTCTCTTGCTGAAGAAATATTGCTGGGTGCCATTTTATTATTGGTGGTCATTTGACATGAAACATTTTAGTGATGAAACCTTGGTGGCAGCAAACCTACTTAGATACACAGTGTAAAAAACAATGCTGGCAGCCATCTTTAACATGCGCTCCCGCTGAAGAAACATTGCTGGCAGCCATCTTTAACCAGTGCTCTTGCTGAAGAAATATTGCTGGGTGCCATTTTCCCAAGGGCACGTAACAAAGATTTATTATTGGTGGTCATTTTACGTGAAACATTTTAGTGATGAAACCTTGGTGGCAGCAAACCTACTTAGATACACAGTGAAAAAAACAATGCTGGCAGCCATCTTTAACAGGCGCTCCCACTGAAGAAACATTGCTGGCGCCATCTTTAACCGGCGCTCCCGCTGAAGAAACATCGCAGGCAGCCATCTTTGCCAGGGCTTTCAGTTCAGCACCTACAGATTTACAATATATGTTAATGTCATTGTATTAGACCCTGGTACCTTTAATATTAATGTCATTAGGCATCATTACGACTGTGCCGGCCCGGAAACACCGGTGCCAGTAAGCCTACCGGCACCAGTGTTTCTGGACTGGCACAGTACAACTCAGCGGGCAGGTGCCGTTCCGCCCGTCAGGCTTGACCCTGGCCGGTGGAACGGCACCCGCCCGCAGAGTTTCACGGATGCACCGGCACCTTTATTAACAGTGCCACTGCTTCCGTGGTCCCCATTCCCATGGAGTCCCATAGGACTCCATGGGAATGGGGACTTACAAAATTACTGGCGCCTGACTCCCCGGCCGCCGAGGTCAGAATACCCCAGTGTTACCGGGAAGTCAGGCGCTGGTAATTCATTACAGGTCCAGCAGCAACCTGCTGGTTTTACCGGCATGGTTCCCACCAGACCCGTAATGAGGCCCATTGTGTTAAATGGATGTATTTAGAAGGTCACTCCTTTAATAGGTCATAATAGTGCATATGAGTTGAGCAAGTGGAAACAACAGTGTGGCACAAAGTCAGAACATATTCCACCACTAAACAGCCAGTGAGCATTTACACATGACAGTGGCTTCTCATAGGCTATTGTAGCGCATAGCCTGTTATATAGGCTACACATTAATGGAGGTGTCCCAAGAAATACATTTTGAACCAAGTCCATTCTAAAATGAGCTCCAAAGAGTTCTAGCATTTGGTGGGACTCCAAAAATAATATTTTTACTCAAGGGATGCTGAACTTAAAGTTTGGAAATACAAAAAAGGTAGCAGGCGCCCCTCTCTCGAAAGAACACGGCATGATAACCAGTTCAGTGGTTATTAACCACTTTGAGAGTTGGCAGCCATCTGCTTTTTGCTCACTGTACCTTTCACAGATGGGAATTATCCATTTGCACATCAGTCTTTGTCCCAAAGGTACAGTGAGCAAAAAGCAGATGGCTGCAAACTCCCAATGTGGTTAACAACCAGTGAACAGGTTATCCTGCTGTGTTCTTCCGAGAGAGGGGCGCCTGCTACCTTTGTTGAATTCTTTAAAGTTTGGAAACCCTTGTACTAGAGGTACAAGGGCCCTAGCAGGGTGGGCTGTAGCAGAAAGTAATTCCTCTACTTCCCATTCTAATGGGAAATCTGAGAAACCTCAATAAATCGCAATTAGAATATTTACAAATCATGTCAGCTCTGCTGCTTGCGACCTTACGGGCAAAGGTAGTGAGAAGAGGCATCGCTAGGGGCAAACTGGGGGGGAGGGAGCTACAGCGCCGGGTCTTTTGTTTGTAGCCCCCGGATAGAAGCTCAGGGGCTACAACCAAGAGGCTAGCTAGCCCCGGGTCCTGACAGTCCCGACATTAGCATAGCCCCGGATCTTTTCCAGACCTAGCAATACCCCTGGTGGTGAGGACATCCAACAACAACTCTAGCGCACTGTACTCTTCAGAGAAGTAAACAGGCTGCGGAACTTAAGAAAGTGGAGACGGCAAAAATTCAACTACTTTTTAACATACATGAGGTAGTTGTGTTTTTAAGGATTTTTTTTAAAAAAAAGGAAAGCAAAGAAAAGAAGCAACAGTCAAAAAGATTGTGTTTTCTGGCGATACATGCTACTTTACATTACACATTGAAATAATGTATAGACAGCCAAGGTGGGTGAAAGAATACAGCACACAGTCCTACATTAAAAGAGCATTTGTCCTGAAAACATTAGGTACAAAGGGACTATAAAACATTCTGTACATTGTCATACATTGAATAGAAGATGCCCACCTGAATTATTAGGTATGGAAAACCTAAAGAACAAAATGCAGTCAGACATTAAAAAGATAACTTAAACCTAAAATATTAGGTAGGTACACCCTAACAAATCATACTTTTATAGGTTTAAGAAAGGCATACCTAAATGATTAGGTACTGCAAAGCTAATACAAAATTAAGGTTGATGGGGAAGGCGGTCCTTTGCTGCGTCATGTGGTCACAGACACTCCCAGAGTGTGTAATATCGGCCCTGATGCTACTTGTCGCAATCCCGAGGAACTACGGCCGGGGCCGCCCTGAGAACTTTGATCACGCGGGAGCAGGAAGGACCCAACTCTAGGGCCTCAACATTTCTTTACGGCACGCTGAGTATGTTGATGGATAAACCTATTGACGGGGATCCATTTCTCGATTTGGCAGCTTACTGAACAGGCAGGGTGAGCAGTACATAAGGCACGCGTGACACGTGGCAAGTGTTTCTGCCTCACTGGAACAATCTGCAGGACTACAATAAGCAAAACTACAGGTTTGGGGACAATGAGACTTTAAAAGTCGGCAACACCCTTTTTTTTAATAAAAAAAACTCTAGGATGCTAGAGTAAGTGTAACATGCCGAGCTGGGGAGGCCAGCCAAAGCTCTTGGGAGTTTGAATCTGACACAATGTTAGGGTTTTTGCCTTTTTTCCCAGATTAAACCCCAACTTTTACAAGGCATGTCAAAGAGATATTCAGAAAAATCCATTTGGGGCATGTTGCATCACCTAACCCCAAAATCTCCCCAAAAACTGACGTTGAGCACAATAGCATTCGAACGACAATCCACCACAAGCATCTGCAATGCTAGTCACTAACCATCCACTATCAGCATACAATATGTCACTCAACGAGTGTCGGCAGAGTACAGTACACCAGCCGCAGAGCATCCACAAGCAGCATACAAGACTTCAATCACAGAATACCCACCACTGGCCTACACAACACCATTCATGAAATTACCAGCAAGAACAAAACTATACCCATCCTTGGAATATTCACAGCTAGAATAGATTACGCACCCTAACAATACAATAGTCATGGGTGCACAACAGCTGTCAGTAGGACAGTGACGGCCACCTGCAGGGTGCAGTCCACCTCCGGTACAAGAATAATGCAAATCGGCAACAATAATACACCAAACTCCCTGTGGGACTCCAGTGTACACACTTGTAGAGTACAGTGTATTGACAGGCGTACCATAAAACGCCAGAATGTCAATTACTAGAATACCAACTAGTGCCGTAGAAGACACCACCACTAAACAGCCATAAGCCAAAGTCTAAAATGCAATTCGCCAACTACAAGTGTGGCGCGCACAAAGTGTAAGTATAGTGCAAGCCAGTTTGGGGAACAGCGTGGACCCACCAAATCAGGTTTGGACCCGCTACAGGAATAGGGTGCAGTCCTTAGTAGGATAAGTATCTACTAGTTGTACAAATTAAGGGTGTCATGAAAATACTGCGCAAATGCACCCACTGACCACCAGCTCTCACGTGCTTACGCACTCCAAAAAACACCTGTAATACAAAGTAGCCTATGGTCTGGACAACAACCTCTGTCCTGGTATAAATTTGAAGGATTTCAACTACACGCGTCTGGTAGCAATCACTCATTCAACAGCCATCTTTGACGACGAAATTGAGCAACGATGACAGGGCTCGCAGATACTTAGATATGTGCCAAGCCCACTGGTCACAACAAGACTAGTTAGGCCTAAAACGATAACTGGAGGAGGTCGTCGAAGAAAACACAAAGGCCTCTTTATCAGGACATCCGTGGCGCAAGCCCCCAGAAGTGCAACATTTGCCAGCATTATGTGAAACAGTTGCCTCAAAAAGATTTAAAATAAAGAGGTCACAGGTGGCAGTGTGCTCAGGTACACTGCCAAGGTACCCGGTACAGGCCCTGGTACCTGCTCACCCTGCCACCCTCCCGCACTGCCTTCAGCCCACCCCTTTCACTTGGGTCTGTATTTGAACCCATACAGCCCTCCCTCCTCCCTTATTTTTTTCTTCCCGCACTTATCAGACCTACCTTGTCTGCTGCCTTAAACTCAGCACTTGCTTCTTGCTGTCGGCACTACCACGGCTTGTTGCCTTATTATTTATTTATTTATTATGTATCTGTTTCTCCTCTGCTCCGCACTTTTCACTTCTCCCCCTTCCATGCACTTTTCCCCTCCCAATCTCCCATGCACTTGCGCCTTATTAATGTCACTGGGCATTGTAACATCGCAGTTTTGTCTCCCCTGTTCCCCTCCCTGACGCGCTCTGAAACACTTGTGTACGAGCGCGATAGAAATAAAATATCAATTCAATTCAATTCGCAAATTCCCATGGAGTAAGACATGGCAACGTATAATTCCCGTGAGGTGCAAGATGGTTCTGCAAAGTGGGATATCCATGAGGCGACACATGGTGCTGCTTGGGGAAATTCCCATGGGCACAAAGAGGGCACTGCAATGGGATGGATTTGCAGGAGGCCATGCGTGGCCCTTGCCAACCCAAATTGCCATAATGTGGCAGACGACAGTGTTACAAAATAAAACGGAATGTATTTAGAGTACTTATAGGGAGAGATTTAGGGAGAGCTAGTGAGTGACTTGGATCCAGTAGGAGAGTGAGATTTAGGGTCATTTGGCTTATGCAGTGCTGTGTGACACATGCAGTGATTTGGAACGGGTGAGCAATACAAGTACCATCACCAGAGATTTAGGGTGGTGAGTGGCACACCAGTCAGTGTCTGTCTAAAACAAAGACCAACATCAGGCAGATAAAACTCCCACAAACTCCTCGAAACACTTCCCCACATCCACAAAATCCCTCTAACACACAAGTGTGAACCTGACCCGTGCAACACCTTCCCTTGCAGCCTAGCAAAACCCACAAAGGTACAGGAAGTAAGCTGGCACTAGTATAGCCTTGTCTATATATATTTATTTATATTTATTTTCTTACTGTTTTAATCTCTGTTTTCTCCTCCTCTCCCTTCTCTCTCTCTCTCGCTTCCCGCCCTCTTTTACTTTTTTCTATGCACTTACTCTATCAGAATTGTCATTGGACCTAGTATGATAGCAACAAATGTTTGTCTCCTCCTCCCCTCCCTTTACTTGTCCTCCAGCACTATCTGAAATGTTGTCAGGCCTAGTACGATAGTGGCTTGTTTTGTTCCTCTCCCTCCTTTTTCCTCCTCTCTCCCTCACCTCTTGTTAATCTCCTGCTCTCCCAGAAATATCGTCAGGCCTAGTACGGTAGTCGCCTGTCTGTTTCCCATTTCCTTCCTATCTGTGTTTTAGCTCTTGCACTATATGAAATGTCGTGTGGCCTAGTACAATAGTGGCTTGTTTTGTTCCTCTCCCTCCTTTCTCCTGTCCCCTCCCTCACCTCTTGTTAATCTCCGGCTGTACCAGAAATGTCATCAGGCCTGGTACAGTAGTCGCCTGTCTGTTTCCCATTTCTTCCTATGTGTGTTTAGCTCTTGCACTATCTGAAATGTCGTCAAGCCGAGTACGGTAGTTAATTTCACATTCTTGTTGTTCATGGCTTGTGAGAATGTCATTGGCCCTCATTAGGACCCAGGCGGTAAGGGGTTTACGCCGGCGTAAACCATGGCGCACCTTACCGCCTGAGTACGAGTTCCTTTTAGCAGGCGTTAAAATCCATGGCGCTAAGGGACCTTGTTGTTAATTACGCCACCGTAATTTACGGTGGCGTAATTAACGCCTTCCCCACTCCCATTATGCCCTATGGGGCCAGAAATGGGAATGGGGATGGGTAAATGGGGATTGGGGACTTACCGCCCCGCCAACCTCGGAATGGGGCGGTAAGTCCACCAACCCCCATGGCGGAGTTGGCATCTTAGCGCCATGGACCATGGTGCAAATAGCGCCATGGTCCTCCGCCAAGGTCCTAATGAGGGCCATTGTATTTTCCCTTGTTCCCTCCCTTGCTGTGAAGCGCTTTGAAACACATTGTGTATAGGCGCTATATAAATAAACTATCACATCATATTATACAAGTGGGTGAGCAATAGCTCCTCGAAAATAGAGCCTGGGTGCTCACGTACCCTTGGAGGATAAGAAAGACCAACCAAAAACACTGATTTCAAAGTTAGCACCATTTTATCATTAAAGGGCATGAGTTCAAAAGGCTTAATATACTGGGCTTGGTGTAGGTGGGAAGAGCCCGCAGAATCCAGTGAAAAGGCACCCCCGCACCAGACTCTAGAGGCAGGAATAGGCTGCGTCTGAATTCAGGTTGGGCCGGATGGCTTAGAGATAGGCAATTCAAGTACGGCACGTGATCTTTTCCGGGCTAAGGACGAAGGATGAGTAAGCAATCATGCCATGTAAGGCGATTATTCCCTTGTTCTAGGACAAATCGCAGAGCCTGGACCACTCGCTGAGAACAGGGTGATTTGTCTCAAGTCCTCTGGACAATGTTGCGGTTCTGTTTAGATAGTTTGAGATAACTAAATGGTGAGGTCTTGGGCCCCAAGAGGGTAAGCAGATCAATTTACAGGCTGGATGAAGAACCAGACCCTCTGCTCGGGTGGTTGGGCCAGAGGAGTAGGTAGGGGGGTGGCTGCCCCACTGGCTCCCACATGGTTCCCAGTTTGCCCACCTGCCTCCCACTGGCATCCTATTATCCACCACCCCAGTCCCTAGTGCCTTTGCTGGGACGTCAGGACAAACCAGAGAGGCCAGGCCAGGCAAGTGGCCAGGGAGGTCTCGCCATCAGATTAAGATGCCAAACCCACACACTGTTTAGCAAAGCAATATTGTGGCCACTGGGAAGAGACGAAAGAAGAAACAAAGTTGAAGTTAAGGGAAGAAAGCAACTGCCAAAGGGCAATACCTGGTACTGATAGTGGAAGTCTGTATCATTCAAGCAGCGGAATTTATAAAAAAAGAAGGCCATATTGTGATGTGCTGTTGTGAATCCTAAAGGGTAGTCGCCCAATGACAGTCGTCACTTGGCCAGGAGAAAAGCATTTGAGCCGGAGTAACCATCTGGAACCTTCAGTGGACGACGAAACATAAAGAATCTTGAGCTTCCATCATAAGATTCACAACCTGAAGTTTGAGAGTAAAGCTAGTTGGCGCTGCTCAACACAGAAACTATCCAGGGGTCCTAGGAAACTGAACACTATGTATCCGACTAAAAGCAACTTCTGCCCCCTAGCGGAGGCCTGTGAACAATGAGCCGGGAGTCAATTCTCTGATTTGAGGGTCAGAGGATGCGCAACTTGCAAATAATCCTCTAGTGGAACTCGGTCTCTCGCCAGCCTTGGACAAGAAGATATGTCCTGTTGGACCCGGCACTAGTTAGAGGGAGCTTGAACGTCTCAGGAAATTGGCCTACTTCAAGTGAGAGGTAGCGGCAGGAAGCACCTGCGGCTAATTAGTGACAGCAGTCAGCCTTTTTCATGAGGTCCACAGCAGTAGCGCAGTGGGAGCTGCACGCCATCAGATCCAGGGAACATCCTAGTGCTCTTCAATCATGCGTGCCTGCCTGCAGACATTAGGCCCAGGCACATACTACCGGAGGCTGCGTGAAAAGATTCAACGGCTGACTCTAGGGCTCTCTGGGGTGACATGTCTGACATGCGCAGTCTCTGAAAGGAAGTGTATTCTTTTTTGTGGGAGATCATTCGCAAATTTCGTAATGTCACACCACGGCAAACGCCAGAGTCGCAATGTCACAAAAGGCTTACCAAAGGTGTAAGCTCTACTTTGCTATGTCAAGGGGCTTCTCATCCGTGCCATGGGGGACTGGGAGAGGAGGGGGGGAATCAGGAGCTGCAGCAGACCTTCCCCGTAGGCAGAGCTGATGATAGGGCTGGAGGGTATGGGGCGAGACAAAGGTTCTCATCTACTAAGGGGACAATGATCATCACCCAACGTTTTAAGTTGAGCTATTGAGTAGGCCGTGCCCAACCATTTCTAGGCATTCCTAAGTGCATGAGACTGGAGAGGAATACCAGTGTGGTCTAGGAGGAAAGGTCAGCAGCCAGCCCTCCTGTTTCCATTTAGGGGTGGACAGTGCACAGAAACGTTCAACTGAAATACACATCCCCAGAACTGCCTCATGGAAGGCATTGACCGGGGAGGTGGAGCTCCTCCTTTTTTCCTGGACTGGAGTCATGTGGTTGAATATCAGAAGTAGTGCTGGCCGATGGTTCAGATGCCATCAGCACAACAGGCAGGAAATGGTCTGCTGGTATCGGGAGGAGTGGAAGAATGCTCAATAGAGACGACAATCCCACGGGGAAATGCGTCAACCAGACTGGTGCCTGCAGGCGAACTGGCCATGGAAGGCAAACGATAGGGAAAGAGTCTTCGAGGAGGAGAAGGAAGGGCATCCTTCATGTTGTCCCTGAAGATGGATATCATTGCTGGAGTCAAACTGTCATATATGTATCACTCCGCGAAGAAGAAAGGGTTCGATACTTGAGGGCACGGTTTGGCTCCACTAGACTGCGTGTGGTGACGGTTAACTGTGCGTGCCAGAAGAGGGATCACGCTGCGTTATAACAGGCAACATGTAGACGAAGGAAGCTGACCACGTGCAGTGTGGGCTACGGATCATTTGAACAATGCATAGAAGCTGAGCGTCTAGGAATGGAAAACATGGGCGTTTCCTCTTTGTTGTATATTCCTGCTGGCTACAAACCGGTAAGAATAGGATTGGCTGAGCGACTTTAAGAAGCATCGATGGAACCTCTGAGAGGCTGAAATCAACTGATCAGACTGAATTTGAGTGCTGGTGCTGGCGGTTAGTCTAATGAAGTCTTGGGAATGAATGCCTCTGCGTACTCCAACAGTGAAGAGCCACAGGGTCTGTTAGAGATGTGGTACACAGTAAGAGGCAAAAAGGACAGTTGTCGAACAGGCTCTTTGACTTCGAATTTAGGAGGAGGCACCGCAGAGTTACTCCTTGGGCTTTACGTGGAGGATATCTGAGTAGATCCTGAAAGATTCTCCAGGGAAGCTGGTATGTAGAGAGTTCAGTATGGTCGAACCGGTGTGCATGAAACAGAATGGTACCATGCGGGCATACCCGCGTTACCCCTGGTGGTGCATGTGCCCAACGGCTCAAGGTGTCTCCAGGGATCATAGCACAAGGTGAAAGAGTCCCCATTGAGGATGTCTATATAAGCAAGATGTAAAGTGTCACTTACACGTCCCTCGCTCGCAACAGATTCACACAAAGTCCCACGAGTAGGGTGCAGCAATGTGTCCTTGCTCCTCCGTAGTAGGCCTGGGGTGACCGAAAGGAGAGCATGGAACATAGAACAAGAAAACCCAGGGTGCAATTTTAGCAACTGCAGACAACGACTGTGAAGGTTCCACGTCAAAAAAGGCATTCTACATCAGGCCGCAACTTCCTTCCAATCTGTGATGCCACGGTGCAGAGTGGAGGAACGAGCCAGCAGGGAACCATGTTACCATGTGGAGGAGAGCGCGGGTTCCGAATGCTCGTTCTTCATCTACAGGGAAAAAAGTGGTGGAAGAAACCTACAGGGGCACGAGGGGAAGGTGCCTTACGGGGGGGGGGGCAGGGTGAGCTTGCACCCCAGCTCATTCTTTGGAATTCTGTTGTACAGAGTGCTCCAGCTCCACTCTCCATCTTGTGGCGGCATTCCAGAACAGGGCATAAGGGTAGCATGGTCATCATGATAACAGGGCACCCCCAAATGGGTTTTCCATTGGGTCACAGACGATCCTATGCCCGGGCTAATTTCTAATAGGTTCCCGATGGCCTCATAACTATTGGAACTCGCATGGGACATAGAGATGAAATTGTGCTGGGTGGAATGCCCGCAGAGTAAGAGGCACGGTGCCAGCTGGCATTTGCATGGAGCGATCATAGCATAGAACGAGTTGGGATTTCCATAAAGACAGCCATAACATACCAGCTGCAATTATGTGGTCACAGATGGCTTTGCTCTGTTGGACCATCGCAGATGTCAAAAATGGCATTGATCCAAAATGATATCCGTTAAATGGACAGGTGCAGTTGTGTGAGCAGCATTTACTGTGCATGGTAAACTTGTCTGGTATAATTACAAGCAATCCGTGGCACGCAACATATTGAGTTCACAGGTTGGCACTTTGGCAGGGTGAACCAACAAGGTCACATTTTCCACTGTTCCTTTCAAAATCATTTTAATTTGTAGTGGATGCCAGGCAGAATTCCTTAAATTCCTGTAAATCTCACATGTACGTTCATCCATTGGAATGACCCTTTTCTTTGACATTCCTGTGGGATTAAGATTGGCCCCAGGGTTAAACTCCTGGGTCCAAGTTCAGCCAAACTCGACACCAGCAAATGGCAACACCTGCCAGGGCAGAAAGGACCCTGGGCCATAAGGGTTTCTTCTGCCCTGGATGGCACTGCACGTTGGCAAAGGTGGGAAGATTTCAGGGCTGTTGAGTATGGTCCATCATTTCTGGGCTGGCAGCATTCAGAATAGTTCAACTGACATGTAGTGCACCAACAGATTGGCAGATTGGCGCTTACAAGGTCACGCGCGGCTTTGTTCCTGGGGACCTCAGGAGTCAGAAGGTGGCATTGCATAATGTGAGCTTCCTGGGGTAGCTTATGGTTCACGTAAGGGCAGACATGTCCTGGCATAAGGTGTGAATCCTGTGCGGTTGTGTAGAGGGGACTTGGAACCGAAAGAGCGACCCGCTTCTAGTGGATGACAATTCCCTCGGAGGAGCCACTGCGGCGCACCGCAGGGTGCCAGTAATCACCCAAAGGCCATCTGAAGGCATCTAGATTACTTGAACTCCGTGTCCTCAGGCTTGAGCGATACCAGAATGGCACTGATAGTTCTCAATGAACTTTTGGCATTGCATATATGTAAACACCTTCAACCAGCAGTGATGGAGGATGCTTCAATCAAAAAACATGATCACATCTGCAGATTAGAAAGAAAAAACAAGACTGTCCTGGAAGAGAATGGAGGGTGTGATTTCACGCCCACGTAAGTGGCATAAGTGATCTCACAACCACTTAAGTGGTATAAGACATTGTGAATGGCTTGGCTTGTGATGGCATCTGAAATTCACCTTCTATCGGCCCTGCTTCCCCTGCCCAGAAGAACACTTCCTTCCATGATGTGTGTTTAAAGTCACACTCAAGCAAAGGATTACAAGCAAGTAATACACACGCGTTCCCTAGTGGAGCTGTTTGCCTGGGCATGTACACATATTTTCTTCTAAAAAAATCCTGGATAGTTGTCATCATGTACAGTGGCCAACAGTTAAGTGCTTAAATGGATATGCAGATCCCTAATTGGCTAATTAGCAAAACTATCAAGAAGAAGGCAATACATCCTTACTATGTATGTTTGTTGAGGGTGGGGGGAAGAGGGGTTGCCCTCCAAGACAGCATGGAGCAAACTTCTTCCCTGGGCTTGCATCACTTGCCCAGGTGAGAAGTCTCTTTACTCTTTCCATATGTTCATAGATGTGGGCGGGGTGGAGGGTAAATGGCCACATTCTGGTGTTGGAGGAGCCGATGGGTTGCGTGTGCTGAGATTGGGGAGTCAGATAAACAGTTCCCCTTTCCCTATCCGGACAAAAGATTCTGGATCCTCGTGAGCTTCTGGTATGGATGCAGACATCTTTAAAAGGGGCGAGAACCTGTCGTGCAGCCATAAGCACGATGGAGATTTTTGCTGTACGAGATTGTCGGAGCCCGAGAACGACTTGTGCCTTTTGTGGTGCCAGTGGAAAGGTTTATAAAAATGTCCGGGAACAGTCTTTCAAAAGTGCGATCCGCCACGATTCCAATTGTGGGTGTGGGAATGGTGTATTTTGGTAATGATGGGCTTGCCTTGCATGGGAAGAAATGATAAATTCCCTGCACTTCCATAGTCTTGAGGATTGCCCCCACTCGGACTATTCAACGCCCATTCACGGATGCCCAGGACACTGGCGACATAACGCTTCTTAATTCAACTACCACTACTCTGCTGTTTATTGGTATTCCACCACATATTCTGCTGAGCAGGATCTGCTTCTGGGTTCCTTCCATTCACAACTTTGTGGCCCATCTGGTACCATTATGTAGGACATTACAGTGGTGCTGTCAGTCTGATCGGATCCACATGGCAGTCAGACCTTTTAAACCCTGGGAGATCCAATCTGACAGCCCTTAGTTCTAATCCACTTATCATAGCCATTCCCCTGGGACAGTTGGCCTTCCCTAGCTGCTCCCTGTCCCATTAGGGACACATCGATCTGTATTAATGATCGCCTTCATCGTTGGATTGCCGGTGCGTCTCCCTTTCACTAGATCAGGAGATCTAGTGATTATTTGAGTGGAATTGTGCCAGACCTTCTGATCCTGTGACACTGTGAATCAATTTCAGCCCCAATCTTGCACTGGGAATAAATGCATGCAGAGTCTTATCACTGTTCTTGACTGTATGAAAGCATGGCCATTTGGGATCAAGTCATCTTCTTTGTCAAATGCTGGTTAAAGAGGAACCTATGGTGGTCTCGGGGTTTGCCGTGTCCCCTGGACAGGTTGGTACAGCCAGAATGAGTTTCCTTTGGCGCAGTCATCTTGATAAGTCTTTCCTCCTGACATTTGCGAAGACTCCTGCCAAGATATTCTGTGAATCTCCAGCACGTCTCGTGCGTGCAATGCATCTGGCTGTGGAAGTGCAACGCTTTCTGCGGCAGCGCTTGAATGAATTTCCACCCCACGAATGAAGGTACCGCATCATTTGGAGGAGTCGCCTCGAACCTTTGAGTTCTTCAGCAGGTCCTGGTTCCAATATGGGAAGTAGTGTTGCATCCTTGTTACGGGATGAGGGCGTACATTGAATAAATTCACGTATCCTTTCAGCGATAGAAACAACTTTGATTGTTTTATTATCAGTCTGTACCAGTTCATCTAATAGACACCGGTGTGCCTGCGCCATTGGAGATTTCCTCTCATTTTACTGTCTACACTAACTGTCAGGCACGGTCTACTGGTCCTCTTTGTTTGATGTTATTCTTTCCGACTCATCTGAGAAAGGCCACTTACTGGGGTGCAGGTTTCAGGGACTTATGCCAATGTGACTTGTTTTTGGAAGGTAGAGCAAACCGCTGAAACCCTGAATGCTGCGTCCTGGTAGGGTTGTGTGTCTTTAGGCGGAACCCTAGAGGTAATCGTAGGCTTCAAATAATAGAGTATGAGGGACTGAAGCAGAGGGCGAAAGTGGTGAGATAGCACAAGGGAGAAACTTAGAGGGCGTGTGTGGGTGTATGCATGTATGCAACTCCCATAAATATCTGGGCCTGTGAGTTTATCAGTTCTCTGGATTGTCTTATCAACTTGCTCACCCATTGCATCATTTGTGCTTCTGCTCCAATTCCAGGAATTCAAACGCATGTAAATATCTCAACAGGATTGACCGTGCAAGTTGTGAGATACTCGCCTGAGCCATTATTATAGGAATGACAGCAAAGCCTGTTTTTGTGTTAAGCATGAAGGTGTCAAATCTGGGCCCATATCGGAAGACCGAGATTTAAGCTCAATGAGGACCCAACGCTTCAAGACAAAGGAAATTGGGAGGGAGCACGTTTTAGAGGGAGCCTGACTAAAAGCAAATAATGCCACAATAGTTCTCCTTGGCGTACTTACGTTGCCAGTGAATAAGCAAGAACCAAGGGATGCCCTCTTAAACAAATTCCTACATTGGCTCCATACTGTTAGAGGCAGTGTTTTTGTGTCTAGGGAAGCCATGGTGGGCTGTAATAGAATGTCCAATGAGGGCGATAACCCATGTGATTCTGTAAAGCTGGAATTCAGGAATCAAAGAGTGGCCAGGGGAGTCTTGGGTGGCTCCGGGTGTGTTGGGCGGATGTCTAAGTCTGGGATTTCAGTTAGTCTGCAGTGCACCCTTATCCAAGACCTGTCCGCCATGTGGGAATTATTCCAATTAATCATCCTCTATCTGGAGCGAACCTCATTCCCTTGGGGAAAAGGCCAATAACGAACCAATAGTCATTAGGTCTACAGAGTTTGTGGTCTCCCGAACTGGGCTGAATTGGGCTCCGATCAATTATTGGAAATCTTTTTGATATGACGTATTACGGAAATGATGTAAATGTTTTTTGCTAGGAAGTACTTTGATGGCCTGACGGCCGAAATAAAGTTATTTGACGATGACTTCCCAAAGGCAGCCAGATGTTCAGGAGCCCTTGTGAGGATGGGGTGCAGTGACAATGTTTTAATGTGGCACAGTTTTGCAGCCTTTCCTAGAGACTCCCCCAAACCAGCCTAACATGAAACCTTCTGTGATTCAAGGAAGAAAAGACCTACATTACGATCAAAGTTAGTCAAGCTACAAAGCAACGCAGTGGTTCAACCCAGGGAAAAATGAAAGGGACTGATTCCCAGTGACTAACATCAATTCTAACTGGGATAGAACTCCATATTTCAACAAGAAACCTGTATTCATCCACAACCTGTGCCAATCATGGTCAGCACTCGGCACTCTAGAAATGGTGTCTTTAAATCTTCCAATTTGCTTTGTGCTTCAGTTCGTTCTCCACCCAAATGTGACAGAAGAAAAGAATCAAGTGACCATGGGCGTGAGATATTCTGGTTTTCCAAAAAGCAGATATGGGAGAATCCTATTGCAGACATGACCCACAAATGGACACTCAACTTTTTCAGTTTTTCAAACAACACTAAGAATAATTCTAGTGCCAACCACCAGAAGGTAGGAAATGACAGCACGTGAATGTACAAGAGAGACAGAGTGAAAATCCTGCATCAGGTGACGTATGATGCCACTAACATCCTGCAAAGTAAGATGATATTTACAACCATAGCCCCCAAAAGACGGAAGCCATCTTAGGTTATACGTTGATCGGCTCTAGATTGCAGGAATGGGCACAAGATGTTGCAAAAAGCTAAAAGATTCTGTGAAATCATGTACTAGTTTCCGCCATGTTGAGAATTCTCGCCCCAATGGCCGCGCCCACCATGCAATGTTAACCGGGACAGTAACTGAATAAAAATGCAACCAGTCGTTACAGCATTCTAAGTCAAGACCGGAGGCGAGCATTATGCTTAACTTACTTTACTTCAATATTGCAACTCACAGCATTTCACCTTTTCAAAATGTTCAGACTTTGAACTCAATACTTTGGTTTTGCCTTTCAAACTAAAAGGTTAAAAAGTTCTGAAGGGTTCTGAAAAAGGAACTACTAGTCCCCATAAGCCCCTAGTGTGTCTAGGCTTGAGGCTGTCTCTGTCCACCTATCCATGTCAAGTACCCAGTATGTATTGCTTCCTGCCTGGGTCCCTTCCTCTTTCTTTTTGCTGCCGCTCACAAGATAAGTTAAGGACAATTACTCCGTACATATTTTGATAATTTTATTGCATTGGTGAAGTTTCCTCATAATAGTTCTGTTGTATAACATCATGGTGAATGTTACCTTATATCAGGGTTTTAGGCTTATTTAGATACATCTTTCAATGGCTTACGCCACTGTTTTTTTCTCTTCCGAGTCAGTGACTTATTGAGCCACTACACGCACACACTTCCCTTTCAGAACTTAAGGAGGTACTATCACGGCACTCGCCTCACCATGAGGCGTTTTATCATTACGGAGGGTCGGGACCGGAGCTGTGAGCGAATGCGCTCACACTAGGCAGCTGGTCCTGCCCTCTTAGCGTTCGACAGCTTAGCGTTCGGGGAAGCTAGGACCCAGAATGGCATCGCCGGCATGCAACGTCATTCCTGGCATTCCTCAGCCCTCCTTCCTCTAACGCTCCGATCGAGCGTACACAGACGCATTCTCTTAGAGAGATAGAGCAGTGTCTGGCCGATTTCAGCAGTATCCGCACAGAATCTGTTAAGAGAACAGCGCTCATTGTACAAGCAGCCCAGACACCTCATGTCAGAATACAAGTGCACAATGGCATTACAGAGCACCTCCCCAGAATGGAGTGAGGAAGAGTGGGTAGAGGAGCCCACAGAGGGAGACAGACATATCCCCCAGTTTCAAAAGAGTCATAGGAGACTCCCTTTCCGTAGCTGTGTCGCAATGAGTGCAGCCTCTCACACAGAGCCTAGAGATCCTAGAAGCTATGCTAGCCAATCAAAAAGCAGAACAAGGGGCTTCCAGGAAGAGACGGGCAGACAGTCCAGATGAAGGACCATCAGCCAGATACCCCCTACAGGGATTAACCAAGAGGGGTGTAAAAAGGCTCGGAAGAGGCCACCCTCTTTGACCCCACCACCCTCCGAGCCAGAAGGAAGGGGCTAACACAGTACCCTAAGAGGTGGTGGATCCTGTCAGCAGGCTCAAGAAAGCGTTCTTGCTGAAGTCGGCAGGGCCACACTCACGGCCCTCTACTCCAGGGGTGACAAATTTAGGGGAAGAAGACAGCAGTTTTTCACCTGATGATCAAGGAGAAGAAGAGGAGTACGAAATCCTCACAGATCCCCACATCAACGATCTGGCCCTGGAAGACCGAGCGCTAGAGAATGATAATATGAGCAACATGTTCGACCCAGAGGCCATCCGACATCCCAAATCTACAGAGTGGTTGCAGTCGCCTGAAGTAGCCCTTTACATGTCCCAACACATCAAAAAGCCTTTGGATAGAGAAGTTTGCTCCCGAATGAGAGCAGAGTGCCCAAGACCCGAACTACCCAAAAAGGTGACAGAGACCCCCGATTTCGACGCCAATATGGTGACCTTCGTCACAAAGACAGCCAGAGACATTTGCAAAGGTGTTGATCGCGCTTGGAGAGGATGCCAAGACAAGCTGCTAGACCTAGCAGGCTCTTTAGCTAAAATAATGGACCTAGCCAAAAGGGCTAAAGACAAAAGAGCTCCAGTAGACACGCAGGTAGTCGGTAGCTAGGCGCAATGAGCAGTATGCCTCCTGGGCAACGCCAACTGCAGAAGAGTGCTACTCAAAATTGACGGTAAACTTAGCGATCTAGCTTCTTACGAAGCAGGGGAAGGAGCCAAGATATGGCCCAATTTGTGGGCACGTACTCAGCATTAGAGAAAGCACAGAGTTCCAAAAGGAAACATTTTTTGGTACGCATTTTTGCAGGGACCGGTCGACATCGGGGTCGATCGTCCGGTCACTTCAACATGCAACGAAGACCCCAGGGACCGCGGGCCCAATATTGGGAAAGCAGGCAACAGGACGCATTCTTTCCGGCCAGATCACGGTTCCCCAGAGGACGCAGGGAAAGAGGCACCAACAGACAGCAGGGCGCAACAGGTGGTGAGTACCCAAGACGCAACTATCCCAAGAGTGGGGGGGAGGCCCTATTGTTTTTGCGTGAATGGAAAGAGCTGTCCAGCAATGCCTGCTAGCAGTAGCAGGCCCGTACCTAGAATTCTCAGGTGCTCCTACCCAGAGATCACAGCCAGCACATATGTCCCAGGAAGAGTTAGCACAGCTTCAGGAGGAATTATGCAAGCTAGCAGACAAGAACGCAATAGAACGCGATACACAAGGAGGTCCAAGTTTTCTCAGGAATTAATTTCTAGTACACAGGAAGGAGAAGATAAGACCAGTGATAAATCTGAAGAGTCTGAACGAATGGCAGACGTACATTAAAAATGGAGGGAATACTCCTCCTCCGAGGCCTCCTTCGGACAGGAGACTAGCTAGTGCGTTTAGACCTCAGAGACGCATACCTCACGATTCCAATAGCGATAGAACAGCAGAGATTCCTCTGTCTTTGGAACAAGGAGATTTGGCGCTTCAGGTGTCTTCTGTTCTGACTAGCGTCGGCCACCTGGGCCTTCAGCAAGATAATGAGACCGGTAGCAGCAGCCATAAGGGAAAGAGTAATCAGGATTATTGTCTACCTGGACGATATCCTCATCCTAGTTCAGAGCAAAGCCACTCTTCAAGAACAGGTGTGCTGGATCTCTGCCCTAGTGTCTTCCCTCAGTTTCATCATAAACTCGGACAAATCAGTGCTACAACCCACTCAGATAATAGAATTCTTAAGATTCATGATAGACACAAAAAAAGCCTCTCTAGAGCTCCAGACCCACAAAATCAGAGCCATCAAAAAGGAGCTCAGATGAGTCATAGCGAAGAAGAATATTTCGCCAGGATAGTTGGTCTCTTAGCGGCTTCGATTCAAGCGATTTTTCATGGGCCTCTTCACTACAGAGCCCTTCAGAGACTCAAAATAAGACACCTTCAAGGAGGAATAGGATACAACCAAATAGTTATCGTAGATCAAGAAGCTCTGACAGAGCTTAAAAGGTGGCTACAGAACATAGAGGCTTGGAACTGCTGAGCAATTTTTAGCGACACTTCAGATTTAATAATAGAATCAGACGCGAGCAGAGACGGCTGGGGGGCCAGGTGCGGAGACATACAAACAAGAGGGAAATGATCCATACAGGAACTACAATTGCACATAAACTGTCTAGATATCCTAGCAGGATCCTTTGTAGTGTGCGCCTTTACCAAAGGCAAAGCCAATTGTTGCGTCTTACTCAAGATGGACAACATATCAGCAGTTCAGTACATAAACAAGCTAGGAGGGACCAGATTGAGAATGCAAGCCGAGCTAGCAAAAGACTTTTGGCACCACTGCCTACAACACCACATAACAATATCAGCAGAATACTTACCAGTGAAACAGAAGATAATAGCAGACTGGAACTCACGATACCTCGTAGATTCCAGCGATTAGAGGCTTCACCCAGAAATATTGGCACGATTAAAAAAGATTTGGGGTCCACTAGACATCGACCTCTTCGCGTCTAGATTGAACGTGCAGACTCCTAGATACTTCAGAAGGGGGATAGGCCCGGGTGCAGTGGGAACTGGCGCATTCTTGCATCGTTGGACCGGAGTCGTCCATTATGCCTTCCCACCGCTCATCATGCTGACAAGACTGTTAGCGAAGATCCGGAGAGAAGTAGCGGAACTGGTAGTAATAATCCCATTGTGGAAGTCCCAGGGATGGTTTCCAGTAGCAATGGAACTTTCTTTGGATTTTCCGAGGATGATCCCTCACAGTCAGAAGCTCCTGCTCAGCCCGAATGGCCAGAAACACCCCCTGATCGAGGAAGGCAGTCTTCATCTAATAGCATACAGAATATCAGGAAGAGATCGGAGCTGCCAGGCATTTCACAGCTCGCCGACGAGTAGATTAGAGATTCCTGGGCACCTTCCACCCTTCGGAGCTATGGCGCCGCTTGGGAGCATTGGTCCATCTGGTGCAGAGAACAAGACGTTCATCCCATTTTGGCACCTTTAGTACAAATACTCAATTTACTGGCCCGTAGGTTCCACGAAGGGTGCGCCTACAGAACACTCTGGAGTTTACAGATCCGCAAGATCAGCAGGATACGCCAGAATAGAGGGTAAGCCCTTGGGGGACATCCAGCAGTAGTACAATTACTTAATGGCGTTAGATTGCATAAACTGCCCAAAAATGAAATACTCTGTACTTTGGGACGTAAAGGACGTGTTTCCATTATTTCATTTCAACTCGTCCAATAACGGCAATCTTTCATAGTCCCAGCTGTGAGGGAAACTAGCAATGCTGCTCTGCTTAGTAGCTTGTAGGAGAGTATCAGATGTTAAAACATTAGAAGAAGACAGAACATTTTTCTATCCGGAGGGCGTAGCTTTCAGTATAGCTAAAAGGACAAAGTGCGATTCAAGAGTAATCGCCTATCCCTATTTTCCAGAGAACGCAAAGCTATGTGTATCATGTATAAAGGATTATGAACTAGTTGCAGCCAGTTTCAGACCGCTAGCAGTGTCCCAACTTCTCATAGCACGTAGAAAGCCATATCACGCTGTAGCCACAGCCACAATAGCCAGATGGGTCAGAGAGGTTATGCATTGGGTGGGTAGAGACCTAACTAAATTTGGCGCACATTCTGCGAGAGGAGCAATGGCTTCAAGAGTGTTTACGGCAGGGGTGTCACTACAAAACATTATGAAGTCAGCCGACTTCTCAACAGAGTCTACATTTAGAACCTTTTATTTTAAACCTGTCTCTCAGATGGCTAATATTGGTTTGGACAGCTCTGAACAAGCATAATGCCCGCCTCCTGTCTTGACGCAGAATGAAGATTGCCCAGGCTTACAGTGCAAGGTAGTCTTGATTCTATAAAAGACACGGAGGCGAGCATTATATCCCGCCCAGAATACGCAGGTAGTGATTTGTAAGAGTAAGACATGTTCTACTTTATGATACACACAAGCATATTCCCACCCTCCCAATTTCGTTCTCTTTTATCGTAGGAGACAAACAGAAAGCTACTTGATCGATCGAAGGAGAAAAAGTATAGCACATTGTGTTGCTTCTGGACCAGCCTACAGCACCGAGGAGCTCGTTACAGGGAGAATTTAGAGCAGGCCTTTTGTAGTTGTTTTTGCAGTTCAGAGTTGTTATGTTTCAGAATTCGGACAGAGGGTTCACTGCCAAAAGGAAGGGACCCAAGCAGGAAGAAGGATGTGCTGGGTCCTGGTCCAGGATAGGTGGACAAAGACAGCCTCAAGACTGCACTACACTAGAGGCTTCTGGGGACTAGTAGTTCTTTTTTCAGAACCCTTCAGAACTCTTTAAACGTTTAGTTTGAAAAGCAAAGCAAAAATATTGAGTTCGAAGTTTGAACATTGTGAAATGTGAAATGCTGTGAGTTGCAGTATTAAAGGAAGTTTCGCACAATGCTCGCCTCCGTGTCTTTAATAGAATCAAGGCTGCCCTGCGCTGTAAGCCTGGGCAATCTTCATTAATCAGCAGAAAGATGCAATGGCTGCAGCTCAGGACATGATTTGTATGTTTTGCAACACAGGAGAAACGGTGCCTGAGTCTGGCTGCTGCCCTGGGAAGAAAAAGGAAAGCAGCACGAGGGAATTAAAGGGCCAACTCCCAGATTTAGAGAAAGCGCTGAACAATGAGAGGGGAAATGGACACGGAGAGCTGCTGAAAACCTAACGATATTATAGCAGCAACACCAAAGCTTGCCTCAAGACTAAATACAATCCCATCAGACAAAGGACAAGTAAAGGAAACAGCCAAGTGTCCAGGCTACATTACAAGGGCATATGCTCCAAATACGTTCGCTCAGCAGAAATATGGGACATCAGTGGTCTGGGGCCCCCTCCTACTCTAAATGCTGGCAGCAAATTAGACATCCATGGCAGCTATGGCAGTCTCACCAGTGGGAATGACTGTAGTGAATAAGGCAGGCAGTGGCCTACGCGACACAACAATTTGATAACAAAACTTTATATGGATTGTCAATCTAAAAAAAAACTATTTTCTGAAAGTATGAAATGGAACCATCACTATAATGTGACGGGAGGATATCTCTGTGGCAACGCGCGGGTCTTGAAAACAAGACCACGCTGAGCAAACACAGGTTCGAATCCTGGATCCGCGCTAGAAAATACTGAGTGCGTTATAAATGACCTGCACTTCCACAATTCAATGAAAGAGCGCCTAGACACCAACGGGTTATGTGCGCTGCAAATAAGTGAAAATTAAATAATGGGATCCACTACACTACCTCCATGGCCACCCCGGGGAAATGACAATCAAAACGTGTCTTAACACGTCCGTCAAAATGCAAATATGTGCCGGAATCTCATGGCATACAGGCTGGAAAATCTGAGCAAGCAGAGTTTATTAACAATACAAGAAGTCCACAACCAAGATACACCTGAATGAGAAAAACTGTAATTTGCCTTTTGGTAATCAAGGCTGAGAAGGCATTCAATAGAAGACATGGAAATCCCTAACATGACATCAGGGAAATGTCATTTGTCCCCTTCAATGTCAAAATGTATTCCGGCAAAACTGAATATTCCCAAAACCTAAAACAATCTACTCTCTTCCAGAATAGTTAGCTCAAGGCAAAGGCAGGAGATGCAAACTTTCATCACTGTATCGATTGAAAAATATGTCCAAAGAATACAACAACATGTAGAAATCAATCGTTTAAAAATGTTCCTGGCAAACAAAAACTAAAGCGGTTTTAAAATGATATTTAAATTTCAGGCCACATTTACCAAGCTAGCTTAAAAATAAAACACTT
This sequence comes from Ambystoma mexicanum, assembly GCF_040938575.1. Lineage (NCBI taxonomy): Eukaryota > Metazoa > Chordata > Amphibia > Caudata > Ambystomatidae > Ambystoma > Ambystoma mexicanum. Next base: position 1,453,914,178 of record NC_090934.1, read on the forward strand.
TTACAAGGCGCCAGGATTGAAAAATAATGGTGCATAATTGAATGCCCTGAAGGCAATTGCAATAGAGTAAACAGAGAGGCGGAGCTAAGAAAAGGTTCCTTTTTACTGAGGACATCTGCATATCTGAAGATCACCTTCACAAAGCCATATACAACTCTTTACACATTTAGAATATTGCAGAAATACTCATTTAAACAATGAGGAAGGGACTCAATAGGAATTATCCTGCGTGAGCAATACCACTGATATAAAATTAATCTTATCCCGCTTTTGCTTACAGTTTTCGTTCTCTTCATTCAGAAGTGAAAACTGAAAACAAATTTACATACACAAAAACAGTTGCAGAGTTATCTAAAAGATTTTTTTTAGGCACCAAAATGGAAGAAGACCTAACTCGTTGAGTGTACTTAATTGGCAGTCCAACTAAAGGCCATGCTGCATCGGCCCTCAGAGAATCTAGGCAGACCGTGGGTGGATCAACGCAAATCCCGGAAGAACGTTGTCCTGAAGGAAACGTTTGCTTGATGAATATGATACGTGGAAGGGCACTCTCGTAGACGCATTGACCACCACATTAACTCTATGGTGCAAGCCACAGGCAATTCGAAAATATAAAGCTACGTCTATCCCATCGCCTCAATCCAATTTTTTCAACAAGCTTATTTAAGGCAGGCTGTCTTGCATGGGAATAGGTTAATCGTTCAAGTCTAGAGGAAATGCATGGTGCAGGAAACGTGTTGGGTAAAAACAAATGAAAAAAGGAATGTAGAGATGATAGGCGCCTACAAATGCAACATTATGCATCCCAGTTTAGGCTAATCAAAGGTGAAAAGCCACCAAACAGAAATTGCAGAACTGATCAAAAATCAATACTTGAGCCGCTTACATATCTCAATCTACGAGACGTTCGAGATGACAGTAAATAAAAGTATGTACATGTGACGGAGTAGCAGAATGACTAAAGGGGGCAAAACCAGTCAATAAGTGGTGGAATGTATGGGCTAGAGGAGTCCCATCAGGGTACACCAAAACGGTGACAGAGGGAATGTGTTCAACAGGCCAATGGGTGTCACCTTTGGTGGTATTGTAACCTGCCTCTTAAAAAGTACAACACGCGTGAAGTGGATGACTTCCTGGCATGCAAAGAAGACAACCACAAGGACAGAAGAAGGGTACAAAGAAGGATGGAACAGAACACTGGACAATGCAAATGAAATGTTGTGATGGTTTAACTCAACAGGAAATGGTTTCCAGTTGCTCGTAATTCAAATGTGAGCGGGTTTTTGGTTTCAGATGCCAGGGCAGACAAATTCCTACGCCTCTGAACGGTCTGCATCAGTGTGAGGGACTAAGTCGATCATGCAATGTCTGATCAACAGAGCAAGCGGCATGGCTTCCACTATTACCTATGACAACAAATCTGGGCTTTATGGTAAGCATTACTTACCAAGTACATATTGTTGAACACAAACCTCAGACCACAAGGAGCCAGAGCAAGAATCTCGGGGCTAGGGTAATGCAAATTATTGAAGGTTAAGTTTACTCACAAAGCATTTGGCATGTACTGAAGCTTTTCAATAACACTTCCAAGCAAAGGCCTTCACCATACCAAAATGGGGAGATCTCCAAATAGGTCAGGGATAGGTCGGATCTAAGACGGTTTGCAAGGTTCGGCTCTCCAGATTGTTTGGACTACAACTTCCATCAGCCGTAGTTCAGATAGTCAATGGTAGGGGATCATGGGAGTCACAAGTCAAAACATATGGAATGCTGCAGGTTGCAGACCCATGTTCTAAGATGAAACCAGAGTATTTTCACAATCAGTTGTCATTCTGAAAAGTCCAGGCATTCTGGAAGGCGATGCGGACAATGATTAAAGGGGTAACATTGCATGGCTTGGTTGTGCTGCTACAATCAGATGGCAAAGACGAATGGGGAAAATGCCCACCTTGGTCACGCAGTAGCAGATTAATTGCCCCCATGCTTCTCGAAAAGAGCAGAAAGAACACACAAAGATCTTGTACTACAATTTTGACTATAGAAGGATGGGAAAAGATGTGGCAACAGTTAAAATGAATACAGGAAACGTCTGAAAACCCTCGTCCCGCTGCGGCATAATTTCAGATTAACCAAAATCAAAAAGATAAGGAGGAATTCAATGCTTGTGAGGTGATGCAACGAGTTCTAAAATCCAATCCCTGGAAACAAGGATCGTTGGCCATGCTTAATGAAGGAATGTGACTATGCAGTCCATGAAAGATGGGGAAGCTGGTCGACTGCTGGCCCTTTCCATTTCTACGGTGTCCCAAACTTAAACTCTGAAGGGACCAACTTGTCTGTAAAAAGTGAAGCATACTAAGTAGTAATACGGACTCGTTTAGAAGATAGACTTTAATTTGGCGAGTAATTCCACAATATGGTTTATACTCACACCCTACAATCTCAAGTGTAGTGAATGTAACCAACACAGATGGGCATCTTGACAGCAGCATTGGTTGTAAGCGTTTGAACTGTGGATTTAATAGTAATACTGACCTTTTATGCAGCACATGTGACAAACTGAGTTGTCTTTCGGCGCATAATAAGAAGTGTTTTTATTCAGCTCAATGGTAACCATTTAATCCATTTCATTAGGATGAAAGGCTGAGTCAGCCCCAATGAGCTTAAACCGGTCACCTGAGGGATACAGCTGCGCTAGTGTTCTCTTTCTTACTATCCTGTCCCCCTAAATAAGGATTTTGCCTGACTAACAGGGTATTGACAGGCATGGCTGTCCTGGCTGTTTCTAGTAGCTCCCGCATGATCAATGTTAAAGTATGTTGGCCCACTGAGGTTTAGGGTTATGTCTGCTCAGATACCGAGGTTGAAATTCTTGAGGCAGAGTTTTTGCACAGTGAGGTATCTTGCAGAGCTGGGCAAAGAAGAGGCTGTTTGTCTGCCCGTGAGCTCCCTCTGTCTTCCAGGACAAAGTTTGTGTCTGTTTGTGACATTCCTTTACCCCCTTTGAGGTAACCTGTGTCCTGCTGCAAGGTACCAGGGCCCTCCTTGAAGAAGTCTGTCTCTGTCTTTGCTAATGAGCCAATGTGCTCTCCGTCCCGGTGAAAGCCATTGGTAAGGTTATGAGCCACAATGGTTTCCCCTTTTTCTGTGTCTCTCTCCATGCAGAAGAGTTCCTCCTGCGTTTGTAGAGCGTGTGCAGGTTCTTCATGGTCCTGAGCCGTGTCCTCGCATCTTAGAAGGGAGGAGTCTGGTGGCTGTGGCAACACCTCTTCAGAGGAGCAGCAACCCAGCTTTTCTGCTTCTTCCGTTATTAAGTCTTCACTTTCCGACTTGCTCTGCTCACAGTCGCAGTTGTTTTCGGAGGCCGAGAAGTCCGAATGAACTATAACTTCTGCCTCTACACGGTTCCGAGAGGCCAGTGGATGGTGTCCAGCTTTCCGGACTTCACTCTGTAGCAAATGGAAAGAACACAAAAAAATGAAAGTTAGGTGTTACAGTTAACTATGTGTTCAGTTCCTCAGTGGCATTTTACTCCCAAATCCCCACAAACATTGCACTGTGTGGCTTCAAAAAAGTTCAGAATGCATGCATTGTTATAGAAGGGAGCACACTGCGGGCCAGAATGGATTTGCACCAGTAGAGCTGCACGCTGCAAGGCAGAATGGATTTGCACCAGTACAGCTGCACGCTGTGGGCCAGAATGGATTTGCACCAGTACAGCTGCACGCTGCAAGGCAGAATGGATTTGCACCAGTACAGCTGCACGCTGCAAGGCAGAATGGATTTGCACCAGTACAGCTGCACGCTGTGGGCCAGAATGGATTTGCACCAGTACAGCTGCACGCTGTGGGCCAGAATGGATTTGCAACAGTACAGCTGCTCGCTGCAAGGCAGAATGGATTTGCACCAGTACAGCTGCACGCTGTGGGCAGAATGGATTTGCACCAGTACAGCTGCACGCTGCAAGGCAGAATGGATTTGCACCAGTACAGCTGCACGCTGCAAGGCAGAATGGATTTGCAACAGTACAGCTGCACGCTGTGGGCCAGAATGGATTTGCACCAGTACAGCTGCTCGCTGTGGGCCAGAATGGATTTGCAACAGTACAGCTGCTCGCTGCAAGGCAGAATGGATTTGCACCAGTACAGCTGCACGCTGCAAAGCAGAATGGATTTGCACCAGTAGAGCTGCTCGCTGCAAGGCAGAATGGATTTGCACCAGTACAGCTGCACGCTGTGGGCCAGAATGGATTTGCACCAGTACAGCTGCACGCTGTGGGCCAGAATGGATTTGCAACAGTACAGCTGCTCGCTGCAAGGCAGAATGGATTTGCACCAGTACAGCTGCACGCTGTGGGCCAGAATGGATTTGCACCAGTACAGCTGCACGCTGCAAGGCAGAATGGATTTGCACCAGTACAGCTGCACGCTGCAAGGCAGAATGGATTTGCAACAGTACAGCTGCACGCTGTGGGCCAGAATGGATTTGCACCAGTACAGCTGCTCGCTGTGGGCCAGAATGGATTTGCAACAGTACAGCTGCTCGCTGCAAGGCAGAATGGATTTGCACCAGTACAGCTGCACGCTGCAAGGCAGAATGGATTTGCACCAGTAGAGCTGCTCGCTGCAAGGCAGAATGGATTTGCACCAGTACAGCTGCACGCTGTGGGCCAGAATGGATTTGCACCAGTAGAGCTGTGTTTATAGATCCGGCACTGACCAGCTGGGAGCTACTCCAAGTTGGTATTAATGTGCATGCAAGCATCAGTGATGGGTGGTGTGTGCTGGGTCCGGATTGAGGTACATTGACATAATTATTGTGTTAGGACGACAGTAAGTGCCACAGCTCAGGGGTGAAGTGCCTTCATTACATGATGTAGTAGCTCTGCACATTATGGTCCGCTACAGATTTGCTCTAATACATTTTTCTGCCACCTGGTCACCGCTCCGAAATGACCAGTTTCTTGAAAGATACATTTTGCAGACTAGAAGTCAGCTCGAAGGCATGTCTATCTCAGTCTCATACACGGTGTGAACTCAAAGCCCCACAATGCACCTTGAATGAGTACCATTGTCGCTTTATCTTTCTAAGCCATCTCATCAAAAACAGCTCTGCCTTGATAAGCGTTCTGCTTCGAAGGGCTACAATCAGCTCTATAACTGATAAGCATTAAGCTGTAGCACTCTTCTCAATGCAGAGGGGCTCTCAAAGGAGAACTGTGGAACTCTTGAGGCCTGTGGGAGCCCCCCCCCCACTTGGTGACGTGATCTCTAAATCAGAAAATGGAGGAACCACTACAGTCCATATAGCCCCCCTATCCCGGTTGTGTGATGTCCTAAGCATCTCAAACGCCCCTGCAGACAAGAACGCCTGATATTGCCCAATGGAAGAAATGTTACAGCGGTAGCTGGAAGCCCCCCGTTAGTGTAATCAACTATCCCTGAAGTAAATTACAAAAGGAACGCATCTACGGCTCCCTCACTCTGTGACCGCCATGGAAAATGCAAACGCGCTCCTCCTAGAGTGCCCCTTTGCTTTCTCCATGGCAGCTACACTGAACTTCTTTTTTTGGGGGGGGGGGCAATAACATTTTTTGCCCCTCGCGTGATACATTTGCCACAAAAAAGAAGAACCACACTAGTGCCAGGAAACCTTTGCCAGAAAAGCAATGGCAATAAATAGCTCACGGGCAAGCGGTCAAGGAAATGATTGCCTGAAATGCCCAGCCGTCCCCACTAACTACTGCCCTATAACTATTGGCCCCTTTCTCCTTGAAATACTGGACCGAGTGGCGTACCTACAAACCCAACATTATCTGGAATCGCCTGCGGAAATCTGGTTTCAGACCAGGCCATGGCACTGAATCAGCACTGCTGGACCTAAAAACCAATTGGATGAGATTAAGGACAGAGGCAACACTGCCCGCCTCCTTTTGCTGTATCTTGTGGATCAACATATTTTGTGCCAACATCTTGCCTCGGCGGGGCACTTCTCTGCTGAAGCCATCTCCTGGATCTCCTCTTTTTTATCACACAGATCCACGAGTGTTCCACTCCAGTGCCTCGGCCTCTCGCGTACCCCTCACCTGCTGCGTCCCACAAGGTTCATGTGTCTTCCCCACCGTCTACAACATTTTTACTAAACCTTTGTTTGACCTACTGGATGCCCGAGGAATCTCCTACACGAACTATTCCGATGATACACAGATCCTTTTGCCGCTCACTTGAATCTATTCCACGGACTCCGATAACCTACACTTAATCTTTCAAACCATCCAGGTGTGGATGGCTTTGCACCTCCTATGCCTCAACGACAAGAAGACGGAATTCCTCCTGGTTGGTTCACAAATATTGCTTAACAAACTGGACCTTGCCTACAAAGCTTTCACCATTGAAGTCATCTCCATCCCTGTCGCCAGCAATGTGAAGACCTTGGGAATTAACCTTGATGCCACACTTTGCCTCTCAAGACAGGTCAAAGCAACAGCCTCCTCTGCTGCCTAATCACTGCCTGCAGACCCCTTCTCTCAAGCACTTATTGGATCAAGACTGGACTACTGTAACGCCCTATTGGTGGAGCCCTCCCTGAGCAACATCAAGAAACTCCAAACTATGCAAAATAACTCACTCAGAGCAGTGCTGAACATTCCAAAACCCGAGCACATTTCAGCCGCAAGGGCAAAGGCTCATTGGCTTCCCAATCGAGAACGCATCCAATTCAAGACCCTAACTATCACGCATTAAAGCCTCGCCAATACAAACGGTACCTGTCGCAAAAATGTACTAAAGCCCACTCCTCAAGGCCTAGACGGGCACTCTACCACAACCACCTTACCATACCCAGATTCAGGAAGAACATATCAGGGGGCATCGGCTTCCCGGTCATCGCTGCCAAAAATTGGAACTCTCTTCCCCCGGCCTTGAGATGCGAGCATCCTACTGGATCTTTAGGGAAAAATCTGAAAACTCTGCTCTCCCCTCTATATGACCAACATGAACTGCAACCTTACATTTGATTCATTGTCTGTTTCCATGCTCACCTCCAGATTCATTGCTGGCAACGCCAGTTTCTGTCCAATGTCGGTATGCTGCGTCAATAACCCATTTGCTGCGTTGGCCGGCGTCTTCGCGTCTCCGTAGATGGTGATGTTATTCACCCAGTTTGGGTTTATTGACCCGTTCCATGTCGGCTGCAGAAAAAATATGAAAACAAACATTGAAAACAAACTACTCCATCATTACCTGCTTAATTCCGAAGGCAGCACAGCAACAGGGTCGTCAGAGGTCGGGGACAGCGTAACTTAAGTTCTGACCTTAGTGATTACTGTTTTCCTAGCCCATAGAGTAGGATTATGATTGGTCATTTATAACGCGCTTAATACCCACAGGTTCCTAAGCGCGGACCCGGGGATCGAACCTGTGTTGCTCCATGTCGTCTCAAGGCGAGCGCGTTTCCCCTGAGCTATCCTTCGAGACAAGTAGTTTCTGGACCCTCAAAGTGTTGGGACACCTGCCCACAGGGACAGGATCAAAGCCAAAATTGAACAGCACCACTGCCCTACTTTTTTTAAAATATAAAACAAATGCACACGTAACCAGGCTCCGCCTATTCCATACCTACCCTGCAGTCATTTTCCAGGGATGTAGCAGGAATTATCGGATGGTCAGGAATGTAGTATGGTTGGGGGGAGGGTGTATGGAGGCAAGGGAAGGGAGTGGGGAGTACAGCAATTTGCATATTTGCACATCCCGTCCTTTTTCCTCAGTACTGTTAGGTGCACCGTTACCACCCAAGGGCAGTCTCCAGGCGCTCATGTTCATGTTCATTTTGTTTTTAGTCCAATGTCTTCGGAGGATAGCTCAGGGGCAACGTGCTCGTCCTGGCAGCAAGCTGACACAGAGCAACACGTGTTTGATCCCCGGGTCTGAGCTTAGAAATCTCTGGGTATTAAGCGCTTTATAAAAAAACAATTATACTTATAAAATCTATGTGACAGTATTTGTAATTATGTTGCGCCTTAAACTGGCTTCGCTAGTAATATGTTTGTGTTTAATAAACATGTGTCTATTCTATGCTATTGGTGTGGATGGGTGGTTGATGGTGGGAAGCCTAATGCTGATAGCATGAGCTTTGCGGTAGGCAGACAGCACATGCAATGACACATCTGTGTACAGGCATGATTGGCTATGCTATGATGGTTGTGGCATTTTGCTGCTGAGTAGGTTATCTGTGGTGGGTGGGCAGGGTGATAGTGCAAATACTGGAATGGGCAGTGTGCATGGGGGCTTGGTGGCCTGCACCATGTATGAGGCGATGGCACTAATAGCATGCGTGCAGTAACATGGGTTGCTACTGAATGCAATGCTATTAGTGAACATATCTAAACAGATATTCGACATGGGTTCAAAATTAATTATAACTGGTTATTTATAACGCACTTAATACCCAGAGGTTTCTAAGCGCGGACGCGGGGATCGAACCTGTGTTGCTCCACGTCGTCTTGCTCCCAAGGTGAGCGCATTGCCCCTGAGCTGTCCTCCCTCCCTCTAATAAGAGGACCTACTGTGCTCCCCCATTTCTGCTGGTGAAACAGCAGATGCCGCTTTGGCATTTTGTTTAACCAGCACCATCTTCCTGTTGCAAGTACCTTGAGTTTGGCGTTCACACTGTCCTCCGGAGCGCCGCTGCTCGTAAGAGTTTGCCCCACAGCCAGGTCCATGATCTCCGTTTGCGGCAGGCACACCTCGTCAGGCCGCGGAGGCATCAGGGATTCCAGTTCATGCGAGTCTGAGGCCGAGTCTTGAGCCGCCGCACCTTGCCGGCCTCGGTGACAGTAGGATGGGGTCCCCACAGACTGGGGGTCTAAACCTACCGTGCCATCTCTGTAGAACAAACAGGAAAATCAGTGGTTCAACAAGGTTGATGGCCTGTCCTCCTAAGGACCGCAACAATATGGCGTTTTAGACTTCATGAAAAGGACCCCTAACAACGATTACCGGTTTCTGGAGCAAACTCATACATTATGCGGACACCCCCCTTTTCAAATAAAGTTGTTATGATATGATATCGCGCTCATACACAAGTGTTTCAGAGTGCGACCAAGCAAAGGGAAGGGAACAAGGGAGAAATAAAAACAACAACCTTACTAGGCCCAGTGACATTAAGAGCGTGCAAGTGCACGGGAGAGGGGGGAGAGGGAGAGTGCGAGGAAGGCAGAAGAGTGGAAAGTGCGGCATCAAGGAGAGAACAGAATAAAATATTAAGTGCAGTAAATAAATAAATGCAATAAATGTATAAAAATAAAAAAGACAAAAGGCAAGTGTGTAATTTGTCAGATAGGGTATATCTGATAAGTGCAAAAGAAAGGTGGGGGACTGTATGGCTACAGAAACAGATCCCAGTGCAGGGTTGGCCCGGTGGCAGTGCAGGAGGGTGGCAGAATGAGCAGGTACCTGGGCCCGAAGGACAAAGGGTGGCCAGAGCATGCTGCCAAGAGAGAAAACAGATCAGCAGGGGAGAGGAGGGGCAAAGGCAGAAGCGAAGAGGAAGGTCTTGAGGAGCTTCCGGAAAAAGGAGTTGGTTCTCCTCAAGTTTCAAGGTGGCAGGGAGGCTGTTCCAAAGAGAGGCTCCCGCCGAAGACAGAGATCTACCCCAACCTTGTTTCTTTGAAAAGCGACTGACCCCGAGGGAGTTAGAAGTAGAAGAGCAAAGGGCTTGAGACGGGAGGTATTTACGAGGGATAGTTGAAGGTATTTTGGACCCCGCCCCCAGAAAGCCTTGTGAACAATGCAGAGGGTTTTAAATGTAATCCTTGCATCCACTCGGAGCCAATGAAGGCATTTCAGAGCTGGAGAGATACGATCCCAGGGCTTAAGGTCAATGACAAGTCTCACAGTCCTGTTCTGGATTAGTTGTAGAGGGCAGAGAGCAGAGGCAGGTAGATTCAGAAAGAGGCTGTTACAGTAGTCCAACCTAGAGAGAACCAGAGCTTGGGAGACAGTGAGCTTCTGGGGGAAGGAGAGGAAAGGCAGTGTACCTCTGAGGAAGTGTAGTAGGAAATTGGACTTTTTAGAAACGTCAGAGATGTGTGAGGAGAAGGAAAGTGTGGAGTCAAAGATGACAACAAGATTCTTAGCCTCGCAGGTAGAGGTAGGAGGAGGGCCATGGTAGGCCGGCCAAAGAGTGAGGGGAAATGATGGTGAAGGTGTACCAATGAGGAGGATCTCAGTCTTGTTGGCGGCACACCAATTTGAATGGCGATTAAGCTATCAGAGATGAGGGAGGGAGAGGTGGTATCAGAGGGAAGCCTGAAAATGAGTTGGGTGTCATCAGAATAGCACTAGAAGTTTGAACAGAAAATGGAAATGTAGTAGGCAAGAGTAGCCAGGTATTGGTTGAAAAGCTAAGGCAAGTGGTTAGACCCCTGGGGAACACCACAGGTAGAGAGAGAGATAGAGGAAAGGAAGGACCCAAGTTGTACCTGGGAAGGTTAATCAGAAAGGAAAGAGGTCAGCCAGGCCAGAGCCTGATCGATGATACCCAGGTTGTCACAGAGACGGTTGAGCAGGATGGTATGATTGACCATATCGAAAGCAGAGGAGAGATCAAGTAGGATAAGGACAGAGGGAATATTACAGTCAAGGTTGGAGAGCAAGGTTGCCTCTCTTTGTCCTCCCTGATCCTGGTTCTGGACAATGGAGGCAATCATTCTGGTTTTAAAAGTTGAGGGATCAGAGCAAATCCCACCCGCCCCCCCCTTAATCAAGACGGAACTTCCTGTTTGAATTGTCAGAGCAAAAATGCTGGGGGGGGGTGCGACACAACTCCCTCCCCATAGCAGGAGGATGCTTTAATAAAAAAAGAAGCTACAATGATACGAATAACAAAAGCTGGGGCTCCACTTTAATGCAAATAATGGCCATTTATAAATAGATCAAGTAAGTCGTGTACGTACAACTACTTTTTAATACAATTAAATTAGTTGAATTGAGATAGGAGTGTAAAAAACCTATTGCGCACATACAATATTTACAAACCATTTCAAGTGTATTTAAAAACAGATCCATAAGAAAGTTTCACTTCAACCCAGGAAAAGGCCTATATAATAGGATTAGCAATTCCTGACTACTAGAGTGGAATCAGCTATAATGGCCATCTCTTAAGCCATTAAAGCCATTAAAGTTTGCAAATGCACTGCATCATATGGGGCGAGTTCAATAGGATTGTGACCCAGGGGTACAACCCATCTGTGATATCCCCTGTGAAGCATCACACATATTCTAGGCCTTATCTTGTGCCCTTAGTATGCACTATGTCCAGTGTAAAGTACATCCCATCGTCCCTGCCTGCAGTGACTCAGGGATTCCAGGTCCCACTCATTTCATCCATCCTCACTGTGCATCCGGGCACCCTGCCCACAGTAAGCCCCCTCTGCCATGTTACAGCCGATAGTGTTTCTGATCTGCCATCGATTCAAGTCGCCAAGTTCTAGGTGGAGCCATTACCCTGTGACACGACGACTCCCACCAATGCTGCGTTACACAAAACACAAGTGACCGGTACCGCCCCTCCTATACCCCAATCAAGTACTAGATAAAGAGCCAGTCTCCAGCCTCCCCATAAATTCTGCCCACCTCCCCAAGGTATGCCATGGTCCAACTCACCTGTGCTTGCTGTTGCGGAAGCTGGCACACATGCAAAAGAGGATGCAGAGAAGACCCAGGCACACGCCCACGATGATGCCAGTCACTGAATGAATGTCTAGGACTTCTAATGGGCACAGAGGAGCAGAAGAACAAACAATTACAATGGTGGATGACTCGTGTGTAGCTTGTGTGTGTGCACGAGTGCGTGTAGACGGGTGATGCACATTAGGACTTCTAATGGGCAGAGAGGAGCAGAAGAACAAACAATTACAATGGTCGATGACTTGTGTGTGTGTGCGAGTGCGTGTAGACGGGTGGTGCACATTCATCTAAGAAATACATATTAACAATTGGGTACTGTCGGGTGTAATCAAAGGCCCCAACCCACAGAATTGAAGGGCCCATGGAAAATTACCTGCCAGCATGCAGAAACCTGCACGCAAAATTTGGGCCCATTTAGGCAGACTATGCCGGTGTCTTTCTGCAAGTGAAATCCAGAGAAAGCGGAAACAAAAATGGAATCCGAGTGCAGATGGAAAAGAACATCATATTGCAGGCCATGAAATAAATGCATAATTTTTCAATGAAACTGTCACCCATCAAAAGCGGGTACACTATGACAATTCAGACCCACTTTTCAGAAGAAAAACCAACAGTAGATTATAAAAAGTGTGTTTTATTAATGACGGAAAGAAACAACCCTGTACTTTCAGCAAAAAAGCAAAGTGAACCCTAAACAGTAAAACACAATGTATGTCAAAGAATAAAGGCTGAGGTTAGAAATTAAATCTGTGACTTCCCTCCAGCCAAGGTCAAAGGGTGGGACAAGGGGCAAACTTCACAAAGGACTTGCCCCACTCAAAGCCTGGCTTGCATCCCAGCTGTGCAAAACTGTAATAAAACGTGGCCTGCCTGAATGGTGTTGTCCCTGAATGCTGAGCACTGTGCAGCAATAAGTGGCCCGGGCTGGTGCATGCCCGGAATGTAGGGGAGGGAGGTGTGAAAATCAGGGGCTACAATTAAGAAGGGATGAACTTTGAAAGAAATACAAGTAATGGATGCCTTTCCGATCTAAATGGTGGCATCCTTCGGATAAGACGCAGGCCTTGTAACATCAAAGGGCCGGCCCAGCTCATTATCTACAGTGGGAGATCTCTGTGTAGCAAATGCTTCTCCCATTTATGATCTGTAGCCACCAACTTCAAACAGCAAAACTTCAAACACAAAGAGACTAATAATAACTCTGATTACAGATTGTCCCAGAGAGACACATGGCCTGGAGGCAGAAGAGCTCCCATTTGTCCAACATGAAGATTTACTATTAATTTAAAAGGACTATTATAACTTAGGCCTTTTTCTCAGCAACCATAAGTCATACTGATTACATGTATGTTTCTCCTTTTAGATAATTTCTAGGTGATTTTGGTGACATAAAATTCATCCACCTGTGACTCAGGGAACTGCAATGGCCATTTAAAATGGGTTTCTGGCTGATCTGAAAAGGTGCCAAATGTGAGAGTTGGCGTGCTGGTGGAGGGAAAATTAGAAATATGGGTAATACATTACATGTTCCTAACTAATATGCTTTTCGTAAAAAGGGTTGAAAATTGCCAAACCGCAGTGCAACTTGGTGGGGACCTGGCTGTTGTTTTATTATATTCCCCCTGATTAGCTGAAACGGAATACATATATGGGATACATTACTCACCGTCATCGTATTTCTGATGCTTGTATCTGCTTAGATCACATGCTGTGCATAGGCCGACATCTAGTGGAATCTGCAGAGTATTACAGTTTGTTTTTCGAAACTCGAAAAGGGGCGTCGAACTAGGGCGTGCCAGTAATACTATCCCTAGTGTGACGTCCTCTGTACCCATGATCCTTCACGCGTGTAGGACCCTCATATTGTATTTTTTCTGACATGAGGTAGCATGAGGAGTAGCGTGAGTACAGAGAATCCAAGCAGATAAGATAGATAAGACTACAAGCAACCATGCGCCTTCTCTCAGAGGGGAGGAAGCGCGGGCGCATGTGAATCTAAGCAGATACTAGCATCAGAAATACAATTACGGTGAGTAATGTATCCCATCTGAGGCTTGTGGAATCTGCTTAGATCACATGCTGTGCATAGATTAGCAAGCAGTGTTAGAAGAAGGAGGTGGTATGCGAGAAGGTTCATGAGTGAATAAGTGTCTTAGAACCGCTTGTCCCACTTGAGTATCTGTCTTGGAATGAGTGTCAATGCACTAGTGCTGAGTAAAGGTGTGAATAGAGATCCATGTAGCTGCTTTGCAAATGCTGTCAAGGGGTACATTTGCAATGAAAGCCAGAGTGGCTCCAATACCTCTTGTATAGTGGGCCTTTATCGTAAAAGGCAGTGTTTTATCTGAAAGGGAATACCACAGTTGGATACATCTGACTATCCACTTAGAGATGGCATTCTTAGAGACGTGATCTGCCTCGCTGCCTGGAGCTATGGAGGCGAACAGCTGATCTGTCTTTCTTAGCGGTCTGGTCTTGTCTACATAGTACAGGACCACCCTCATCACATCTAGTTTCACCTCAGAAGAGCTTTTGGGTTCTTGGAAGAAGGCTGGTAGCTCAATAGACTGGTTAACATGGAATTTGGAAGTGAACTTAGGTGAGAACCTATGGTGAGTGCATAAAACCAGTTTATCCTTATGAATAGTAAAGAAAGGATCCTGCACTGACAGAGCTTGAATTTCACTGACGCTTCCTATGGAGGTGATGGCTACTAAGAGGGCAGTTTTATAAGTCAGGTGTTTGAGATTAGATTTGTGCATGGGCTCAAAGGGAGGTCCCATGAGCAAGTACCACATTAAGGTCCCAACCTGGTGGTGGGTTAGAAATTGGAGGGTGGAGTCTCTTTACCCCTTCCATAAATGTTTTGACAACTGGTACTTTCCACCATGACACCTTGTTATAGGAGGTGGTGTAGGCTGATAAAGCTGCCAGGTGTACTTTAAGTGAGTTAAACACTAACCCTGCATCCAATAGGTGGAGCATATAGGTGACGGCATTAGAAGGAGTACAATCAACTGGCACCAAATAACAAATCGTTTCCATTTGTCATAGTAACAGTGCCTCGTATTAGGTTTTCTTGACTCTTTCAAGATATCCATACATCTCTGGGGTAAACTGAGATGTCCGAACTCTATGACTTCAGGAGCCATGCTGACAAGTTCATGGATTTGGGCTGAGGATACCGCCAGTTTGCGTAGGTGTGGATACCACGGTTGTCTCGCCCACATAGGAGCAACCAGGATGAGCATCATTCCATGTGGATCTTGTTCACCACTTTCTTCATCAGAGGGGTTGGTGGAAAAGCATAGGCAAACATCCCTGACCAATTCATCCATAGGGCGTTTCCCTTGGAGCCTGGTTCGGGTAACCTGGATGCAAAGTCTGGGCATTGTCTGTTTTCGCTTGTGGCGAATAGGTCTATAGTGGGGAAACCCCATTGAGAGAAGAGGTCTCCTACGACTTCTTTGTGTAGTCGCCACTTGTGTTCCTCTGGGGGGGGATCTCTGCTCAGAGCATCTGCTAGCGAGTTGAGTTCGCCTGGAACATGTTGGGATGACAAGTAAATCTTCTGTTTGAGTGCCCATTTCCAGATTTTTGGGGCAAACTTGGACAGATTGGGAGAATGAGTGCCCCCTTGTTTGTTTAAGTAAAACATTGCAGTCGTGCTGTCTGTTAGGATTTGCACAGACTGGTTGGATAGGAGGGGTTTGAATGCCCGAAGCACTCTGAAACTGCCAGACGTTCTAGCAGATTGATGTGGTTCTGAGTCACTGTGTGAGACAACGGCCCGTATCTCTAGATCGTAGAAGGGTTTCCCCTTCGTAAGATTCTCTCTTTTCCACCAGCGAAGACTATGTACTGGTGTTGGCAAAACAACCACTAGATCGTCCCACTGACCACTTGCTTGAGACCACTGTTTTGTCAACAGTTCCTGCATGGGTCGCATGCACAGGCGCGCGTGAGGAACCAGGTAAATGCAAGATCCCATCATGCATAGCAAACGCATAGCTTTGCGCACCCTTATTTGGCGACCGGCCTGATATTGAGGAATTTGCAGCAACAGATTTCGAATTCTTTCCTCTGATGGAAAGGCCAACCCCTCTTGGGTATTTAGGACAACTCCTAGGAACTGTTTTGAGGTGCTTGGCACCAGGCTTAATTTCTTTCTCATTGATTGAGAAGCCCAATTGGAAGAGGAGGTTGATTGTTCTTTGGATGTTTAGTCTGCAAATTAGGGGGGGGACTACCCTGTAATGAGCCAGTCGTCCAGGTAAGGGTACACTGGGATTGCCTCCCTGTGTAAGTGCGTCGCCACCACCGCCAGTACCTTGGTGAATACCCTTGGAGCGGATGCTATGCCAAAGGACAGCACCTTGAACTGGTAGTGCTGGCTGTCTATCTTGAAACGCAAGAATCTTCTGTGCGATGGAAACATTGAAATAGGAAAATAGGCATCTTTCATATCCAATGTTGCCATGTAATCTCCTTTTTTTTAGTAGGGGGATTACCTCTTGGGAGTGTAGTCATGCAGAATTTGTGTGGCTTGACATACTTGTTTGCAGGGTGCAAATCTAATACTAGGTGCATTGTCAGATCTTTTTTTGGCAAAAGGAAGTAGGTTGAATAAATACCCCTGTTTACCTGGCTGACCGGGACGACTTCTATGGCGTCCTTTGCTAGCAGAACGGCAATCTCCTCGAGGAGGATCTTCTCATGTTCCAGCAAGTGTACCTTTTGTCGCAGAGGATGGTCGTGGGGGCCCCTAGCAACTCTATGCAGTATCCTCCGGACACTGCAGACAGCACCCATCTGTCCGAAGTGATCCCCTCCCATGCATGGGTGAAGGTAGAATTGCAACCCACTACTGGGGATGCATGGGAAGGGACCACTGTTTATTGGGTGGCGTACCACCTCTACCGGGGCTGCCTCTACCCCTAGTGCGGCCCCTGCGCTGACCTCTGGTGAAACCCTGAGTAGCCTGGGATTGATTGTTGCCCCACGAGGTTCCCTGATTCTGGTAATAGTTTGAACCCCTTTGGGAACTTTGGACCCGAAAGCAGCGAAAATTGTTGTTTCCCCTCTGTCCAGAGGGTTTATTGGTGAGTTGGCCAAGCGATTTTAGGGTCTCGTACTCATCCTTAGCTGTTTTTAAGGCTTCCTCCACTGCCTTGCTGAATAGTACGTTTGTCTCTATCGGCATACCTATGAGAGTGGCTTGGGTTTCGGGTTTGAACCCTGACTGCCTTAGCCAAGCGTGATGCTTTATAACAGTGCCTTCGTGATTAACCGTCTTGCATTATCTGCTACATCAAAGTTTGTCTTTAGTATGCATCCTGATACAGACCTTCCATCTGCTGCCAGTTGAGCCAACTGGCTCTTTAGGGGTTCGGGTGCGGAGGATTCCAAAGCAGATACCTCCTCCCACTGATGGCAACTGTAGCTTGCCAAAAGAGTGGCACTGTTGGCAATTCGTGCCAGATAGGCGGAAGTGGAGGCAACCTTTCTACCCAGAGCGTATAGTCATTTACTCTCCTTATCAGGAGGTGCTTCAGAAGAAGCAAGCTGTGTACCTTCCCTCTTTCTGGTGGTTAATACGACCAGGGAATCCGGTTTTAATGGGCCCCTAATGTACAGGGGATCGGAGGGTGTGGCACGGAACAATTTCTCGACTCACGGATTAACCGCACGAGTGAGATTTGAGGTTACCAGCGAGTGATCAATCCTATGCTGGATGGATTTTAATATAGGGATAGCCTGAGAAATGGCTCTCCTGTCTCCTAGGATCTCTTCAGTGAAATCCATGTCTTCTTGGACACCCTGCGTGTCAATATGAAAATGGGCAGCTGCCTTAGCCAGTACCTCATTGAGGAGTGGTTGGTTATCTACCAGCAAGTCATGCACCGGGGGGTCTTTAGGAATGGGGGAGTCAATATTGTAGGCTTCAGCCTCATCCTCCTCCTCCTCCTCCTGGTCCTCGTCATCCGCATAGTAAGAGACCCCTGTTTGGTCTTCCACCAATTGTGGTTCTGTTTCATCACAATATGAATCAGGGTGGTAAGATTCAACCACAAAGGAGTCTGTGACCAAACCCTGTGCTGGGGCATCAGAGTGGAGTTTTGTAGCAGGGGGCTGAGAGGATTTAGGTTTTGCCTTAGACCCTGAAGGGGCAGAGGTAGCCGGGGTGTTGGCATAACTATGAAAGTAATTAGGACCCTTTTCATAGAAGTCAACCTTAAATGACATCCTTCTCATGACCCTATCAATATCTGCTGAGTTCCATTCTCTGGAGCTAGGAATAACAACAACATTTTCTGGTTTCTCATCAATGCCAATATCGTGAGCAGTGGGAGAAATTACTCTACTTTTAGTGGTAGGGTCAGAGACCTTGGACTTTTCTATTGATTTAGGGGCCTTCTGTTTCTCTTTATGAACATGGTGTTCTGAAGATGACCTTTTATGTTGTTTATCCCCCTTCCCATGACTAGAGGAATGTTTCCCAGTGTTTTTAGAGGCCTCTGAGGGATTTGACGGCTTGTGTCGAGTTTCGGAGTTGGTAGTTGAGGAAGGACGTCGAGTCTTGGGTGTAGACGCTACGTGCTTTGTCTGAGGAGGAAAGAGGGCGGAATCGTCATCTGACGATTGAGCCTCTGGGACTATTGATAGTGCGACACCTTTATCAACTGAGGACGGTTGGTCTTTGTCATGAGGCGAGCATGAACGGGAACACCCAGAGGACACAGATTTGTTGGACCGCTCTCTTGGTGTCTTCCGTTGCCGATTGCTCGACACGCGTGTTGAGTCACGGCCGGGGCTGATGTGTTTAATGGAGGTAGTATGTGTAGCGCTCTTGCTGCCGAGTGTTGTCCCCACAACGTGGCCGCCGGCCAGTCCTTCGGGGTCAGGGGCCTGCGCGTGGGTGTCCAAAGTCACCCCTTTGCCCTCGCTGTCCGATTTGGCCGCGTTGCTGCCATCGCTGAATGTCCCCTCCACTTCCATGGCCTCTATCTGCCTGGCGTAGTGGGCCCAGGGTTTAGTTGAGCGGTCCTTAAGGGTTTTCGGCTTGAAGAGCTTGCAAGATTGACAGGTAACCTTGGGATGGTCTTGTGGGAGACACAGATTGCAAGTATTGTGCTTTCCCACCCAGGGAAACTTCTTATTACACTTAGGGCAGAATTTGAATGGAGTACTCTCCATATGTTACAAAATGACAGCGGGCGGCTATATGTAGGAAAAAGGTGGGGAATAGCCTGTATGACCACCCCCCACTCTCCCTACTGTACAGGGCCAAGGCCATAGGCCTTCCAAGTCCCGAAGTCCGTTGTGGCAGTCCTCGATGGCTGGCTTCCTCGATCTTCACCAGCGACGATCTTCGGCGTAGGGTGGAAGTGAACGGGGACGTTTTTTAACAGTAATTGTAAGTATAAACGGCTAAAGCCGAGGGAACTCTGCAACATGCGTCAGACTAGTATGGTGGAAAAAAACAATCTGAGGGTCCTACACGCGGGTACAGGGGACGTCACACTAGGGATAGTATTACTGGTCCGCCCTGGTTCGATGCCCCTTTTCGAGTTTCGAAAAACAAATTGTAATACTCTGCAGCTTCCACTAGGTGTCGGCCTTCGCACAGCATGTGATCTAAGCAGATTCCACAAGCCTCAGAAATATATATATTATGGAAGTTACTAGTAAATCACAAAGTTTATGATACATAACTAGTTTATGCCAAACATTTGACATGAGAACAAATGGCAATTACAAATGGGAATTGCCATATGTCTTCTCCAGACTCCTAAACCAATCCTTAGAGATGTGCTAGAGTTGGGAGGAGAGAGAAGGGTAACTGTCCAATCCTATTTGTGAGAACCCTTGCAGGGTACTCCCCAAGATTGTAAACGTGATGGTGTCATCGCTGCTATATAAAGTGGAATGCACTGTGAGGAAGGAAGAGCTGCTGAACCGTATCATCTGATAGCCGCATGGAATCACCCAAGGAGATTGCTGAGATTCCATCTGGGTGGAGCTGTCTTTTTCTGTCAAGGCCCAAAAGCTGGCTGGGTCCAATGGTGGAGTGCTGGGAGCCATCCTTGAGAGTGGAGTGACCAGACCCCTGCCCTATCCTCCAAGGGGGACCTGAAATGCACCCAGCTTTCCTGAACTTTAAACAGTCTTTCTATGTAAGTACAACTGAGCCCTGGGAAACCAAAAGGTGGAGGAGTCTGCTTGCCGTAATCCTTTCCATTTATAGTGGGGTGGGGGGGCAAAACTGGGTAGATCCTTAGCCTAATTAACAAAAAATATTAATTTAATGAATTCCCCAATGGCGGCACACCACAGGTGATTTTTGTTAACATTCAAAATTAACAAAGCTCCATTTCTGGTGTGCACTGAAAACTATAGACTGTAATTTAATTGGGTAATCCTATTCGCCCTGTTGACCCTGACTTCTTTAGGAAGAGGGGTGTCTTTGTCCCCAGACTATAAAAATCCCTAAACTGCCCAGCTTCACCAACACCGACCTTTCAGTGAGGGGGGTCTGAAAACAAACCTCTAAATCAAACAGTGTTTATTTTAAACCAAAGATGAGGGTGACATTATAATTGCCATAGGCATTTGTACCAATCTCTAAACCCAGCTGCTAGCCTTTTAAGTGTGCAGGTAACTCAAAATTGCACAGCTCGACATATGTAGATTCCTTGTGTTCATTGGCCAGTTTGATTATTTCTTGAAGGGAAATCTGTATAATGTTAAGTATTGTGATTTGTATTTTTCCCAACTAACGTCTGTGATTTATTTTTGTAACAAGAAGTTTAATTGTGAGCCACAAAGAAGGTGGTGTGTGTTGTTTTAGTGTGACCTCTATTATCTATCTTCCAAATAAGTACAAAAACATATTTCCTATACTCAGCCTAGTTCATGGCTCACTGTGGCCACGGGGGGTGGGGTGAGGGAGTTTGTGCGACTCTATATGAGTCTTTAGTAAGGCCAGTGCTACAAAACGTAAGCAAGTATTGCAGGGCTCCTTGATTGGGGGGTGGGAAGGAACTCCCCAGGTTAAGGATGCTCTCAATATAACGTGACATCGTTCCAGAAACAGTCCAGCCACACATAGATTTGGGGTGTTCCCTGAGAGCCCACTGTCTACAAAAGAAGAGTAGAACTGGGGGAATAAATGACTGGGGCGGGCATTGGGTATTACATTTCACCAACTGCGCCAAAGCAGCACAGGTCTTTCAGAGGCTTTGCGCTATACTCCTATCTGCCCCGACACATTCTAATGCTTAT
Organism: Ambystoma mexicanum; assembly: GCF_040938575.1. Lineage (NCBI taxonomy): Eukaryota > Metazoa > Chordata > Amphibia > Caudata > Ambystomatidae > Ambystoma > Ambystoma mexicanum. Next base: position 1,453,935,150 of record NC_090934.1, read on the forward strand.
AGCGCCCAACAAACCACAAGAGCAGATAGCGCTACAAGTTACTGCTTGAAGTGGACCCGCCACCACGGCGTGTAACACATGCTGCATTGTGTGACACAATGAACAGGATAATCTTCATACAATTGTGGCGGTACTTCCATACTGCACAACACTCAATCCAGATGACAAGGAGCACATACAAATCTAACAGGCTTCATGGATGCTCCAGAAATTCCAAAATGTCCCAGAATAAACCTAGCACGAGGCGTAACCTCGAAAGGTATTTCAGAACAGGAAGCAGCATTAGACATCTCCTCTACAATACCCCTTGGTTAGGGTACATTCTGTCCACTTTGGAGCAAATAGGTTCGCAGCTACCTTTCGGTTTCACGTTTACATGCTCTGAATATATTGCCATCTAGTGGTCGGGTCAGTTACTGCTACGTGTTTGTTATGTTATGTTAAAGGTTCTTATACCGTGCACTGTTGCCACCTGTGTGGTTTCTTGGTGCTCCGGCGCGGGCAGATTGATAACCAATAGGTGTCAGCATGGGGGCGTCTATGATGAAACACCTGTAAGGCACTGACTCCTCTCCCACAATACCTCTATGAGGAGGCGCCGCCTTTCGATTGTGTTTTTTAAGTGTTTTTCTTTTTTTAGTAAACTGTTCTAACCTCAAATATAGAATAGGTTTTCAAGCTTCACAACTGCATTTGCAGCGTCAGTGTGTTATCGGTTCAGATGCTATATTAGCAAGTCGTGGTTACACCCCTTTGGGTGTAAATTACATTCTTTAACATTGCCCCTCTCACTTGTGAATCTGCTTTTAATAGAGTAATAATAAACTACTATTTGGTTAAAGTATGTAATGAACTCTGCATTGGCTCAATATATGCCCGTCTATACACAGCGGGCAGAGGTTGTGCCGATGCCCATTTAAAAATGTTTTTGGGGGGTGGGGGTTCTTGCCTACAGCTAGCAATACCTGCACGCATATGTTAACAACCAAAATTATTTGATCTGGTGTAGTATAAGGTTTTCAAATGCAAAAGTACAGTGGGAAAAAAGGGCAATTGCTTTGCGCCGCAAGCAGTTCACCTGGTGTAGTTTGGTGTCTCTATAGGACATCCCATATGTAACAGGGAACAGCAAGAATGCGTTCAGAGAAACACAGGTAAAGGACTTTGGTTAGGGGAAGCAACTGTGCGCAGCTTACTTTTTAATATAAAATATATTTACTAAAGCACATTGCAATTGGCAATTGCCTCATTATGGTGGCATAACCTGGCACCAGTAGGAACCTCACTAAGCTCAAAGCATAGTAACTGCCCCACACCAAACAGCTGCAGCAAGGGTAAAACACATCAGTGGCAATTGAGCAGCTGTTGGAGAGGTTTGTCATTTGCCAGCAAATGCCCATCTTGACTGCCAGGCTATTATGCAAGTCTATGCAAAAAGGAAAAGCAGGCTCATCCTTGGCACTTAAAGGGTTAAAGTGGCAAATCCTTTGTTTGGTGCTGACTGATGTCTCCTCAGGGAATATAGGTACCTAACATCAGCCCCACCTTAGGCCTTCGCTTGCTGGCAAAATCCTAGGTAATCAATCGAGGCAGGGTAAGAGTGGTCGTGGACTGACAACGACAGGTGTGCACAGCAGAACAACGAAAGGCAGCCATGAGGGGGGCGGGGGGAAGGTAGTAGCTTGAACTCCAAATGACCTCTTGAGAAAAGCTATTAAGCGTTCTGTCTCAGAGACTATGCTCCCCCCATCCCCAAAAGGAGTGGGGGACCCACTTCGACTGAAGAGGATGTAAGGCCCTAACGCCAAGCCATGTTCGGGTGGAGTGCTGGGACCCATGCTTGAGAGTGGAGTGACCAGATCCCTGCCATGGAACGGGTGCAGCCTAAGCTGTGGAGGAATATGTGTTTGATGGTGAATGCAACAAGGAACTGACTAGTCTTCCTGGAAACATATGTCTTTTCTAAATAGTACCTGTGTGGCCAGCATGTTTTTGACATATCTAATCTCATTTGGCCTTAGAGTAAGGCTCTTTAAAGTATACTAGCGCAATGGTTTGATTAAAGCGAATGGATTGGGGTGTGGCTTGGCGCCTACAGGAATGGCCACTAGTTTCGCTCCGTTCCCTACGACTGCCATATATCACACTGATGAATCTCACCTTTATAAAATACTGACAAACAGATTAAGACTTACCTTATGTTCCTGAAGTGGATGGCGAGGGATTTGGAAGCCATATTGGGTTGGTGTCAGCCACGCTAAGTATGGAAGCCTGGAGCGGCTCTCGTGTTCAATACGCTGGGTCACATGAGCAGGGTGATCGGTGTGATGCAGACCTGCTCGCGGAGGCCTCGTCTTCCTGTCTGCTTACTTCAAAGCGCACCCTCTGGTGGCCTGTCAGTAAGACCTCGACTTTCAATGTTTATCATGTTATAAAGAACGCCGGCTGGCACGCCGCCTATATTATAAAATAATACTTCTCTTCTGAGGGGCTTTTTTCAACAGGCCGTGTTAACTGTTTCCTTGGCAGCATATTTTCATCTATATCTGGGAAGTGGCCTTGAATAATACACTTGTATTTCTACAAAGAGCCGAATAGTTTATACTGTGGCTATCAACCTATCAACATCTCTAATATGGTGGCCCAAATGGGTGCCCAGAAAGGATTCTGTAATAAAAATACCACTGCTTCAACTGCCCCCCCCCCCCGCCTATTATGCCCCAGGCCTGTCTCCACTGCGGTCCAGGGCTACTCACCTGGTGGCATTATCCTCAAAGGTGGATGTGGAATGTGGGGACCAGCCGACAGGCTGGAGGGCCGTGCCCCAGAACCTAAACCAGAGACAGGCTTCTTGGCAGAATGCCATACATGGGCGCAGCCATGACTATCTGTAGTGCACATGGGCGGAGACCTGGACACTACCTCTTCGCGCCTGAGCTACACTCACAGCGTCTTTTGTTGCTACGCAACAACACCTGCTGCAATGTTTGCATCGCGGGAGCAGCAGGCTATTTAAACCCGGCTTTCCCTTGTACGGATGCGTCTCAAAGTGCTCCATGCGTACGCCCTGTTTGTTCTTGATTCTCTGCATTCTAGACTACCCTTACTTACCTCCGCTTCCTGCCTGCCCTCTCTCTACATACCTACCCTATTACCTTGCGCTTCCTAAATACTGCTCTTAACAGCCTCTCTTTGCTTTGGCGACTGCCTGCTGCTGGTCTCCATTCTTTGTCCCACGTTGCCTTGTGGCGGTCTCCTGCTGCCTTCTGTGACTGACTCCTGGTGCTACGTCTTCAGCATCTGCACAGCTGTTACCAGCTTTCCCGGGCCTTCCCTTTGCGCTGTCTCTACACCACATTAATCTGGAAACAGCTGTCGTGTGGCTTAGGGGGTTGACCACCGGGTACCTGTTATGTTTAGCCATCCCAAAGGGGGGTTGGGGGTTAGCCCCTACACCATACTTATCAATAGTTGGAACTCTGGAGGACAAGAGAAGAACCAGAAGTAAAGTACCATGACCATGAACACGGATTCAACGTGACCAGGTACTTGACAACCCCCACCAAACGCTCTAAAGAGGCCTAAGAGTGACTCTAAGAGTGACTCTCCTCCGCCACTCGAAACATGTAATGACCCGGGCATGGAGACTGTTCTGTTGGAACTAAAGGCTCGCAAACCTTTTACGGGAGTGACTAGTAATAAACTCCACCAACTTGACAACAGATGACCCATGTTTGAGACCAGAATAGGTGCAGTGGAGCGGAGGATTGGCCCGGCAGAAGATGCATCTCAGCGTGTAGCTCTTCTAGAAAAATCAGCAAAAGACCTTCAGAAACATAATGAAGAACTGGAAAAGCCAGGTCGTAGAAACAATATTTGCATAATTGGGATGCCAGAGAACTGCAAGGGTGATGACCCTGATGTGTTTCCGAAAAGACCATTGCCAAATATCCTTGGATTCCAGCCTTCTACAGTGTTTAATACTCAAAGAGAACATTGAAATTGCCTGAAGGGATCTTTAAATCAAAAGAGGTCCACCCTGTATACACTGATTTCCCTTTTGCTGGAATACACGCAATGGCAAACTCTCATTAAAAAGGCGAAGAAGATGTTTCACATAAAACTGTGCAAACTGAGGCAACTTAATGCAAGATACGGGCAACTTAATGCAAGATACGGGCTCGTCCATCGAGGTCACTATAAAAGATAATACCCCTGTCTTTGATGATGCAGCAGACTTCGAATCCTTCATTAGATTGTTCAAAAATGGACGACATGGATACTTTGCTTCCTGATTCTTGTCAACAATCCTTTGCACCCAAGGCGGCTGCATGACGGTACATACCGCCATATTGACTTTTGCGTATTGGTAGTGCTTGTCGAACTATTACCATGTAGGGAATGGGTGAGCATGGTGTCTACTTCCTTTTTAGGTGTTTTTTATGTTAGGCGCCACTACACTGTATGCATTTCACTGCACTCCTGTCAACTTCCCATTGGAATGAGATCCATGTTTTTTTCCCCTGATCTATTCCACTAAGATCCTCAGGTATATGACGTTCTTGTAATCGTCAGGTTCGCCTGTATTGTTTGTCCATGCCCCTTCCTAATGTGTTATTCCCAGTGTTTGCTTCCTCATATAAGTATAATCTCTATCTTTGATACAGTATTACGTCATGGGATACTATGTTGTCTGATCATTGTATGTTTCCTCATATGCGCTGGCTGCCTTCCAGTACGTTTTCTGAAAAAAAGGCAAATGAAAGTGCCTCTGATTTCAGTTCGTGGTTTTTAAATACATTTCCTGGACTATTAAGGGGGTTAACAATCCAAACAAAAGGCAAAAGGTACTAACTTCTCTTGAGAAATGTAATCCTTCAGTGGCATGTATTCAAGAAACGCATCTTTCGGTGCAAGAATCGATGAAATTGAAAACAAATTGGGTGGGTGAAGTTATTCCAAGTCATGTCGAATGGTAATTGTAATGCTGTTGCAATCCTTATCAATAAGGGCTGTGTTACAAAGCTTTAATATAGATGCTGATGACAAGGGCAGATTGGCTTTAATCAAATTACAAATTGATGAGTAAATTGTTTCTATTTTGAACATATATGGCCCAACGGTTCCTGGTCCGGATTTTTGGATCAATGTTGCAATCCGATCTTCCAAATGTGATAATATGTCTGATAATATGTGTGACGTCGATGAAATCATGGATCGGTTTATAGAACAAGGGTCGAAATCAGTCTAGTCCTCAAAACCTGCAAACACAAAGAATTCCTTAGATTTATCTTGGAAATCGGCCCATATGTATCTGTTACGCGCCCGGTAATTCCATTGAAAATGCCCCATTGAGTCCTATGTACTCAGAAAAATGGGGACTTACAAGTGGTAACGGCAATACAGTTTGGCGGTATCTGGGTGGATATACTGACCATATACTAACAAACTTGTAATAAGGCCCTTTGTGTCTTAAATATGGACTTGACCTATTTGGACTCAGATGGTGCACACTTCGATTAAGTATTTAAGGATCCACGTTGCCTCCTCACTCAAGGAAACGATGAAACGTAACATTGCGGCCTTACTAACTAGACTTAGCGATTAGGTTGCTTCGTGGTCTCCATTGTATCTGACATGGAGGGGGTGCCTAGAATCCATTAAAATTATGCTCTACCCAATCACGCTTTATTATTTGTAAATGCTGCCTGTCTCTTTGCCTTCATTGATGTTCAAATCTATTTATTCAATCCTTTTAAATTTCTTATAGGGTAATGAAAAGAATAAAAGAATTGCTTTAAGCAAACATAAAGTGCCCATGAGAATGGTCGCGTCAGGTTCCCGGATTTCAGGGGCTACCATAAAGCCTACCTATTAAGACAGGCACAGAGCTGACGAGAACTATGATCCTCCTGTTTGGACAATTGTTGAAAGGGAATTGGTGTAGCCTTTTACTGTGAAAGACTTAATATACTTTTTTAGTCAGTCGTCTACCAGACTCTCTAAGCCAATTTCGTTTACGGCTTCTACTCTTAGGGATTTTTATTTATTCATGGAGAAGACCCGTGTACTTTGCTCACTCCCTACATTTAGTAAAAAATAAATATTATGAAATGGCAGACCATCCTCTGGAAAAAATGGCTAACATTTGTCAGTCAGCTCTTCTCCGATGCAAATATCTTGTTGTTTGATGAATTTAAGGGGTGGTCAGTCATAATGTAGAATGAAATAATGTCGACAGTCAAAATGTCGAAAAAATAATGTCGAAAACAATAATGTCGAAAACCAATAATGTCGACTTTTTTCCACATTTTTTTCGAATTTTTCGAAAAAATAAATATATATATAATTAAAATGTGTTGAGTATGAGGGGTGAGAGGGGTGGTGGGGGGTGGAAGGTGGCAGGGGGGTGTTGGGTGAGGGGGGTTGGGGGTGGACCCCCCCTAGTAAATGTATTTATGTATTTATTGATAGTGCTAATTGACATTTTTTTTCGACATTTTTTTTCTAAAAATTGACTCTTTTCATTATATGTATAGGTTTTCGACATTATTGATTTCCGAATGTTAGCTTCCATCACAACAATGAATGCATTAATGCAACCCACTTTTATAAGATCAATTTACCTAACGGAGAAATGGCTGCTAAATGCTCCTCTGAATTGCAGTGTGAACAAGACTGTGGCAAGCTATTTGATGCACGCACATGGTCTTTTATTCGGAGAAAGATTAAGATGCTTTCAATACATCTAAAAGTATCTATTTGTTCACCCGTAGAGCATTCATACACTGATGAAACTATTTAACTCCTATTTATTAAATGACGGAAATTACTCGTCTTGTGATATGATAAGTCATTTAAAACATGCCTGTACAGTGTTTCTTGTATATCTATTTGTAGCTCATAAAAACATATGTTATTTGAATGTTCTTATGTAGATTCTTTTTGGGTACACGTTCAGAGGTATTTTAAACATATTTGTAAGGTAGATGTGCCCATTACCCTTCACCAATATTTTATTGGGGGGTCTTTCATTTAATGCTGGAGTCTATAACTACTCCTATATTATTCATGATCTGTTTATTGCCATTGATATTAGAAGGATTACATCCAATTGGAAACAATTTCACAAACTATAATAGGTTGGTGGAAAAATATTTGTGACATTCAAATATTAGGGGCGTGCATTGCCTGTACACCTGAGCTCTTAACCAAATATGAAATGACATGGCAATAATTCATTAATTGATCAGCCAATATTGCATACACACAAGGACCATAGTGTATTGTAAATGCTGTTTCATGAATTGTACAAATGCACAAATGCTCTCAAATATAGTCACATAGTGAGTGATGTCTATAACCCTCCCCTATTTGTCAGCGTATTTCCCTGTTTTGTTTCTTGTGTGTTGTTATTTTATAGCCCCAAACACTCCATGTACTAAGTAAGGCATTACTTTATCTGTTTGGCTGTTTGTTTGTATCAGCTCTGGTGGTTTTATTAATTCCTTCTCTCATGCATATTTATGTCATGTAAGCAGTTTTTCTTAAGGCTCGGTTTTCAAAAAGCTATCTTTTGCCTATGGTTCGTAGTCGGGGTTAACTAGACCATCTGTTATGCTAGTCCTGTTTTGTTTGCAACAGTTTACTAAGACCCTTCAATTGCATATTATTACTATTACGATTATGTGCAGAACCCATTATATCAATGTCTGTGTGTTTGAATCTAAAACATTCAAACATAATTTACTAAGCAAAAAAAAGCGAATGGGTGGCACCATCTTTCGTATTAACAAAAATGTATCATTTTACTTTTAGTGCATTTCAATCGCTAGCTCCTGGAGCAGAGATAAGAACATTAAGAAAACACTGCATGTTAAGTTATTGGTGGGTATCTTCAGAATTCGCTCAAAGAGGGTTAGGAGTGCATGGATCTTTGCACTGCAACGTTGATGATCCCGGTAAGAGCCGGTGATATGGTGTGAAACTACTTTAAAGTCTTCCTAACTGCCGTAACCACAGTTCTTTCCCAAAATACTCATTGTGTTCTGATCAACTACACACACACACACACACACAAATGTATCTGAGTGGAACTAAATGATACACCCATATCAATGATCTGTCTATTGAGCAAGTAGAAATATATGTTTCTGTGCATTGCAGAGCAGAAATGCCCTTATTACCCAATTTATGAACCCCCTCCACTCGCTAATTTCCCTGGTATTAGGTGTCTAGCTTCGTCAGGGGCCTGCATACATTCTATAGATAAGTTAAGCTGTCCAAATGCTGTGACTATTGGAGCAAAACGGACAAGTCATGAAAGCTAGATTTACTTTTCTTTTTACTTCCTGATTGCACAGCAAAATCATTTTGCTGTGCCACAATGTCTCATGTGGTGGGATATGCACCTGCTTTAGTTAATAAGCCTTGGCAACAATTTGTGCAGTGGAGTATTTCATCACCTTGGTTACGACTTGCTGGATTAACCATGTTGGTGCAAACGTGAGAGCAAAGATCTTCTTCTGAGTTATGGGCATTCCCCCTCTGCCCAGATGTGTAAGTACCTGGATCTGTAGTCTTGGTATGTTTTCCTTTCCCTTGTTGCCAACCAAACTATTCCTGGTGAACCCCATACTTGAACTTAAAATGGCCCTTTATCTCAGAGTGAAACACCTTAGCAGACACCAATAGCAAATTATTTCGTCCTGCTTCATGAGTTGTGGGATGTGTGATCCTTGATTAGGTAGAACATTGTCTATACGTTGTCGGTCTCAGTCAACATATGTCTATCCTTTTTTCCTTTCTGAAAAGATTGCATTGCTAGTTATTTTGTCATGGACCCCCGAAAGGCTTCAAGAAACTAACATAGAATCCAAAAAAGAGTCACCTAGGCTCTGAAAATGAGGAAAACTACATCAAAAGCATGCATCCTATCCTTGAAACAAGGCCATTCGTTGATTTTGGTCCACGGGATTCATTTTGTGTGCTTCCATGGCAATTGGCAACTGAACTAAAAGTGGTCGGCTATATCACATTCATGATGTTGAACCCATTGGGCACATGGACGCTTTCTCCGAACCTTCAGCCGTTCAGCGGGCTGTTGTGTGCAGATGGCCCTTATCAAAAAGGATTGCCAGTGGCTGAAAGACTGGGGGACTGGGATACGGTCAGCTGCACACTAGGTTTTTGCAACAATGGGACCGACTCTGCGCGTCCACCATTTCGGTTACAAAGAGAATCGACCTATTATTTCCGTAAACCAACCCAAACATGAGTATCATTTTTTATGATATTTACAACCTATGTCTTCCCACAGTCTCTCTGTGGTCTGCTGTGGATGTCCAGGACCGGAACATACATCAATGGTTGTCCTCGTGGTGGGTAGATACCGGGTGCAAATGTGTAATTTTGCCAGTCCTGATGGTGAACCGAGAGAAAGGCAAGACAAGAAACGTCAGTACCTGCAGCTTTCGCTGGAAGGGTGTGGACATCCTTCACGGCCGACAATGGCCCGGCACCGGCGCTGGTCCTGGCTCCCATTTTGAAAAAGTATCTTGTCCCACTCTCCAGCCCCTTGACCTCCGCACTTGAAATGTTTCCTGTTCAAAATAAAAAGAGGGGAAACAAATAATCAAGGGATGTCTTTGATCATGTCTGTCAGTCCATACATGAATGACCCTTTCCTTGCGGGAGGCAAATAACGGTGCAGAGGGTCGACTCATACAAGCAAGATGAACTGGAGGGTTGGGCTATGGAATGCAAGAGTCTACTCATGGAATGGGGAAAGGTGGAGCTCAGGAGTTGGCCGCGGTGCATGATGTTAAGCTCAGACATATGGTGCCAACTCATATCAGTGGGCAGAGGGTTATTACTGGTGAACAGGGGGTCATCTCTCCTGAGGGTGCATGGTGGGAAGCTGAAAGGCCACTGCTACATAGACATATTGTGCTAGGAAAGGGCGATCGTGTACATGGGGCCAGCTTCTATTAGCGGCCGGGTGAGCATCAGTGAACAGGGGCTCATAATAGCGGGCCGGGTGAGCATCAGTGAACATGGGCTCATAGTAGCGGGCCGGGTGAGCATCAGTGAACAGGGGCTCCTATTAGAGGGCCGGGTGAGCATCAGTGAACAGGGGCTCATGGTAGCGGGCCGGGTGAGCATCAGTGAACAGGGGCTCCTATTAGCGGGCCGGGTGGGCACCAGTGAACACGGGCTCATATTAGCGGGCCAGGTGAACATCAGTGAACAGGGGCTCCTATTAGCGGGCCAGGTGAGCATCAGTGAACAGGGGCTCCTATTAGCGGGCCGGGTGGGCACCAGTGAACACGGGCTCATATTAGCGGGCCAGGTGAGCATCAGTGAACAGGGGCTCCTATTAGCGGGCCGGGTGGGCACCAGTGAACACAGCTCATATTAGCGGGCCGGGTGAGCATCAGTGAACAGGGGCTCATATTAGCGGGCCGGGTGGGCACCAGTGAACACGGGCTCATATTAGCCAGCCAGGTGAGCACCAGTGAACAGGGGCTCATATTAGCGGGCAGGGTGGGCACCAGTGCACACAGGCTCATATTAGCGGGCCAGGTGAGCATCAGTGAACAGGGGCTCCTATTAGCGGGCCGGGTGAGCATCAGTGAACAGGGGCTCATGTTAGCAGGCAGGGTGAGCATCAGTGAACAGGGGCTCATATTAGAGGGTCGGTGGGCACCAGTGAACAGGGGCTCATATTAGCAGGACGGGTGAGCATCAGTAAACAGGGGCTCATATTAGCGGGCCAGTTGAGCATCAGTGAACAGGAGCTCCTATTAAAGGGCCAGTTGAGCATCAGTGAACAGGGGCTCCTATTAGCGGGCCAGGTGAGCATCAGTGAACAGTGGCTCCTATTAGCGGGCCGGGTGGGCACCAGTGAACACAGGCTCATATTAGCGGGCCAGGTGAGCATCAGTGAACAGGGGCTCCTATTAGCGGACCGGGTGGGCACCAGTGAACACGGGCTCATATTAGCGGGCCGGGTGAGCATCAGTGAACAGGGGCTCATATTAGCGGGCAGGGTGGGCACCAGTGAACACGGGCTCATATTAGCCAGCCGGGTGAGCACCAGTGAACAGGGGCTCATATTAGCGGGCCGGGTGGGCACCAGTGAACACAGGCTCCTATTAGCGGGCCAGGTGGGCACTAGTGTACAGGGGCTCATATTAGCGGGCCGGGTGAGCATCAGTGAACAGGGGCTCATATTAGAGGGTCGGGTGGGCACCAGTGAACAGGGGCTCATATTAGCAGGACGGGTGAGCATCAGTAAACAGGGGCTCATATTAGCTGGACGGGTGAGCATCAGTGAACAGGGGTTCATATTAGCAGGACGGGTGGGCACCAGTGAACAGGGGCTCATATTAGCAGGACGGGTGAGCATCAGTAAACAGGGGCTCATATTAGAGGGTCGGGTGGGCACCAGTGAACAGGGGCTCATATTAGCAGGCCGGGTGTGCATCAGTGAACAGGGGCTCATATTAGTGGGCCGGGTGGGCACCAGTGAACACGGGCTCATACTAGCAGGCCGGGTGTGCATCAGTGGACAGGGGCTCATATTAGTGGGCTGGGTGGGCACCAGTGAACACAGGCTCATATTAGCGGGCCGGGTGTGCATCAGTAAACAGGGGCTCATATTAGAGGGTCAGGTGGGCACCAGTGAACAGGGGCTCATATTAGCAGGCCGGGTGTGCATCAGTGAACAAGGGCTCATATTAGCGGGCCGGGTGAACATCAGTGAACAGGGGCTCATATTAGCGGGCCGGGTGAACATCAGTGAACAGGGGTTCATATTAGCATGCCGGTGAGCATCAGTGAACAGGGGCTCATATTAGCGGGCCGGGCGGGCACCAGTGAACAGGGGTTCATATTAGCGGGCCAGGTGGGCATCAGTGAACAGGGGTTCATATTAGCGAGCAGGGTTGGCATCTGTGAACAGGGGCTCATATTAGAGGGTCAGGTGGGCACCAGTGAACAGGGGCTCATTTTAGCGAGCCGGGTGAATATCAGTGAACAGGGGCTAATATTACTGGGCAGGATGGGCATCAGTGAACAGGGGCTCATATTAGATGGCCAGGTAGGCACTAGTGAACAGGGGCTCATATTAGCGGGCTCGGTGAGCATCAGTGAACAGGGGCTCATATTAACGGGCCAGGTGGGCATCAGTAAATAGAGGCTCATATTAGCGGGCCAGGTGGGCATCAGTTATCAGGGGCTCATATTAGCGGGCCGGGTGAGCACCAGTGAACAGGGGTTCATATTAGCGGGCCGGGTGAGTACCAGTGAACAGGGGCTCATATTAGTGGGCAGGGTGGGCATCAGTGAACAGGGGCTCATTTTAGCGGGCCGGGTGAGCATCAGTGAACAGGGGCACATATTAGCAGGCTAGGTGGGCACCAGTGAACAGGGGCTCATATTAGCAGTACGGGTGGGCACCATTGAACAGGGGCTCATATTAGCAGGCTAGGTGAGCACCAGTGAACAGGGGCTCATATTAGCGGGCTGGGATTGACATCAGTGAACAGCGGCTCATATTAGCAGGCTAGGTGAGCACCAGTGAACAGGGGCTCATATTAGCGGGCTGGGATTGGCATCAGTGAACAGCGGCTCATATTAGCAGGCTAGGTGAGCACCAGTGAACAGGGGCTCATATTAGCAGGCTAGGTGGGCACCAGTGAACAGGGGCTCATATTAGGAGGCTAGGTGAGCACCAGTGAACAGGGGCTCATATTAACGGGCTAGGTGAGCACCAGTGAACAGGGGCTCATATTAGCAGGCTAGGTGAGCACCAGTGAACAGGGGCTCATATTAGCAGGCTAGGTAAGCACCAGTGAACAGGGGCTCATATTAGCGGGCCGGGTGAACATCAGTGAACAGGGGCTCATATTAGCGGGCCGGGTGAACATCAGTGAACAGGTGTTCATATTAGCATGCCGGGTGAGCATCAGTGAACAGGGGCTCATATTAGCGGGCCGGGGGGGCACCAGTGAACAGGGGTTCATATTAGCGGGCCAGGTGGGCATCAGTGAACAGGGGTTCATATTAGCGAGCAGGGTTGGCACCAGTGAACAGGGGCTCATTTTAGCGAGCCGGGTGAATATCAGTGAACAGGGGCTAATATTACTGGGCAGGATGGGCATCAGTGAACAGGGGCTCATATTAGATGGCCAGGTAGGCACTAGTGAACAGGGGCTCATATTAGCGGGCTCGGTGAGCATCAGTGAACAGGGGCTCATATTAACGGGCCAGGTGGGCATCAGTAAATAGAGGCTCATATTAGCGGGCCAGGTGGGCATCAGTTATCAGGGGCTCATATTAGCGGGCCGGGTGAGCACCAGTGAACAGGGGTTCATATTAGCGGGCAGGGTGGGCATCAGTGAACAGGGGCTCATATTAGAGGGTCGGGTGGGCACCAGTGAACAGGGGCTCATATTAGCGGGCCGGGCGGGCATCAGTGAACAGGGGTTCATATTAGCGAGCAGGGTTGGCATCAGTGAACAGGGGCTCATATTAGAGGGTCAGGTAGGCACCAGTGAACAGGGGCGCATTTTAGCGAGCCGGGTGAATATCAGTGAACAGGAGCTAATATTACTAGGCAGGGTGGGCATCAGTGAACAGGGGCTCATTTTAGAGGGCCAGGTAGGCACTAGTGAACAGGGGCTCATATTAGCGGGCTCGGTGAGCATCAGTGAACAGGGGCTCATATTAGCGGGCCAGGTGGGCATCAGTAAACAGGGGCTCATATTAGCGGGCCGGGTGAGCACCAGTGAACATGAGATCATATTAGCGGGCAGGGTGGGCATCAGTGAACAGGGGCTCCTATTAGCGGGCCGGGTGAGTACCAGTGAACAGGGGCTCATATTAGTGGGCAGGGTGGGCATCAGTGAACAGGGGCTCATTTTAGCGGGCCGGGTGAGCATCAGTGAACAGGGGCACATATTAGCAGGCTAGGTGGGCACCAGTGAACAGGGGCTCATATTAGCAGTACGGGTGGGCACCATTGAACAGGGGCTCATATTAGCAGGCTAGGTGAGCACCAGTGAACAGGGGCTCATATTAGCGGGCTGGGATTGACATCAGTGAACAGCGGCTCATATTAGCAGGCTAGGTGAGCACCAGTGAACAGGGGCTCTTATTAGCGGGCTGGGATTGGCATCATTGAACAGCGGCTCATATTAGCAGGCTAGGTGAGCACCAGTGAAAAGGGGCTCATATTAGCAGGCTAGGTGGGCACCAGTGAACAAGGGCTCATATTAGGAGGCTAGGTGAGCACCAGTGAACAGGGGCTCATATTAACGGGCTAGGTGAGCACCAGTGAACAGGGGCTCATATTAGCAGGCTAGGTGAGCACCAGTGAACAGGGGCTCATATTAGCAGGCTAGGTAAGCACCAGTGAACAGGGGCTCATATTAGCGGGCTAGGTGAGCACCAGTGAACAGGGGCTCATATTAGCGGGCTGGGATTGGCATCAGTGAACAGCGGCTCATATTAGCAGGCTAGGTGGGTACCAGTGAACACGGGCTCATATTAGCAGGCTAGGTGGGCACCAGTGAACAGGGGCTCATATTAGCAGGCTAGGTGAGCACCAGTGAACAGGGGCTCATATTAACGGGCTGGGATTGGCATCAGTGAACAGTGACTCATATTAGTGGGACGGGTGAGCACCAGTGATCAGGGGCTCATATTAGCAGTACGGGTGGGCACCAGTGAACAGGGACTCATATTAGAGGGTCAGGTGGGCACCAGTGAACAGGGGCTCATATTAGAGGGTCAGGTGGGCACTAGTGAACAGGGGCTCATATTAGCAGGCCGGGTGAGCGCCAGTGAACAGGGCCTCATTTTAGCCAGCCGGGTGAATGCCAGTGAACAGGGGCTCATATTAGCCATCCGGGTAGGCACCAGTGAACAGGGGCTGATATTAGCGGGCTGGGTGAGCACCAGTGAACAGGGGCTCATATTAGCAGGCAGGGTGGGCACCAGTGAACAAGGGCTCATATTAGCCGGCTGGATGAGCATCAGTGAACAGGGGCTCATATTAGCGGGCCAGTTGAGCATCAGTGAACACGGGTTCATATTAGCGGGCCAGTTGAGCATCAGTGAACACGGGTTCATATTAGAGGGCCAGGTGAGCACCAGTAAACAGAGCCTCATATTAACAGGTTGGGTGAGCATCAGTGAACTGGGGCTGATATTAGCAGGTCGGGTGGGCACCAGTGAACAGGGGCTCATATTAGCGGGCCAGGTGGGCACAGTGAACAGGGGCTCATATTAGCAGGCTGGGTGGGCACCAGTGAACAGGAGCTCATATTAGCGGGCTGGGATTGGCACCAGTGAACAGGGGCTCATATTAGCAGTACGGGTGGGCACCAGTGAACAGGGGCTCATATTAGCAGGCTAGGTGAGCACTAGTGAACAGGGGCTCATATTAGCGGGCTGGGATTGGCATCAGTGAACAGTGACTCATATTAGTGGGACAGGTGAGCACCATTGATGAGGGGCTCATATTAGCAGTACGGGTGGGCACCAGTGAACAGGGGCTCATATTAGCGGGCTGGGATTGGCACCAGTGAACAGGGGCTCATATTAGCAGGATAGGTGAGCACCAGTGAACAGGGGCTCATATTAGCGGGCTGGGATTGGCATCAGTGAACAGCGGCTCATATTAGCAAGCTAGGTGAGCGCCAGTGAACAGTGGCTCATATTAGCGGGCTAGGTGAGCACCAGTGAACAGGGGCTCATATTAGCAGGCTGGGATTGGCATCAGTAAACAGTGACTCATATTAGCAGGCTAGGTGAGCTCCAGTGAACAGGGGCTCATATTAGCGGGCTGGGATTGGCATCAGTGAACAGTGACTCATATTAGTGGGACGGGTGAGCACCAGTGATCAGGGGCTCATATTAGCAGTACGGGTGGGCACCAGTGAACAGGGACTCATATTAGAGGGTCAGGTGGGCACCAGTGAACAGGGGCTCATATTAGAGGGTCAGGTGGGCACTAGTGAACAGGGGCTCATATTAGCAGGCCGGGTGAGCGCCAGTGAACAGGGGCTCATTTTAGCCAGCCGGGTGAATGCCAGTGAACAGGGGCTCATATTAGCCAGCCGGGTAGGCACCAGTGAACAGGGGCTCATATTAGCGGGCTGGGTGAGCACCAGTGAACAGGGGCTCATATTAGCAGGCAGGGTGGGCACCAGTGAACAAGGGCTCATATTAGCCGGCTGGATGAGCATCAGTGAACAGGGCCTCATATTAGCGGGCCAGTTGAGCATCAGTGAACACGGGTTCATATTAGCGGGCCAGTTGAGCATCAGTGAACACGGGTTCATATTAGAGGGCCAGGTGAGCACCAGTAAACAGAGCCTCATATTAACAGGTCGGGTGAGCATCAGTGAACTGGGGCTGATATTAGCAGGTCGGGTGGGCACCAGTGAACAGGGGCTCATATTAGCGGGCCAGGTGGGCACAGTGAACAGGGGCTCATATTAGCAGGCTGGGTGGGCACCAGTGAACAGGAGCTCATATTAGCGGGCTGGGATTGGCACCAGTGAACAGGGGCTCATATTAGCAGTACGGGTGGGCACCAGTGAACAGGGGCTCATATTAGCGGGCTAGGTGAGCACTAGTGAACAGGAGCTCATATTAGCAGGCTGGGATTGGCATCAGTGAACAGTGACTCATATTAGTGGGACAGGTGAGCACCATTGATGAGGGGCTCATATTAGCAGTACGGGTGGGCACCAGTGAACAGGGGCTCATATTAGCGGGCTGGGATTGGCACCAGTGAACAGGGGCTCATATTAGCAGGATAGGTGAGCACCAGTGAACAGGGGCTCATATTAGCGGGCTGGGATTGGCATCAGTGAACAGCGGCTCATATTAGCAAGCTAGGTGAGCTCCAGTGAACAGGGGCTCATATTAGCGGGCTGGGATTGGCATCAGTGAACAGTGACTCATATTAGTGGGACGGGTGAGCACCAGTGATCAGGGGCTCATATTAGCAGTACGGGTGGGCACCAGTGAACAGGGGCTCATATTAGCGAGCTGGGATTGGCACCAGTGAACAGGGGCTCATATTAGCAGGCTAGGTGAGCACCAGTGAACAGGGGCTCATATTAGCAGGCTGGGATTGGCATCAGTGAACAGGGTTCATATTAGCAGTACGGGTGGGCACCAGTGAACAGGGGCTCATATTAGCAGGCTAGGTGGGCACCAGTGAACAGGGGCTCATATTAGCAGGCTAGGTGAGCACCAGTGAACAGGGGTTCATATTAGCGGGCTAGGTGAGCACCAGTGAACAGGGGCTCATATTAGCGGGCTGGGATTGGCATCAGTGAACAGCGGCTCATATTAGCAGGCTAGGTGAGCACCAGTGAACAGGGGCTCATATTAGCGGGCTAGGTGAGCACCAGTGAACAGGGGCTCATATTAGCGGGCTGGGATTGGCATCAGTGAACAGTAATTCATATTAGCAGGCTAGGTGAGCTCCAGTGAACAGGGGCTCATATTAGCGGGCTAGGTGAGCACCAGTGAACAGGGGCTCATATTAGCGGGCTGGGATTGGCATCAGTGAACAGTGACTCATATTAGTGGGGCGGGTGAGCACCAGTGATCAGGGGCTCATATTAGCAGTAAGGGTGTGCACCAGTGAACAGGGGCTTATATTAGCGGGCCAGTTGAGCATCAGTGAACACGGGTTCATATTAGCGGGCCAGTTGAGCATCAGTGAACACGGGTTCATATTAGAAGCCAGGTGAGCACCAGTAAACAGAGCCTCATATTAACAGGTCGGGTGAGCATCAGTGAACTGGGGCTGATATTAGCAGGTCGGGTGGGCACCAGTGAACAGGGGCTCATATTAGCGGGCCAGGTGGGCACAGTGAACAGGGGCTCACATTAGCAGGCTGGGTGGGCACCAGTGAACAGGAGCTCATATTAGCGGGCTGGGATTGGCACCAGTGAACAGGGGCTCATATTAGCAGTACGGGTGGGCACCAGTGAACAGGGGCTCATATTAGCAGGCTAGGTGAGCACTAGTGAACAGGGGCTCATATTAGCGGGCTGGGATTGGCATCAGTGAACAGTGACTCATATTAGTGGGACAGGTGAGCACCATTGATGAGGGGCTCATATTAGCAGGACGGGTGGGCACCAGTGAACAGGGGCTCATATTAGCGGGCTGGGATTGGCATCAGTGAACAGGGGCTCATATTAGCAGGATAGGTGAGCACCAGTGAACAGGGGCTCATATTAGCGGGCTGGGATTGGCATCAGTGAACAGCGGCTCATATTAGCAAGCTAGGTGAGCGCCAGTGAACAGGGGCTCATATTAGCGGGCTAGGTGAGCACCAGTGAACAGGGGCTCATACTAGCGGGCTGGGATTGGCATCAGTAAACAGTGACTCATATTAGCAGGCTAGGTGAGCTCCAGTGAACAGGGGCTCATATTAGCGGGCTGGGATTGGCATCAGTGAACAGTGACTCATATTAGTGGGACGGGTGATCACCAGTGATCAGGGGCTCATATTAGCAGTACGGGTGGGCACCAGTGAACAGGGGCTCATATTAGCGAGCTGGGATTGGCACCAGTGAACAGGGGCTCATATTAGCAGGCTAGGTGAGCACCAGTGAACAGGGGCTCATATTAGCGGGCTGGGATTGGCATCAGTGAACAGGGGCTCATATTAGCAGTACGGGTGGGCACCAGTAAACAGGGGCTCATATTAGCAGGCTAGGTGAACACCAGTGAACAGAGGCTCATATTAGCAGCCTGTGATTGGCATCAGTGAACAGGGTTCATATTAGCAGTACGGGTGGGCACCAGTGAACAGGGGCTCATATTAGCAGGCTAGGTGAGCACCAGTGAACAGGGGCTCATATTAGCGGGCTGGGATTGGCATCAGTGAACAGGGGCTCATATTAGCAGTACGGGTGGGCACCATTGAACAGGGGCTCATATTAGCAGGCTAGGTGAGCACCAGTGAACAGGGGCTCATATTAGCGGGCTGGGATTGGCATCAGTGAACAGCGGCTCATATTAGCAGGCTAGGTGAGCACCAGTGAACAGGGGCTCATATTAGCGGGCTAGGATTGGCATCAGTAAACAGCGGCTCATATTAGCAGGCTAGGTGAGCACCAGTGAACAGAGGCTCATATTAGCAGGCTAGGTGGGCACCAGTGAACAGAAGCTCCTATTAGCAGGCTAGGTGGGCACCAGTGAACAGGGGCTCATATTAGCAGGCTAGGTGAGCACCAGTGAACAGGGGCTCATATTAGCAGGCTAGGTGGGCACCAGTGAACAGGGGCTCATATTAGGAGGCTAGGTGAGCACCAGTGAACAGGGGCTCATACTAGCGGGCTAGGTGAGCACCAGTGAACAGGGGCTCATATTAGCAGGCTAGGTGAGCACCAGTGAACAGGGGCTCATATTAGCACGCTAGGTGAGCACCAGTGAACAGGGGCTCATATTAGCGGGCTAGGTGAGCACCAGTGAACAGGGGCTCATATTAGCGGGCTGGGATTGGCATCAGTGAACAGCGGCTCATATTAGCAGGCTAGGTGGGTACCAGTGAACAGGGGCTCATATTAGCAGGCTAGGTGGGCACCAGTGAACAGGGGCTCATATTAGCGGGCTAGGTGAGCACCAGTGAACAGGGGCTCATATTAGCGGGCTGGGATTGGCATCAGTGAACAGCGGCTCATATTAGCAGGCTAGGTGGGTACCAGTGAACAGGGGCTCATATTAGCAGGCTAGGTGGGCACCAGTGAACAGGGGCTCATATTAGCAGGCTAGGTGAGCACCAGTGAACAGGGGCTCATATTAGCAGGCTAGGTGGGCACCAGTGAACAGGGGCTCATATTAGAAGGCTAGGTGGGTACCAGTAAACAGGGGCTCATATTAACGGGCTGGGATTGGCACCAGTGAACAGGGGCTCATTTTAGCAGGCTAGGTGAGCACCAGTGAACAGGGGCTCATATTAACGGGCTGGGATTGGCATCAGTGAACAGTGACTCATTAGTGGGACGGGTGAGCACCAGTGATCAGGGGCTCATATTAGCAGTACGGGTGGGCACCAGTGAGCAGGGGCTCATATTAGAGGGTCAGGTGGGCACCAGTGAACAGGGGCTCATATTAGAGGGTCAGGTGGGCACTAGTGAACAGGGGCTCATATTAGCAGGCCGGGTGAGCGCCAGTGAACCTGGGCTCATTTTAGCCAGCCGGGTGAGTGCCAGTGAACAGGGGCTCATATTAGCCAGCCGGGTAGGCACCAGTGAACAGGGGCTCATATTAGCGGGCTGGGTGAGCACCAGTGAACAGGTGCTCATATTAGCAGGCAGGGTGGGCACCAGTGAACAAGGGCTCATATTAGCAGGCTGGATGAGCATCAGTGAACAGGGGCTCATATTAGCGGGCCAGTTGAGCATCAGTGAACACAGGTTCATATTAGTGGGCCAGTTGAGCATCAGTGAACACGGGTTCATATTAGAGGGCCAGGTGAGCACCAGTAAACAGAGCCTCATATTAACAGGTCGGATGAGCATCAGTGAACTGGGGCTGATATTAGCAGGTCGGGTGGGCACCAGTGAACAGGGGCTCATATTAGCGGGCCAGGTGGGCACCAGTGAACAGGGGCTCACATTAGCAGGCTGGGTGGGCACCAGTGAACAGGAGCTCATATTAGCGGGCTGGGATTGGCACCAGTGAACAGGGGCTCATATTAGCAGTACGGGTGGGCACCAGTGAACAGGGGCTCATATTAGCAGGCTAGGTGAGCACTAGTGAACAGGGGCTCATATTAGCGGGCTGGGATTGGCATCAGTGAACAGTGACTCATATTATTGGGACAGGTGAGCACCATTGATCAGAGGCTCATATTAGCAGTACGGGTGGGCACCAGTGAACAGGGGCTCATATTAGCGGGATGGGATTGGCACCAGTGAACAGGGGCTCATATTAGCAGGCTAGGTGAGCATCAGTGAACAGGGGCTCATATTAGCGGGCTGGGATTGGCACCAGTGAACAGGGGCTCATATTAGCAAGCTAGGTGAGCACCAGTGAACAGGGGCTCATATTAGCGGGCTAGGTGAGCACCAGTGAACAGGGGCTCATATTAACGGGCTGGGATTGGCATCAGTGAACAGTGACTCATATTAGCAGGCTAGGTGAGCTCCAGTGAACAGGGGCTCATATTAGCGGGCTGGGATTGGCATCAGTGAACAGTGACTCATATTAGTGGGACGGGTGAGCACCAGTGATCAGGGGCTCATATTAGCGAGCTGGGATTGGCACCAGTGAACAGGGGCTCATATTAGCAGGCTAGGTGAGCACCAGTGAACAGGGGCTCATATTAGCAGGCTGGGATTGGCATAGGTGAACAGGGGCACATATTAGCAGTACGGGTGGGCACCAGTAAACAGGGGCTCATATTAGCAGGCTAGGTGAGCACCAGTGAACAGAGGCTCATATTAGCGGGCTGGGATTGGCATCAGTGAACAGGGTTCATATTAGCAGTACGGGTGGGCACCAGTGAACAGGGGCTCATATTAGCAGGCTAGGTGAGCACCAGTGAACAGGGGCTCATATTAGCGGGCTGGGATTGGCATCAGTGAACAGGGGCTCATATTAGCAGTACGGGTGGGTACCATTGAACAGGGGCTCCTATTAGCAGGCTAGGTGAGCACCAGTGAACAGGGGCTCATATTAGCGGGCTGGGATTGACATCAGTGAACAGCGGCTCATATTAACAGGCTAGGTGAGCACCAGTGAACAGGGGCTCATATTAGCGGGCTGGGATTGGCATCAGTGAACAGCGGTTCATATTAGCAGGCTAGGTGAGCACCAGTGAACAGGGGCTCATATTAGCAGGCTAGGTGGGCACCAGTGAACAGAGGCTCCTATTAGCAGGCTAGGTGGGCACCAGTGAACAGGGGCTCATATTAGCAGGCTAGGTGAGCACCAGTGAACAGGGGCTCATATTAGCAGGCTAGGTGGGCACCAGTGAACAGGGGCTCATATTAGGAGGCTAGGTGAGCACCAGTGAACAGGGGCTCATATTAGTGGGCTAGGTGAGCACCAGTGAACATGGGCTCATATTAGCAGGCTAGGTGGGCACCAGTGAACAGGGGCTCATATTAGCAGGCTCGGTGGGCACCAGTGAACAGGGGCTCATATTAGCAGGCTAGGTGAGCACCAGTGAACAGGGGCTCATATTAGCGGGCTAGGTGTGCACCAGTGAACAGGGGCTCATATTAGCGGGCTGGGATTGGCATCAGTGAACAGCGGCTCATATTAGCAGGCTAGGTGAGCACCAGTGAACAGGGGCTCATATTAGCGGGATAGGTGAGCACCAGTGAACAGGTGCTCATATTAGCGGGCTGGGATTGGCATCAGTGAACAGTAACTCATATTAGCAGGCTAGGTGAGCTCCAGTGAACAGGGGCTCATATTAGCGGGCTAGGTGAGCACCAGTGAACAGGGGCTCATATTAGCGGGCTGGGATTGGCATCAGTGAACAGTGACTCATATTAGTGGGACGGGTGAGCACCAGTGATCAGGGGCTCATATTAGCAGTAAGGGTGTGCACCAGTGAACAGGGGCTCATATTAGCGAGCTGGGATTGGCACCAGTGAACAGGGGCTCATATTAGCAGGCTAGGTGAGCACCAGTGAACAGGGGCTCAAATTAGCGGGCTGGGATTGGCATCAGTGAACAGGGGCTCATATTAGCAGTACGGGTGGGCACCAGTAAACAGGGGCTCATATTAGCAGGCTAGGTGAGCACCAGTGAACAGGGGCTCATATTAGCGGGCTGGGATTGGCATCAGTGAACAGGGGCTCATATTAGCAGTACGGGTGGGCACCATTGAACAGGGGCTCATATTAGCAAGCTAGGTGAGCACCAGTGAACAGGGGCTCATATTAGCGGGCTGGGATTGACATCAGTGAACAGCAGCTCATATTAGCAGGCTAGGTGAGCACTAGTGAACAGGGGCTCATATTAGCGGGCTGGGATTGGCATCAGTGAACAGCGGCTCATATTAGCAGGCTAGGTGAGCACCAGTGAACAGGGGCTCATATTAGCGGGCTAGGATTGGAATCAGTGAACAGCGGCTCATATTAGCAGGCTAGGTGGGCACCAGTGAACAGGGGCTCCTATTAGCAGGCTAGGTGGGCACCAGCGAACAGGGGCTCATATTAGCAGGCTAGGTGAGCACCAGTGAACAGGGGCTCATATTAGCAGGCTAGGTGGGCACCAGCGAACAGGGGCTCATATTAGGAGGCTAGGTGAGCACCAGTGAACAGGGGCTCCTATTAGCAGGCTAGGTGGGCACCAGTGAACAGGGGCTCATATTAGCAGGCTAGGTGAGCACCAGTGAACAGGGGCTCATATTAGCAGGCTAGGTGGGCACCAGTGAACAGGGGCTCATATTAGGAGGCTAGGTGAGCACCAGTGAACAGGGGCTCATATTAGCGGGCTAGGTGAGCACCAGTAAACAGAGCCTCATATTAACAGGTCGGATGAGCATCAGTGAACTGGGGCTGATATTAGCAGGTCGGGTGGGCACCAGTGAACAGGGGCTCATATTAGCGGGCCAGGTGGGCACCAGTGAACAGGGGCTCACATTAGCAGGCTGGGTGGGCACCAGTGAACAGGAGCTCATATTAGCGGGCTGGGATTGGCACCAGTGAACAGGGGCTCATATTAGCAGTACGGGTGGGCACCAGTGAACAGGGGCTCATATTAGCAGGCTAGGTGAGCACTAGTGAACAGGGGCTCATATTAGCGGGCTGGGATTGGCATCAGTGAACAGGGGCTCATATTAGCAGGCTAGGTGAGCACCAGTGAACAGGGGCTCATATTAGCGGGCTGGAATTGGCACCAGTGAACAGGGGCTCATATTAGCAGGCTAGGTGAGCACCAGTGAACAGGGGCTCATATTAGCGGGCTGGGATTGGCACCAGTGAACAGGGGCTCATATTAGCAAGCTAGGTGAGCACCAGTGAACAGGGGCTCATATTAGCGGGCTAGGTGAGAACCAGTGAACAGGGGCTCATATTAGCGGGCTGGGATTGGCATCAGTGAACAGTGACTCATATTAGCAGGCTAGGTGAGCTCCAGTGAACAGGGGCTCATATTAGCGGGCTGGGATTGGCATCAGTGAACAGTGACTCATATTAGTGGGACAGGTGAGCACCAGTGATCAGGGGCTCATATTAGCGAGCTGGGATTGGCACCAGTGAACAGGGGCTCATATTAGCAGGCTAGGTGAGCACCAGTGAACAGGGGCTCATATTAGCAGGCTGGGATTGGCATAGGTGAACAGGGGCACATATTAGCAGTACGGGTGGGCACCAGTAAACAGGGGCTCATATTAGCAGGCTAGGTGAGCACCAGTGAACAGAGGCTCATATTAGCGGGCTGGGATTGGCATCAGTGAACAGGGTTCATATTAGCAGTACGGGTGGGCACCAGTGAACAGGGGCTCATATTAGCAGGCTAGGTGAGCACCAGTGAACAGGGGCTCATATTAGCGGGCTGGGATTGGCATCAGTGAACAGGGGCTCATATTAGCAGTACGGGTGGGTACCATTGAACAGGGGCTCCTATTAGCAGGCTAGGTGAGCACCAGTGAACAGGGGCTCATATTAGCGGGCTGGGATTGACATCAGTGAACAGCGGCTCATATTAACAGGCTAGGTGAGCACCAGTGAACAGGGGCTCATATTAGCGGGCTGGGATTGGCATCAGTGAACAGCGGCTCATATTAGCAGGCTAGGTGAGCACCAGTGAACAGGGGCTCATATTAGCGGGCTAGGATTGGAATCAGTGAACAGCGGTTCATATTAGCAGGCTAGGTGAGCACCAGTGAACAGGGGCTCATATTAGCAGGCTAGGTGGGCACCAGTGAACAGAGGCTCCTATTAGCAGGCTAGGTGGGCACCAGTGAACAGGGGCTCATATTAGCAGGCTAGGTGAGCACCAGTGAACAGGGGCTCATATTAGCAGGCTAGGTGGGCACCAGTGAACATGGGCTCATATTAGCAGGCTAGGTGGGCACCAGTGAACAGGGGCTCATATTAGCAGGCTCAGTGGGCACCAGTGAACAGGGGCTCATATTAGCAGGCTAGGTGAGCACCAGTGAACAGGGGCTCATATTAGCGGGCTAGGTGTGCACCAGTGAACAGGGGCTCATATTAGCGGGCTGGGATTGGCATCAGTGAACAGCGGCTCATATTAGCAGGCTAGGTGAGCACCAGTGAACAGGGGCTCATATTAGCGGGCTAGGTGAGCACCAGTGAACAGGTGCTCATATTAGCGGGCTGGGATTGGCATCAGTGAACAGTAACTCATATTAGCAGGCTAGGTGAGCTCCAGTGAACAGGGGCTCATATTAGCGGGCTAGGTGAGCACCAGTGAACAGGGGCTCATATTAGCGGGCTGGGATTGGCATCAGTGAACAGTGACTCATATTAGTGGGACGGGTGAGCACCAGTGATCAGGGGCTCATATTAGCAGTAAGGGTGTGCACCAGTGAACAGGGGCTCATATTAGCGAGCTGGGATTGGCACCAGTGAACAGGGGCTCATATTAGCAGGCTAGGTGAGCACCAGTGAACAGGGGCTCATATTAGCGGGCTGGGATTGGCATCAGTGAACAGGGGCTCATATTAGCAGTACGGGTGGGCACCAGTAAACAGGGGCTCATATTAGCAGGCTAGGTGAGCACCAGTGAACAGGGGCTCATATTAGCGGGCTGGGATTGGCATCAGTGAACAGAGGCTCATATTAGCAGTACGGGTGGGCACCATTGAACAGGGGCTCATATTAGCAAGCTAGGTGAGCACCAGTGAACAGGGGCTCATATTAGCGGGCTGGGATTGACATCAGTGAACAGCAGCTCATATTAGCAGGCTAGGTGAGCACTAGTGAACAGGGGCTCATATTAGCGGGCTGGGATTGGCATCAGTGAACAGCGGCTCATATTAGCAGGCTAGGTGAGCACCAGTGAACAGGGGCTCATATTAGCGGGCTAGGATTGGAATCAGTGAACAGCGGCTCATATTAGCAGGCTAGGTGGGCACCAGTGAACAGGGGCTCCTATTAGCAGGCTAGGTGGGCACCAGCGAACAGGGGCTCATATTAGCAGGCTAGGTGAGCACCAGTGAACAGGGGCTCATATTAGCAGGCTAGGTGGGCACCAGCGAACAGGGGCTCATATTAGGAGGCTAGGTGAGCACCAGTGAACAGGGGCTCCTATTAGCAGGCTAGGTGGGCACCAGTGAACAGGGGCTCATATTAGCAGGCTAGGTGAGCACCAGTGAACAGGGGCTCATATTAGCAGGCTAGGTGGGGACCAGTGAACAGGGGCTCATATTAGGAGGCTAGGTGAGCACCAGTGAACAGGGGCTCATATTAGCGGACTAGGTGAGCACCAGTGAACAGGGGCACATATTAGCAGGCTAGGTGGGCACCAGTGAACAGGGGCTCATATTAGCAGTACGGGTGGGCACCATTGAACATGGGCTCATATTAGCAGGCTAGGTGAGCACCAGTGAACAGGGGCTCATATTAGCAGGCTAGGTGAGCACCAGTGAACAGGGGCTCATATTAGCGGGCTGGGATTGACATCAGTGAACAGCGGCTCATATTAGCAGGCTAGGTGAGCACCAGTGAACAGGGGCTCATATTAGCGGGCTGGGATTGGCATCAGTGAACAGCGGCTCATATTAGCAGGCTAGGTGAGCACCAGTGAACAGGGGCTCATATTAGCAGGCTAGGTGGGCACCAGTGAACAGGGGCTCATATTAGGAGGCTAGGTGAGCACCAGTGAACAGGGGCTCATATTAACGGGCTAGGTGAGCACCAGTGAACAGGGGCTCATATTAGCAGGCTAGGTGAGCACCAGTGAACAGGGGCTCATATTAGCAGGCTAGGTAAGCACCAGTGAACAGGGGCTCATATTAGCGGGCTAGGTGAGCACCAGTGAACAGGGGCTCATATTAGCGGGCTGGGATTGGCATCAGTGAACAGCGGCTCATATTAGCAGGCTAGGTGGGTACCAGTGAACACGGGCTCATATTAGCAGGCTAGGTGGGCACCAGTGAACAGGGGCTCATATTAGCAGGCTAGGTGAGCACCAGTGAACAGGGGCTCATATTAACGGGCTGGGATTGGCATCAGTGAACAGTGACTCATATTAGTGGGACGGGTGAGCACCAGTGATCAGGGGCTCATATTAGCAGTACGGGTGGGCACCAGTGAACAGGGACTCATATTAGAGGGTCAGGTGGGCACCAGTGAACAGGGGCTCATATTAGAGGGTCAGGTGGGCACTAGTGAACAGGGGCTCATATTAGCAGGCCGGGTGAGCGCCAGTGAACAGGGCCTCATTTTAGCCAGCCGGGTGAATGCCAGTGAACAGGGGCTCATATTAGCCATCCGGGTAGGCACCAGTGAACAGGGGCTGATATTAGCGGGCTGGGTGAGCACCAGTGAACAGGGGCTCATATTAGCAGGCAGGGTGGGCACCAGTGAACAAGGGCTCATATTAGCCGGCTGGATGAGCATCAGTGAACAGGGGCTCATATTAGCGGGCCAGTTGAGCATCAGTGAACACGGGTTCATATTAGCGGGCCAGTTGAGCATCAGTGAACACAGGTTCATATTAGAGGGCCAGGTGAGCACCAGTAAACAGAGCCTCATATTAACAGGTTGGGTGAGCATCAGTGAACTGGGGCTGATATTAGCAGGTCGGGTGGGCACCAGTGAACAGGGGCTCATATTAGCGGGCCAGGTGGGCACAGTGAACAGGGGCTCATATTAGCAGGCTGGGTGGGCACCAGTGAACAGGAGGTCATATTAGCGGGCTGGGATTGGCACCAGTGAACAGGGGCTCATATTAGCAGTACGGGTGGGCACCAGTGAACAGGGGCTCATATTAGCAGGCTAGGTGAGCACTAGTGAACAGGGGCTCATATTAGCGGGCTGGGATTGGCATCAGTGAACAGTGACTCATATTAGTGGGACAGGTGAGCACCATTGATGAGGGGCTCATATTAGCAGTACGGGTGGGCACCAGTGAACAGGGGCTCATATTAGCGGGCTGGGATTGGCACCAGTGAACAGGGGCTCATATTAGCAGGATAGGTGAGCACCAGTGAACAGGGGCTCATATTAGCGGGCTGGGATTGGCATCAGTGAACAGCGGCTCATATTAGCAAGCTAGGTGAGCGCCAGTGAACAGTGGCTCATATTAGCGGGCTAGGTGAGCACCAGTGAACAGGGGCTCATATTAGCAGGCTGGGATTGGCATCAGTAAACAGTGACTCATATTAGCAGGCTAGGTGAGCTCCAGTGAACAGGGGCTCATATTAGCGGGCTGGGATTGGCATCAGTGAACAGTGACTCATATTAGTGGGACGGGTGAGCACCAGTGATCAGGGGCTCATATTAGCAGTACGGGTGGGCACCAGTGAACAGGGACTCATATTAGAGGGTCAGGTGGGCACCAGTGAACAGGGGCTCATATTAGAGGGTCAGGTGGGCACTAGTGAACAGGGGCTCATATTAGCAGGCCGGGTGAGCGCCAGTGAACAGGGGCTCATTTTAGCCAGCCAGGTGAATCCCAGTGAACAGGGGCTCATATTAGCCAGCCGGGTAGGCACCAGTGAACAGGGGCTCATATTAGCGGGCTGGGTGAGCACCAGTGAACAGGGGCTCATATTAGCAGGCAGGGTGGGCACCAGTGAACAAGGGCTCATATTAGCCGGCTGGATGAGCATCAGTGAACAGGGCCTCATATTAGCGGGCCAGTTGAGCATCAGTGAACACGGGTTCATATTAGCGGGCCAGTTGAGCATCAGTGAACACGGGTTCATATTAGAGGGCCAGGTGAGCACCAGTAAACAGAGCCTCATATTAACAGGTCGGGTGAGCATCAGTGAACTGGGGCTGATATTAGCAGGTCGGGTGGGCACCAGTGAACAGGGGCTCATATTAGCGGGCCAGGTGGGCACAGTGAACAGGGGCTCATATTAGCAGGCTGGGTGGGCACCAGTGAACAGGAGCTCATATTAGCGGGCTGGGATTGGCACCAGTGAACAGGGGCTCATATTAGCAGTACGGGTGGGCACCAGTGAACAGGGGCTCATATTAGCGGGCTAGGTGAGCACTAGTGAACAGGAGCTCATATTAGCAGGCTGGGATTGTCATCAGTGAACAGTGACTCATATTAGTGGGACAGGTGAGCACCATTGATGAGGGGCTCATATTAGCAGTACGGGTGGGCACCAGTGAACAGGGGCTCATATTAGCGGGCTGGGATTGGCACCAGTGAACAGGGGCTCATATTAGCAGGATAGGTGAGCACCAGTGAACAGGGGCTCATATTAGCGGGCTGGGATTGGCATCAGTGAACAGCGGCTCATATTAGCAAGCTAGGTGAGCTCCAGTGAACAGGGGCTCATATTAGCGGGCTGGGATTGGCATCAGTGAACAGTGACTCATATTAGTGGGACGGGTGAGCACCAGTGATCAGGGGCTCATATTAGCAGTACGGGTGGGCACCAGTGAACAGGGGCTCATATTAGCGAGCTGGGATTGGCACCAGTGAACAGGGGCTCATATTAGCAGGCTAGGTGAGCACCAGTGAACAGGGGCTCATATTAGCAGGCTGGGATTGGCATCAGTGAACAGGGTTCATATTAGCAGTACGGGTGGGCACCAGTGAACAGGGGCTCATATTAGCAGGCTAGGTGGGCACCAGTGAACAGGGGCTCATATTAGCAGGCTAGGTGAGCACCAGTGAACAGGGGCTCATATTAGCGGGCTAGGTGAGCACCAGTGAACAGGGGCTCATATTAGCGGGCTGGGATTGGCATCAGTGAACAGCGGCTCATATTAGCAGGCTAGGTGAGCACCAGTGAACAGGGGCTCATATTAGCGGGCTAGGTGAGCACCAGTGAACAGGGGCTCATATTAGCGGCCTGGGATTGGCATCAGTGAACAGTAACTCATATTAGCAGGCTAGGTGAGCTCCAGTGAACAGGGGCTCATATTAGCGGGCTAGGTGAGCACCAGTGAACAGGGGCTCATATTAGCGGGCTGGGATTGGCATCAGTGAACAGTGACTCATATTTGTGGGACGGGTGAGCACCAGTGATCAGGGGCTCATATTAGCAGTAAGGGTGTGCACCAGTGAACAGGGGCTCATATTAGCGGGCCAGTTGAGCATCAGTGAACACGGGTTCATATTAGCGGGCCAGTTGAGCATCAGTGAACACGGGTTCATATTAGAGGGCCAGGTGAGCACCAGTAAACAGAGCCTCATATTAACAGGTCGGGTGAGCATCAGTGAACTGGGGCTGATATTAGCTGGTCGGGTGGGCACCAGTGAACAGGGGCTCATATTAGCGGGCCAGGTGGGCACAGTGAACAGGTGCTCACATTAGCAGGCTGGGTGGGCACCAGTGAACAGGAGCTCATATTAGCGGGCTGGGATTGGCACCAGTGAACAGGGGCTCATATTAGCAGTACGGGTGGACACCAGTGAACAGGGGCTCATATTAGCAGGCTAGGTGAGCACTAGTGAACAGAGGCTCATATTAGCGGGCTGGGATTGGCATCAGTGAACAGTGACTCATATTAGTGGGACAGGTGAGCACCATTGATGAGGGGCTCATATTAGCAGTACGGGTGGGCACCAGTGAACAGGGGCTCATATTAGCGGGCTGGGATTGGCACCAGTGAACAGGGGCTCATATTAGCAGGATAGGTGAGCACCAGTGAACAGGGGCTCATATTAGCGGGCTGGGATTGGCATCAGTGAACAGCGGCTCATATTAGCAAGCTAGGTGAGCGCCAGTGAACAAGGGCTCATATTAGCGGGCTAGGTGAGCACCAGTGAACAGGAGCTCATATTAGCGGGCTGGGATTGGCATCAGTAAACAGTAACTCATATTAGCAGGCTAGGTGAGCTCCAGTGAACAAGGGCTCATATTAGCGGGCTGGGATTGGCATCAGTGAACAGTGACTCATATTAGTGGGACGGGTGAGCACCAGTGATCAGGGGCTCATATTAGCAGTACGGGTGGGCACCAGTGAACAGGGGCTCATATTAGCGAGCTGGGATTGGCACCAGTGAACAGGGGCTCATATTAGCAGGCTAGGTGAGCACCAGTGAACAGGGGCTCATATTAGCGGGCTGGGATTGGCATCAGTGAACAGGGGCTCATATCAGCAGTACGGGTGGGCACCAGTAAACAGGGGCTCATATTAGCAGGCTAGGTGAGCACCAGTGAACAGAGGCTCATATTAGCAGGCTGGGATTGGCATCAGTGAACAGGGTTCATATTAGCAGTACGGGGGGGCACCAGTGAACAGGGGCTCATATTAGCAGGCTAGGTGAGCACCAGTGAACAGGGGCTCATATTAGCGGGCTGGGATTGGCATCAGTGAACAGGGGCTCATATTAGCAGTACGGGTGGGCACCATTGAACAGGGGCTCATATTAGCAGGCTAGGTGAGCACCAGTGAACAGGGGCTCATATTAGCGGGCTGGGATTGACATCAGTGAACAGCGGCTCATATTAGCAGGCTAGGTGAGCACCAGTGAACAGGGGCTCATATTAGCGGGCTGGGATTGGCATCAGTGAACAGCGGCTCATATTAGCAGGCTAGGTGAGCACCAGTGAACAGGGGCTCATATTAGCGGGCTAGGATTGGCATCAGTGAACAGCGGCTCATATTAGCAGGCTAGGTGAGCACCAGTGAACAGGGGCTCATATTAGCAGGCTAGGTGGGCACCAGTGAACAGAGGCTCCTATTAGCAGGCTAGGTGGGCACCAGTGAACAGGGGCTCATATTAGCAGGCTAGGTGAGCACCAGTGAACAGGGGCTCATATTAGCGGGCTAGGTGGGCACCAGTGAACAGGGGCTCATATTAGGAGGCTAGGTGAGCACCAGTGAACAGGGGCTCATACTAGCGGGCTAAGTGAGCACCAGTGAACAGGGGCTCATATTAGCAGGCTAGGTGAGCACCAGTGAACAGGGGCTCATATTAGCAGGCTAGGTGGGCACCAGTGAACAGGGGCTCATATTAGCGGGCTAGGTGGGCACCAGTGAACAGGGGATCATATTAGCACGCTAGGTGAGCACCAGTGAACAGGGGCTCATATTAACGGGCTGGGATTGGCATCAGTGAACAGTGACTCATATTAGTGGGACGGGTGAGCACCAGTGATCAGGGGCTCATATTAGCAGTACGGGTGGGCACCAGTGAACAGGGACTCATATTAGAGGGTCAGGTGGGCACTAGTGAACAGGGGCTTATATTAGCAGGCCGGGTGAGCGCCAGTGAACAGGGCCTCATTTTAGCCAGCCGGGTGAATGCCAGTGAACAGGGGCTCATATTAGCCATCCGGGTAGGCACCAGTGAACAGGGGCTGATATTAGCGGGCTGGGTGAGCACCAGTGAACAGGTGCTCATATTAGCAGGCAGGGTGGGCACCAGTGAACAAGGGCTCATATTAGCCGGCTGGATGAGCATCAGTGAACAGGGGCTCATATTAGCGGGCCAGTTGAGCATCAGTGAACAGGGGCTCATATTAGCGGGCCAGTTGAGCATCAGTGAACACGGGTTCATATTAGCGGGCCAGTTGAGCATCAGTGAACACAGGTTCATATTAGAGGGCCAGGTGAGCACCAGTAAACAGAGCCTCATATTAACAGGTTGGGTGAGCATCAGTGAACTGGGGCTGATATTAGCAGGTCGGGTGGGCACCAGTGAACAGGGGCTCATATTAGCGGGCCAGGTGGGCACAGTGAACAGGGGCTCATATTAGCAGGCTGGGTGGGCACCAGTGAACAGGAGGTCATATTAGCGGGCTGGGATTGGCACCAGTGAACAGGGGCTCATATTAGCAGTACGGGTGGGCACCAGTGAACAGGGGCTCATATTAGCAGGCTAGGTGAGCACTAGTGAACAGGGGCTCATATTAGCGGGCTGGGATTGGCATCAGTGAACAGTGACTCATATTAGTGGGACAGGTGAGCACCATTGATGAGGGGCTCATATTAGC
Organism: Ambystoma mexicanum; assembly: GCF_040938575.1. Taxonomy (NCBI): domain Eukaryota; kingdom Metazoa; phylum Chordata; class Amphibia; order Caudata; family Ambystomatidae; genus Ambystoma; species Ambystoma mexicanum. Next base: position 1,453,968,251 of record NC_090934.1, read on the forward strand.
AGTACGGGTGGGCACCAGTGAACAGGGGCTCATATTAGCGGGCTGGGATTGGCACCAGTGAACAGGGGCTCATATTAGCAGGATAGGTGAGCACCAGTGAACAGGGGCTCATATTAGCGGGCTGGGATTGGCATCAGTGAACAGCGGCTCATATTAGCAAGCTAGGTGAGCGCCAGTGAACAGTGGCTCATATTAGCGGGCTAGGTGAGCACCAGTGAACAGGGGCTCATATTAGCAGGCTGGGATTGGCATCAGTAAACAGTGACTCATATTAGCAGGCTAGGTGAGCTCCAGTGAACAGGGGCTCATATTAGCGGGCTGGGATTGGCATCAGTGAACAGTGACTCATATTAGTGGGACGGGTGAGCACCAGTGATCAGGGGCTCATATTAGCAGTACGGGTGGGCACCAGTGAACAGGGACTCATATTAGAGGGTCAGGTGGGCACCAGTGAACAGGGGCTCATATTAGAGGGTCAGGTGGGCACTAGTGAACAGGGGCTCATATTAGCAGGCCGGGTGAGCGCCAGTGAACAGGGGCTCATTTTAGCCAGCCGGGTGAATGCCAGTGAACAGGGGCTCATATTAGCCAGCCGGGTAGGCACCAGTGAACAGGGGCTCATATTAGCGGGCTGGGTGAGCACCAGTGAACAGGGGCTCATATTAGCAGGCAGGGTGGGCACCAGTGAACAAGGGCTCATATTAGCCGGCTGGATGAGCATCAGTGAACAGGGCCTCATATTAGCGGGCCAGTTGAGCATCAGTGAACACGGGTTCATATTAGCGGGCCAGTTGAGCATCAGTGAACACGGGTTCATATTAGAGGGCCAGGTGAGCACCAGTAAACAGAGCCTCATATTAACAGGTCGGGTGAGCATCAGTGAACTGGGGCTGATATTAGCAGGTCGGGTGGGCACCAGTGAACAGGGGCTCATATTAGCGGGCCAGGTGGGCACAGTGAACAGGGGCTCATATTAGCAGGCTGGGTGGGCACCAGTGAACAGGAGCTCATATTAGCGGGCTGGGATTGGCACCAGTGAACAGGGGCTCATATTAGCAGTACGGGTGGGCACCAGTGAACAGGGGCTCATATTAGCGGGCTAGGTGAGCACTAGTGAACAGGAGCTCATATTAGCAGGCTGGGATTGGCATCAGTGAACAGTGACTCATATTAGTGGGACAGGTGAGCACCATTGATGAGGGGCTCATATTAGCAGTACGGGTGGGCACCAGTGAACAGGGGCTCATATTAGCGGGCTGGGATTGGCACCAGTGAACAGGGGCTCATATTAGCAGGATAGGTGAGCACCAGTGAACAGGGGCTCATATTAGCGGGCTGGGATTGGCATCAGTGAACAGCGGCTCATATTAGCAAGCTAGGTGAGCTCCAGTGAACAGGGGCTCATATTAGCGGGCTGGGATTGGCATCAGTGAACAGTGACTCATATTAGTGGGACGGGTGAGCACCAGTGATCAGGGGCTCATATTAGCAGTACGGGTGGGCACCAGTGAACAGGGGCTCATATTAGCGAGCTGGGATTGGCACCAGTGAACAGGGGCTCATATTAGCAGGCTAGGTGAGCACCAGTGAACAGGGGCTCATATTAGCAGGCTGGGATTGGCATCAGTGAACAGGGTTCATATTAGCAGTACGGGTGGGCACCAGTGAACAGGGGCTCATATTAGCAGGCTAGGTGGGCACCAGTGAACAGGGGCTCATATTAGCAGGCTAGGTGAGCACCAGTGAACAGGGGCTCATATTAGCGGGCTAGGTGAGCACCAGTGAACAGGGGCTCATATTAGCGGGCTGGGATTGGCATCAGTGAACAGCGGCTCATATTAGCAGGCTAGGTGAGCACCAGTGAACAGGGGCTCATATTAGCGGGCTAGGTGAGCACCAGTGAACAGGGGCTCATATTAGAGGGCTGGGATTGGCATCAGTGAACAGTAACTCATATTAGCAGGCTAGGTGAGCTCCAGTGAACAGGGGCTCATATTAGCGGGCTAGGTGAGCACCAGTGAACAGGGGCTCATATTAGCGGGCTGGGATTGGCATCAGTGAACAGTGACTCATATTTGTGGGACGGGTGAGCACCAGTGATCAGGGGCTCATATTAGCAGTAAGGGTGTGCACAAGTGAACAGGGGCTCATATTAGCGGGCCAGTTGAGCATCAGTGAACACGGGTTCATATTAGCGGGCCAGTTGAGCATCAGTGAACACGGGTTCATATTAGAGGGCCAGGTGAGCACCAGTAAACAGAGCCTCATATTAACAGGTCGGGTGAGCATCAGTGAACTGGGGCTGATATTAGCTGGTCGGGTGGGCACCAGTGAACAGGGGCTCATATTAGCGGGCCAGGTGGGCACAGTGAACAGGTGCTCACATTAGCAGGCTGGGTGGGCACCAGTGAACAGGAGCTCATATTAGCGGGCTGGGATTGGCACCAGTGAACAGGGGCTCATATTAGCAGTACGGATGGACACCAGTGAACAGGGGCTCATATTAGCAGGCTAGGTGAGCACTAGTGAACAGAGGCTCATATTAGCGGGCTGGGATTGGCATCAGTGAACAGTGACTCATATTAGTGGGACAGGTGAGCACCATTGATGAGGGGCTCATATTAGCAGTACGGGTGGGCACCAGTGAACAGGGGCTCATATTAGCGGGCTGGGATTGGCATCAGTTAACAGCGGCTCATATTAGCAAGCTAGGTGAGCGCCAGTGAACAAGGGCTCATATTAGCGGGCTAGGTGAGCACCAGTGAACAGGGGCTCATATTAGCGGGCTGGGATTGGCATCAGTAAACAGTAACTCATATTAGCAGGCTAGGTGAGCTCCAGTGAACAAGGGCTCATATTAGCGGGCTGGGATTGGCATCAGTGAACAGTGACTCATATTAGTGGGACGGGTGAGCACCAGTGATCAGGGGCTCATATTAGCAGTACGGGTGGGCACCAGTGAACAGGGGCTCATATTAGCGAGCTGGGATTGGCACCAGTGAACAGGGGCTCATATTAGCAGGCTAGGTGAGCACCAGTGAACAGGGGCTCATATTAGCGGGCTGGGATTGGCATCAGTGAACAGGGGCTCATATCAGCAGTACGGGTGGGCACCAGTAAACAGGGGCTCATATTAGCAGGCTAGGTGAGCACCAGTGAACAGAGGCTCATATTAGCAGGCTGGGATTGGCATCAGTGAACAGGGTTCATATTAGCAGTACGGGTGGGCACCAGTGAACAGGGGCTCATATTAGCAGGCTAGGTGAGCACCAGTGAACAGGGGCTCATATTAGCGGGCTGGGATTGGCATCAGTGAACAGGGGCTCATATTAGCAGTACGGGTGGGCACCATTGAACAGGGGCTCATATTAGCAGGCTAGGTGAGCACCAGTGAACAGGGGCTCATATTAGCGGGCTGGGATTGACATCAGTGAACAGCGGCTCATATTAGCAGGCTAGGTGAGCACCAGTGAACAGGGGCTCATATTAGCGGGCTGGGATTGGCATCAGTGAACAGCGGCTCATATTAGCAGGCTAGGTGAGCACCAGTGAACAGGGGCTCATATTAGCGGGCTAGGATTGGCATCAGTGAACAGCGGCTCATATTAGCAGGCTAGGTGAGCACCAGTGAACAGGGGCTCATATTAGCAGGCTAGGTGGGCACCAGTGAACAGAGGCTCCTATTAGCAGGCTAGGTGGGCACCAGTGAACAGGGGCTCATATTAGCAGGCTAGGTGAGCACCAGTGAACAGGGGCTCATATTAGCGGGCTAGGTGGGCACCAGTGAACAGGGGCTCATATTAGGAGGCTAGGTGAGCACCAGTGAACAGGGGCTCATACTAGCCGGCTAAGTGAGCACCAGTGAACAGGGGCTCATATTAGCAGGCTAGGTGAGCACCAGTGAACAGGGGCTCATATTAGCAGGCTAGGTGGGCACCAGTGAACAGGGGCTCATATTAGCGGGCTAGGTGGGCACCAGTGAACAGGGGATCATATTAGCACGCTAGGTGAGCACCAGTGAACAGGGGCTCATATTAGCGGGCTAGGTGAGCACCAGTGAACAGGGGCTCATATTAGCGGGCTGGGATTGGCATCAGTGAACAGCGGTTCATATTAGCAGGCTAGGTGGGTACCAGTGAACAGGGGCTCATATTAGCAGGCTAGGTGGGCACCAGTGAACAGGGGCTCATATTAGCGGGCTAGGTGAGCACCAGTGAACAGGGGCTCATATTAGCGGGCTGGGATTGGCATCAGTGAACAGCGGCTCATATTAGCAGGCTAGGTGGGTACCAGTGAACAGGGACTCATATTAGCAGGCTAGGTGGGCACCAGTGAACAGGGGCTCATATTAGCAGGCTAGGTGGGCACAAGTGAACAGGGGCTCATATTAGCAGGCTAGGTGGGTACCAGTGAACAGGGGCTCATATTAACGGACTGGGATTGGCACCAGTGAACAGGGGCTCATATTAGCAGGCTAGGTGAGCACCAGTGAACAGGGGCTCATATTAGCAGTACGGGTGGGCACCAGTGAACAGGGGCTCATATTAGCAGGCTAGGTGAGCACCAGTGAACAGGGGTTCATATTAACGGGCTGGGATTGGCATCAGTGAACAGTGACTCATTAGTGGGACGGGTGAGCACCAGTGATCAGGGGCTCATATTAGCAGTACGGGTGGGCACCAGTGAACAGGGGCTCATATTAGAGGGTCAGGTGGGCACCAGTGAACAGAGGCTCATATTAGAGGGTCAGGTGGGCACTAGTGAACAGGGGCTCATATTAGCAGGCCGGGTGAGCGCCAGTGAACAGGGGCTCATTTTAGCCAGCCGGGTGAGTGCCAGTGAACAGGGGCTCATATTAGCCAGCCGGGTAGGCACCAGTGAACAGGGGCTCATATTAGCGGGCTGGGATTGGCATCAGTGAACAGGGGCTCATATTAGCAGTACGGGTGGGTACCATTGAACAGGGGCTCCTATTAGCAGGCTAGGTGAGCACCAGTGAACAGGGGCTCATATTAGCAGGCTAGGTGAGCACCAGTGAACAGGGGCTCATATTAGCAGGCTAGGTGGGCACCAGTGAACAGGGGCTCATATTAGGAGGCTAGGTGAGCACCAGTGAACAGGGGCTCATATTAGCGGGCTGGGATTGGCATCAGTGAACAGGGGCTCATATTAGCAGTACGGGTGGGCACCAGTAAACAGGGGCTCATATTAGCAGGCTAGGTGAGCACCAGTGAACAGGGGCTCACATTAGCAGGCTAGGTGAGCACCAGTGAACAAGGGCTCATTTTAGCGGGCTAGGTGAGCACCAGTGAACAGGGGCTCATATTAGCAGTACGGGTGGGCACCAGTGAACAGGGGCTCATATTAGCAGGCTAGGTGAGCACCAGTGAACAGGGGTTCATATTAACGGGCTGGGATTGGCATCAGTGAACAGTGACTCATTAGTGGGACGGGTGAGCACCAGTGATCATGGGCTCATATTAGCAGTACGGGTGGGCACCAGTGAACAAGGGCTCATAATAGAGGGTCAGGTGGGCACCAGTGAACAGGGGCTCATATTAGAGGGTCAGGTGGGCACTAGTGAACAGGGGCTCATATTAGCAGGCCGGGCGAGCGCCAGTGAACAGGGGCTCATTTTATCCAGCCGGGTGAGTGCCAGTGAACAGGGGCTCATATTAGCCAGCCAAGTAGGCACCAGTGAACAGGGGCTCATATTAGCGGGCTGGGATTGGCATCAGTGAACAGGGGCTCATATTAGCAGTACGGGTGGGTACCATTGAACAGGGGCTCCTATTAGCAGGCTAGGTGAGCACCAGTGAACAGGGGCTCATATTAGCAGGCTAGGTGAGCACCAGTGAACAGGGGCTCATATTAGCAGGCTAGGTGGGCACCAGTGAACAGGGGCTCATATTAGGAGGCTAGGTGAGCACCAGTGAACAGGGGCTCATATTAGCGGGCTGGGATTGGCATCAGTGAACAGGGGCTCATATTAGCAGTACGGGTGGGCACCAGTAAACAGGGGCTCATATTAGCAGGCTAGGTGAGCACCAGTGAACAGGGGCTCACATTAGCAGGCTAGGTGAGCACCAGTGAACAGGGGCTCATATTAGCGGGCTAGGTGAGCACCAGTGAACAGGGGCTCATATTAGCGGTCTGGGATTGGTATCAGTGAACAGAGGCTCATATTAGCAGGCTAGGTGAGCACCAGTGAACAGGGGCTCATATTAGCGGGCCAGTTGAGCATCAGTGAACACAGGTTCATATTAGTGGGCCAGTTGAGCATCAGTGAACACGGGTTCATATTAGAGGGCCAGGTGAGCACCAGTAAACAGAGCCTCATATTAACAGGTCGGATGAGCATCAGTAAACTGGGGCTGATATTAGCAGGCTAGGTGAGCACCAGTGAACAGGGGCTCATATTAGCGGGCTAGGATTGGCATCAGTGAACAGCGGCTCATATTAGCAGGCTAGGTGAGCACCAGTGAACAGAGGCTCCTATTAGCGGGCTAGGATTGGCATCAGTGAACAGCGGCTCATATTAGCAGGCTAGGTGAGCACCAGTGAACAGGGGCTCATATTAGCAGGCTAGGTGGGCACCAGTGAACAGAGGCTCCTATTAGCAGGCTAGGTGGGCACCAGTGAACAGGGGCTCATATTAGCAGGCTAGGTGGGCACCAGTGAACAGGGGCTCATATTAGGATGCTAGGTGAGCACCAGTGAACAGGGGCTCATACTAGCGGGCTAGGTGAGCACCAGTGAACAGGGGCTCATATTAGCAGGCTAGGTGAGCACCAGTGAACAGGGGCTCATATTAGCAGGCTAGGTGGGCACCAGTGAACAGGGGCTCATATTAGCGGGCTAGGTGGGCACCAGTGAACAGGGGATCATATTAGCACGCTAGGTGAGCACCAGTGAACAGGGGCTCATATTAGCGGGCTAGGTGAGCACCAGTGAACAGGGGCTCATATTAGCGGGCTTGGATTGGCATCAGTGAACAGCGGTTCATATTAGCAGGCTAGGTGGGTACCAGTGAACAGGGGCTCATATTAGCAGGCTAGGTGGGCACCAGTGAACAGGGGCTCATATTAGCGGGCTAGGTGAGCACCAGTGAACAGGGGCTCATATTAGCGGGCTGGGATTGGCATCAGTGAACAGCGGCTCATATTAGCAGGCTAGGTGGGTACCAGTGAACAGGGGCTCATATTAGCAGGGTAGGTGGGCACCAGTGAACAGGGGCTCATATTAGCAGGCTAGGTGGGCACCAGTGAACAGGGGCTCATATTAGCAGGCTAGGTGGGTACCAGTGAACAGGGGCTCATATTAACGGGCTGGGATTGACACCAGTGAACAGGGGCTCATATTAGCAGGCTAGGTGAGCACCAGTGAACAGGGGCTCATATTAGCAGTACGGGTGGGCACCAGTGAACAGGGGCTCATATTAGCAGGCTAGGTGAGCACCAGTGAACAGGGGTTCATATTAACGGGCTGGGATTGGCATCAGTGAACAGTGACTCATTAGTGGGACGGGTGAGCACCAGTGATCAGGGGCTCATATTAGCAGTACGGGTGGGCACCAGTGAACAGGGGCTCATATTAGAGGGTCAGGTGGGCACCAGTGAACAGGGGCTCATATTAGAGGGTCAGGTGGGCACTAGTGAACAGGGGCTCATATTAGCAGGCCGGGTGAGCGCCAGTGAACAGGGGCTCATTTTAGCCAGCCGGGTGAGTGCCAGTGAACAGGGGCTCATATTAGCCAGCCGGGTAGGCACCAGTGAACAGGGGCTCATATTAGCGGGCTGGGATTGGCATCAGTGAACAGGGGCTCATATTAGCAGTACGGGTGGGTACCATTGAACAGGGGCTCCTATTAGCAGGCTAGGTGAGCACCAGTGAACAGGGGCTCATATTAGCAGGCTAGGTGAGCACCAGTGAACAGGGGCACATATTAGCAGGCTAGATGGGCACCAGTGAACAGGGGCTCATATTAGGAGGCTAGGTGAGCACCAGTGAACAGGGGCTCATATTAGCGGGCTGGGATTGGCATCAGTGAACAGGGGCTCATATTAGCAGTACGGGTGGGCACCAGTAAACAGGGGCTCATATTAGCAGGCTAGGTGAGCACCAGTGAACAGGGGCTCACATTAGCAGGCTAGGTGAGCACCAGTGAACAGGGGCTCATATTAGCGGGCTAGGTGAGCACCAGTGAACAGGGGCTCATATTAGCAGGCTAGGTGGGCACCAGTGAACAGAGGCTCCTATTCAGGGGCTCATATTAGCAGGCTAGGTGAGCACCAGTGAACAGGGGCTCATATTAGCGGTCTAGGTGAGCACCAGTGAACAGGGGCTCATATTAGGAGGCTAGGTGAGCACCAGTGAACAGGGGCTCATACTAGCGGGCTAGGTGAGCACCAGTGAACAGGGGCTCATATTAGCAGGCTAGGTGAGCACCAGTGAACAGGGGCTCATATTAGCAGGCTAGGTGGGCACCAGTGAACAGGGGCTCATATTAGCGGGCTAGGTGGGCACCAGTGAACAGGGGTTCATATTAGCAGGCCAGCTGAGCATCAGTGAACAGGGGTTCATATTAGCGGGCCAGGTGGGCACCAGTGAACAGGAGTCCATATAAGCAGGCTAGGTGAGCACTAGTGAACAGGGGCTCATATTAGCGGGCTGGGATTGGCATCAGTGAACAGTGACTCATATTAGTGGGACAGGTGAGCACCATTGATCAGGGGCTCATATTAGCAGTATGGGTGGGCACCAGTGAACAGGGGCTCTTATTAGCGGGCTGGGATTGGCACCAGTGAACAGGGGCTCCTATTAGCGGGCTGGGATTGGCATCAGTGAACAGCGGCTCATATTAGCAAGCTAGGTGAGCACCAGTGAACAGGGGCTCATATTAGCGGGCTAGGTGAGCACCAGTGAACAGGGGCTCATATTAGCGGGCTGGGATTGGCATCAGTGAACTGTGACTCATATTAGCAGGCTAGGTGAGCTCCAGTGAACAGGGGCTCATATTAGCGGGCTGGGATTGACATTACTGAACAGTGACTCATATTAGTGGGACGGGTGAGCACCAGTGATCAGGGGCTCATACTAGCGAGCTGGGATTGGCACCAGTGAACAGGGGCTCATATTAGCAGGCTAGGTGAGCACCAGTGAACAGGGGCTCATATTAGCAGGCTGGGATTGGCATATGTGAACAGGGGCTCATATTAGCAGTACGGGTGGGCACCAGTAAACAGGGGCTCATATTAGCAGGCTAGGTGAGCACCAGTGAACAGAGGCTCATATTAGCGGGCTGGGATTGGCATCAGTGAACAGGGTTCATATTAGCAGTACGGGTGGGCACCAGTGAACAGGGGCTCATATTAGCAGGCTAGGTGAGCACCAGTGAACAGGGGCTCATATTAGCGGGCTGGGATTGGCAGCAGTGAACAGGGGCTCATATTAGCAGTACGTGTGGGCACCATTGAACAGGGGCTCCTATTAGCAGGCTAGGTGAGCACCAGTGAACAGGGGCTCATATTAGCGGGCTGGGATTGACATCAGTGAACAGCGGCTCATATTAGCAGGCTAGGTGAGCACCAGTGAACAGGGGCTCATATTAGCGGGCTGGGATTGGCATCAGTGAACAGCGGCTCATATTAGCAGGCTAGGTGAGCACCAGTGAACAGGGGCTCATATTAGCGGGCTAGGATTGGCATCAGTGAACAGCGGCTCATATTAGCAGGCTAGGTGAGCACCAGTGAACAGGGGCTCATATTAGCAGGCTAGGTGGGCACCAGTGAACAGAGGCTCCTATTAGCAGGCTAGGTGGGCACCAGTGAACAGGGGCTCATATTAGCAGGCTAGGTGAGCACCAGTGAACAGGGGCTCCTATTAGCAGGCTAGGTGGGCACCAGTGAACAGGGGCTCATATTAGGAGGCTAGGTGAGCACCAGTGAACAGGGGCTTATATTAGCGGGCTAGTGAGCACCAGTGAACAGGGGCTCATATTAGCAGGCTAGGTGGGCACCAGTGAACAGGGGCTCATATTAGCAGGCTAGGTGGGCACCAGTGAACAGGGGCTCATATTAGCAGGCTAGGTGAGCACCAGTGAACAGGGGCTCATATTAGCGGGCTATGTGAGCACCAGTGAACAGGGGCTCATATTAGCGGGCTGGGATTGGCATCAGTGAACAGCGGCTCATATTAGCGGGCTGGGATTGGCATCAGTGAACAGTAACTCATATTAGCAGGCTAGGTGAGCTCCAGTGAACAGGGGCTCATATTAGCGGGCTAGGTGAGCACCAGTGAACAGGGGCTCATATTAGCGGGCTGGGATTGGCATCAGTGAACAGTGACTCATATTTGTGGGTCGGGTGAGCACCAGTGATCAGGGGCTCATATTAGCAGTAAGGGTGTGCACCAGTGAACAGGGGCTCATATTAGCGGGCTAGGTGAGCACCAGTGAACAGGGGCTCATATTAGCGGGCTGGGATTGGCATCAGTGAACAGTGACTCATATTTGTGGGACGGGTGAGCACCAGTGAACAGGGGCTCATATTAGCGGGCTGGGATTGGCATCAGTGAACAGTAACTCATATTAGCAGGCTAGGTGAGCACCAGTGAACAGGGGCTCATATTGGCAGGCTAGGTGGGCACCAGTGAACAGGGGCTCATATTAGCGGGCTAGGTGGGCACCAGTGAACAGGGGTTCATATTAGCAGGCCAGCTGAGCATCAGTGAACAGGGGTTCATATTAGCGGGCCAGGTGGGCACCAGTGAACAGGAGTTCATATAAGCAGGCTAGGTGAGCACTAGTGAACAGGGGCTCATATTAGCGGGCTGGGATTGGCATCAGTGAACAGTGACTCATATTAGTGGGACAGGTGAGCACCATTGATCAGGGGCTCATATTAGCAGTATGGGTGGGCACCAGTGAACAGGGGCTCATATTAGCGGGCTGGGATTGGCACCAGTGAACAGGGCTCCTATTAGCGGGCTGGGATTGGCATCAGTGAACAGCGGCTCATATTAGCAAGCTAGGTGAGCACCAGTGAACAGGGGCTCATATTAGCGGGCTAGGTGAGCACCAGTGAACAGGGGCTCATATTAGCGGGCTGGGATTGGCATCAGTGAACAGTGACTCATATTAGCAGGCTAGGTGAGCTCCAGTGAACAGGGGCTCATATTAGCGGGCTGGGATTGACATCGCTGAACAGTGACTCATATTAGTGGGACGGGTGAGCACCAGTGATCAGGGGCTCATACTAGCGAGCTGGGATTGGCACCAGTGAACAGGGGCTCATATTAGCAGGCTAGGTGAGCACCAGTGAACAGGGGCTCATATTAGCAGGCTGGGATTGGCATACGTGAACAGGGGCTCATATTAGCAGTACGGGTGGGCACCAGTAAACAGGGGCTCATATTAGCAGGCTAGGTGAGCACCAGTGAACAGAGGCTCATATTAGCGGGCTGGGATTGGCATCAGTGAACAGGGTTCATATTAGCAGTACGGGTGGGCACCAGTGAACAGGGGCTCATATTAGCAGGCTAGGTGAGCACCAGTGAACAGGGGCTCATATTAGCGGGCTGGGATTGGCAGCAGTGAACAGGGGCTCATATTAGCAGTACGTGTGGGCACCATTGAACAGGGGCTCCTATTAGCAGGCTAGGTGAGCACCAGTGAACAGGGGCTCATATTAGCGGGCTGGGATTGACATCAGTGAACAGCGGCTCATATTAGCAGGCTAGGTGAGCACCAGTGAACAGGGGCTCATATTAGCGGGCTGGGATTGGCATCAGTGAACAGCGGCTCATATTAGCAGGCTAGGTGAGCACCAGTGAACAGGGGCTCATATTAGCGGGCTAGGATTGGCATCAGTGAACAGCGGCTCATATTAGCAGGCTAGGTGAGCACCAGTGAACAGGGGCTCATATTAGCAGGCTAGGTGGGCACCAGTGAACAGAGGCTCCTATTAGCAGGCTAGGTGGGCACCAGTGAACAGGGGCTCATATTAGCAGGCTAGGTGAGCACCAGTGAACAGGGGCTCCTATTAGCAGGCTAGGTGGGCACCAGTGAACAGGGGCTCATATTAGGAGGCTAGGTGAGCACCAGTGAACAGGGGCTTATATTAGCGGGCTAGGTGAGCACCAGTGAACAGGGGCTCATATTAGCAGGCTAGGTGGGCACCAGTGAACAGGGGCTCATATTAGCAGGCTAGGTGGGCACCAGTGAACAGGGGCTCATATTAGCAGGCTAGGTGAGCACCAGTGAACAGGGGCTCATATTAGCGGGCTAGGTGAGCACCAGTGAACAGGGGCTCATATTAGCGGGCTGGGATTTGCATCAGTGAACAGCGGCTCATATTAGCAGGCTAGGTGAGTACCAGTGAACAGGGGCTCATATTAGCGGGCTAGGTGAGCACCAGTGAACAGGGGCTCATATTAGCGGGCTGGGATTGGCATCAGTGAACAGTAACTCATATTAGCAGGCTAGGTGAGCTCCAGTGAACAGGGGCTCATATTAGCGGGCTAGGTGAGCACCAGTGAACAGGGGCTCATATTAGCGGGCTGGGATTGGCATCAGTGAACAGTGACTCATATTTGTGGGACGGGTGAGCACCAGTGATCAGGGGCTCATATTAGCAGTAAGGGTGTGCACCAGTGAACAGGGGCTCATATTAGCGGGCCAGTTGAGCATCAGTGAACACGGGTTCATATTAGCGGGCCAGTTGAGCATCAGTGAACACGGGTTCATATTAGAGGTCCAGGTGAGCACCAGTAAACAGAGCCTCATATTAACAGGTCGGGTGAGCATCAGTGAACTGGGGCTGATATTAGCTGGTCGGGTGGGCACCAGTGAACAGGGGCTCATATTAGCGGACCAGGTGGGCACAGTGAACAGGGGCTCACATTAGCAGGCTGGGTGGGCACCAGTGAACAGGAGCTCATATTAGCGGGCTGGGATTGGCACCAGTGAACAGGTGCTCATATTAGCAGTACGGGTGGGCACCAGTGAACAGGGGCTCATATTAGCAGGCTAGGTGAGCACTAGTGAACAGAGGCTCATATTAGCGGGCTGGGATTGGCATCAGTGAACAGTGACTCATATTAGTGGGACAGGTGAGCACCATTGATGAGGGGCTCATATTAGCAGTACGGGTGGGCACCAGTGAACAGGGGCTCATATTAGCGGGCTGGGATTGGCACCAGTGAACAGGGGCTCATATTAGCAGGATAGGTGAGCACCAGTGAACAGGGGCTCATATTAGCGGACTGGGATTGGCATCAGTGAACAGCGGCTCATATTAGCAAGCTAGGTGAGCGCCAGTGAACAAGGGCTCATATTAGCAGGCTAGATGAGCTCCAGTGAACAGGGGCTCATATTAGCGGGCTGGGATTGGCATCAGTGAACAGTGACTCATATTAGTGGGACGGGTGAGCACCAGTGATCAGGGGCTCATATTAGCAGTACGGGTGGGCACCAGTGAACAGGGGCTCATATTAGCGAGCTGGGATTGGCACCAGTGAACATGGGCTCATATTAGCAGGCTAGGTGAGCACCAGTGAACAGGGGCTCATATTAGCGGGCTGGGATTGGCATCAGTGAACAGGGGCTCATATTAGCAGTACGGGTGGGCACCAGTAAACAGGGGCTCATATTAGCAGGCTAGGTGAGCACCAGTGAACAGAGGCTCATATTAGCAGGCTGGGATTGGCATCAGTGAACAGGGTTCATATTAGCAGTACGGGTGGGCACCAGTGAACAGGGGCTCATATTAGCAGGCTAGGTGAGCACCAGTGAACAGGGGCTCATATTAGCGGGCTGGGATTGGCATCAGTGAACAGGGGCTCATATTAGCAGTACGGGTGGGCACCATTGAACAGGGGCTCATATTAGCAGGCTAGGTGAGCACCAGTGAACAGGGGCTCATATTAGCGGGCTGGGATTGACATCAGTGAACAGCGGCTCATATTAGCAGGCTAGGTGAGCACCAGTGAACAGGGGCTCATATTAGCGGGCTGGGATTGGCATCAGTGAACAGCGGCTCATATTAGCAGGCTAGGTGAGCACCAGTGAACAGGGGCTCATATTAGCGGGCTAGGATTGGCATCAGTGATACAGCGGCTCATATTAGCAGGCTAGGTGAGCACCAGTGAACAGGGGCTCATATTAGCAGGCTAGGTGGGCACCAGTGAACAGAGGCTCCTATTAGCAGGCTAGGTGGGCACCAGTGAACAGGGGCTCATATTAGCAGGCTAGGTGAGCACCAGTGAACAGGGGCTCATATTAGCGGGCTAGGTGGGCACCAGTGAACAGGGGCTCATATTAGGAGGCTAGGTGAGCACCAGTGAACAGGGGCTCATACTAGCGGGCTAGGTGAGCACCAGTGAACAGGGGCTCATATTAGCAGGCTAGGTGAGCACCAGTGAACAGGGGCTCATATTAGCAGGCTAGGTGGGCACCAGTGAACAGGGGCTCATATTAGCGGGCTAGGTGGGCACCAGTGAACAGGGGATCATATTAGCACGCTAGGTGAGCACCAGTGAACAGGGGCTCATATTAGCGGGCTAGGTGAGCACCAGTGAACAGGGGCTCATATTAGCGGGCTGGGATTGGCATCAGTGAACAGCGGTTCATATTAGCAGGCTAGGTGGGTACCAGTGAACAGGGGCTCATATTAGCAGGCTAGGTGGGCACCAGTGAACAGGGGCTCATATTAGCGGGCTAGGTGAGCACCAGTGAACAGGGGCTCATATTAGCGGGCTGGGATTGGCATCAGTGAACAGCGGCTCATATTAGCAGGCTAGGTGGGTACCAGTGAACAGGGACTCATATTACCAAGTTAGGGGTCACCAGTGAACAGGGGCTCATATTAGCAGGCTAGGTGGGCACCAGTGAACAGGGGCTCATATTAGCAGGCTAGGTGGGTACCAGTGAACAGGGGCTCATATTAACGGGCTGGGATTGGCACCAGTGAACAGGGGCTCATATTAGCAGGCTAGGTGAGCACCAGTGAACAGGGGCTCATATTAGCAGTACGGGTGGGCACCAGTGAACAGGGGCTCATATTAGCAGGCTAGGTGAGCACCAGTGAACAGGGGTTCATATTAACGGGCTGGGATTGGCATCAGTGAACAGTGACTCATTAGTGGGACGGGTGAGCACCAGTGATCAGGGGCTCATATTAGCAGTACGGGTGGGCACCAGTGAACAGGGGCTCATATTAGAGGGTCAGGTGGGCACCAGTGAACAGGGGCTCATATTAGAGGGTCAGGTGGGCACTAGTGAACAGGGGCTCATATTAGCAGGCCGGGTGAGCGCCAGTGAACAGGGGCTCATTTTAGCCAGCCGGGTGAGTGCCAGTGAACAGGGGCTCATATTAGCCAGCCGGGTAGGCACCAGTGAACAGGGGCTCATATTAGCGGGCTGGGATTGGCATCAGTGAACAGGGGCTCATATTAGCAGTACGGGTGGGTACCATTGAACAGGGGCTCCTATTAGCAGGCTAGGTGAGC
Organism: Ambystoma mexicanum; assembly: GCF_040938575.1. Taxonomy (NCBI): domain Eukaryota; kingdom Metazoa; phylum Chordata; class Amphibia; order Caudata; family Ambystomatidae; genus Ambystoma; species Ambystoma mexicanum. The sequence continues at coordinate 1,453,983,758 of NC_090934.1, forward strand.
ACCAGTGAACAGGGGCTCATATTAGCAGGCTAGGTGAGCACCAGTGAACAGGGGCTCATATTAGCAGGCTAGGTGGGCACCAGTGAACAGGGGCTCATATTAGGAGGCTAGGTGAGCACCAGTGAACAGGGGCTCATATTAGCGGGCTGGGATTGGCATCAGTGAACAGGGGCTCATATTAGCAGTACGGGTGGGCACCAGTAAACAGGGGCTCATATTAGCAGGCTAGGTGAGTACCAGTGAACAGGGGCTCACATTAGCAGGCTAGGTGAGCACCAGTGAACAGGGGCTCATATTAGCGGGCTAGGTGAGCACCAGTGAACAGGGGCTCATATTAGCAGTACGGGTGGGCACCAGTGAACAGGGGCTCATATTAGCAGGCTAGGTGAGCACCAGTGAACAGGGGTTCATATTAACGGGCTGGGATTGGCATCAGTGAACAGTGACTCATTAGTGGGACGGGTGAGCACCAGTGATCAGGGGCTCATATTAGCAGTACGGGTGGGCACCAGTGAACAGGGGCTCATATTAGAGGGTCAGGTGGGCACCAGTGAACAGGGGCTCATATTAGAGGGTCAGGTGGGCACTAGTCAGGGGCTCATATTAGCAGGCCGGGTGAGCGCCAGTGAACAGGGGCTCATTTTAGCCAGCCGGGTGAGTGCCAGTGAACAGGGGCTCATATTAGCCAGCCGGGTAGGCACCAGTGAACAGGGGCTCATATTAGCGGGCTGGGATTGGCATCAGTGAACAGGGGCTCATATTAGCAGTACGGGTGGGTACCATTGAACAGGGGCTCCTATTAGCAGGCTAGGTGAGCACCAGTGAACAGTGGCTCATATTAGCAGGCTAGGTGAGCACCAGTGAACAGGGGCTCATATTAGCAGGCTAGGTGGGCACCAGTGAACAGGGGCTCATATTAAGAGGCTAGGTGAGCACCAGTGAACAGGGGCTCATATTAGCGGGCTGGGATTGGCATCAGTGAACAGGGGCTCATATTAGCAGTACGGGTGGGCACCAGTAAACAGGGGCTCATATTAGCAGGCTAGGTGAGCACCAGTGAACAGGGGCTCACATTAGCAGGCTAGGTGAGCACCAGTGAACAGGGGCTCATATTAGCCGGCTAGGTGAGCACCAGTGAACAGGGGCTCATATTAGCGGGCTGGGATTGGCATCAGTGAACAGAGGCTCATATTAGCAGGCTAGGTGAGCACCAGTGAACAGGGGCTCATATTAGCGGGCCAGTTGAGCATCAGAGAAAACAGGTTCATATTAGTGGGCCAGTTGAGCATCAGTGAACACAGGTTCATATTAGAGGGCCAGGTGAGCACCAGTAAACAAAGCCTCATATTAACAGGTCGGATGAGCATCAGTGAACTGGGGCTGATATTAGCAGGCTAGGTGAGCACCAGTGAACAGGGGCTCATATTAGCGGGCTAGGATTGGCATCAGTGAACAGCGGCTCATATTAGCAGGCTAGGTGAGCACCAGTGAACAGGGGCTCATATTAGCAGGCTAGGTGGGCACCAGTGAACAGAGGCTCCTATTAGCAGGCTAGGTGGGCACCAGTGAACAGGGGCTCATATTAGCAGGCTAGGTGAGCACCAGTGAACAGAGGCTCCTATTAGCGGGCTAGGATTGGCATCAGTGAACAGCGGCTCATTTTAGCAGGCTAGGTGAGCACCAGTGAACAGGGGCTCATATTAGCAGGCTAGGTGGGCACCAGTGAACAGAGGCTCCTATTAGCAGGCTAGGTGGGCACCAGTGAACAGGGGCTCATATTAGCAGGCTAGGTGGGCACCAGTGAACAGGGGCTCATATTAGCAGGCTAGGTGGGCACCAGTGAACAGGGGCTCATATTAGCGAGCTAGGTGGGCACCAGTGAACAGGGGATCATATTAGCACGCTAGGTGAGCACCAGTGAACAGGGGCTCATATTAGCGGGCTAGGTGAGCACCAGTGAACAGGGGCTCATATTAGCGGGCTGGGATTGGCATCAGTGAACAGAGGTTCATATTAGCAGGCTAGGTGGGTACCAGTGAACAGGGGCTCATATTAGCAGGCTAGGTGGGCACCAGTGAACAGGGGCTCATATTAGCGGGCTAGGTGAGCACCAGTGAACAGGGGCTCATATTAGCGGGCTGGGATTGGCATCAGTGAACAGCGGCTCATATTAGCAGGCTAGGTGGGTACCAGTGAACAGGGGCTCATATTAGCAGGCTAGGTGGGCACCAGTGAACATGGGCTCATATTAGCAGGCTAGGTGGGCACCAGTGAACAGGGGCTCATATTAGCAGGCTAGGTGGGTACCAGTGAACAGGGGCTCATATTAATGGGCTGGGATTGACACCAGTGAACAGGGGCTCATATTAGCAGGCTAGGTGAGCACCAGTGAACAGGGGCTCATATTAGCAGTACGGGTGGGCACCAGTGAACAGGGGCTCATATTAGCAGGCTAGGTGAGCACCAGGGAACAGGGGTTCATATTAACGGGCTGGGATTGGCATCAGTGAACAGTGACTCATTAGTGGGACGGGTGAGCACCAGTGATCAGGGTCTCATATTAGCAGTTCGGGTGGGCACCAGTGAACAGGGGCTCATATTAGAGGGTCAGGTGGGCACCAGTGAACAGGGGCTCATATTAGCAGGCTAGGTGGGCACCAGTGAACAGGGGCTCATATTAGCAGGCTAGGTGGGTACCAGTGAACAGGGGCTCATATTAACGGGCTGGGATTGGCACCAGTGAACAGGGGCTCATATTAGCAGGCTAGGTGAGCACCAGTGAACAGGGGCTCATATTAGCAGTACGGGTGGGCACCAGTGAACAGGGGCTCATATTAGCAGGCTAGGTGAGCACCAGTGAACAGGGGTTCATATTAACGGGCTGGGATTGGCATCAGTGAACAGTGACTCATTAGTGGGACGGGTGAGCACCAGTGATCAGGGGCTCATATTAGCAGTACGGGTGGGCACCAGTGAACAGGGGCTCATATTAGAGGGTCAGGTGGGCACCAGTGAACAGGGGCTCATATTAGAGGGTCAGGTGGGCACTAGTGAACAGGGGCTCATATTAGCAGGCCGGGTGAGCGCCAGTGAACAGGGGCTCATTTTAGCCAGCCGGGTGAGTGCCAGTGAAAAGGGGCTCATATTAGCCAGCCGGGTAGGCACCAGTGAACAGGGGCTCATATTAGCGGGCTGGGATTGGCATCAGTGAACAGGGGCTCATATTAGCAGTACGGGTGGGTACCATTGAACAGGGGCTCCTATTAGCAGGCTAGGTGAGCACCAGTGAACAGGGGCTCATATTAGCAGGCTAGGTGAGCACCAGTGAACAGGGGCTCATATTAGCAGGCTAGGTGGGCACCAGTGAACAGGGGCTCATATTAGGAGGCTAGGTGAGCACCAGTGAACAGGGGCTCATATTAGCGGGCTGGGATTGGCATCAGTGAACAGGGGCTCATATTAGCAGTACGGGTGGGCACCAGTAAACAGGGGCTCATATTAGCAGGCTAGGTGAGTACCAGTGAACAGGGGCTCACATTAGCAGGCTAGTTGAGCACCAGTGAACAGGGGCTCATATTAGCGGGCTAGGTGAGCACCAGTGAACAGGGGCTCATATTAGCAGTACGGGTGGGCACCAGTGAACAGGGGCTCATATTAGCAGGCTAGGTGAGCACCAGTGAACAGGGGTTCATATTAACGGGCTGGGATTGGCATCAGTGAACAGTGACTCATTAGTGGGACGGGTGAGCACCAGTGATCAGGGGCTCATATTAGCAGTACGGGTGGGCACCAGTGAACAGGGGCTCATATTAGAGGGTCAGGTGGGCACCAGTGAACAGGGGCTCATATTAGAGGGTCAGGTGGGCATTAGTCAGGGGCTCATATTAGCAGGCCGGGTGAGCGCCAGTGAACAGGGGCTCATTTTAGCCAGCCGGGTGAGTGCCAGTGAACAGGGGCTCATATTAGCCAGCCGGGTAGGCACCAGTGAACAGGGGCTCATATTAGCGGGCTGGGATTGGCATCAGTGAACAGGGGCTCATATTAGCAGTACGGGTGGGTACCATTGAACAGGGTCTCCTATTAGCAGGCTAGGTGAGCACCAGTGAACAGTGGCTCATATTAGCAGGCTAGGTGAGCACCAGTGAACAGGGGCTCATATTAGCAGGCTAGGTGGGCACCAGTGAACAGGGGCTCATATTAGGAGGCTAGGTGAGCACCAGTGAACAGGGGCTCATATTAGCGGGCTGGGATTGGCATCAGTGAACAGGGGCTCATATTAGCAGTACGGGTGGGCACCAGTAAACAGGGGCTCATATTAGCAGGCTAGGTGAGCACCAGTGAACAGGGGCTCACATTAGCAGGCTAGGTGAGCACCAGTGAACAGGGGCTCATATTAGCCGGCTAGGTGAGCACCAGTGAACAGGGGCTCATATTAGCGGGCTGGGATTGGCATCAGTGAACAGAGGCTCATATTAGCAGGCTAGGTGAGCACCAGTGAACAGGGGCTCATATTAGCGGGCCAGTTGAGCATCAGAGAAAACAGGTTCATATTAGTGGGCCAGTTGAGCATCAGTGCACACGGGTTCATATTAGAGGGCCAGGTGAGCACCAGTAAACAAAGCCTCATATTAACAGGTCGGATGAGCATCAGTGAACTGGGGCTGATATTAGCAGGCTAGGTGAGCACCAGTGAACAGGGGCTCATATTAGCGGGCTAGGATTGGCATCAGTGAACAGCGGCTCATATTAGCAGGCTAGGTGAGCACCAGTGAACAGGGGCTCATATTAGCAGGCTAGGTGGGCACCAGTGAACAGAGGCTCCTATTAGCAGGCTAGGTGGGCACCAGTGAACAGGGGCTCATATTAGCAGGCTAGGTGAGCACCAGTGAACAGAGGCTCCTATTAGCGGGCTAGGATTGGCATCAGTGAACAGCGGCTCATATTAGCAGGCTAGGTGAGCACCAGTGAACAGGGGCTCATATTAGCAGGCTAGGTGGGCACCAGTGAACAGAGGCTCCTATTAGCAGGCTAGGTGGGCACCAGTGAACAGGGGCTCATATTAGCAGGCTAGGTGGGCACCAGTGAACAGGGGCTCATATTAGGAGGCTAGGTGAGCACCAGTGAACAGGGGCTCATACTAGCGGGCTAGGTGAGCACCAGTGAACAGGGGCTCATATTAGCAGGCTAGGTGAGCACCAGTGAACAGGGGCTCATATTAGCAGGCTAGGTGGGCACCAGTGAACAGGGGCTCATATTAGCGAGCTAGGTGGGCACCAGTGAACAGGGGATCATATTAGCACGCTAGGTGAGCACCAGTGAACAGGGGCTCATATTAGCGGGCTAGGTGAGCACCAGTGAACAGGGGCTCATATTAGCGGGCTGGGATTGGCATCAGTGAACAGCGGTTCATATTAGCAGGCTAGGTGGGTACCAGTGAACAGGGGCTCATATTAGCAGGCTAGGTGGGCACCAGTGAACAGGGGCTCATATTAGCGGGCTAGGTGAGCACCAGTGAACAGGGGCTCATATTAGCGGGCTGGGATTGGCATCAGTGAACAGCGGCTCATATTAGCAGGCTAGGTGGGTACCAGTGAACAGGGGCTCATATTAGCAGGCTAGGTGGGCACCAGTGAACATGGGCTCATATTAGCAGGCTAGGTGGGCACCAGTGAACAGGGGCTCATATTAGCAGGCTAGGTGGGTACCAGTGAACAGGGGCTCATATTAACGGGCTGGGATTGACACCAGTGAACAGGGGCTCATATTAGCAGGCTAGGTGAGCACCAGTGAACAGGGGCTCATATTAGCAGTACGGGTGGGCACCAGTGAACAGGGGCTCATATTAGCAGGCTAGGTGAGCACCAGTGAACAGGGGTTCATATTAACGGGCTGGGATTGGCATCAGTGAACAGTGACTCATTAGTGGGACGGGTGAGCACCAGTGATCAGGGTCTCATATTAGCAGTTCGGGTGGGCACCAGTGAACAGGGGCTCATATTAGAGGGTCAGGTGGGCACCAGTGAACAGGGGCTCATATTAGAGGGTCAGGTGGGCACTAGTGAACAGGGGCTCATATTAGCAGGCCGGGTGAGCGCCAGTGAACAGGGGCTCATTTTAGCCAGCCGGGTGAGTGCCAGTGAACAGGGGCTCATATTAGCCAGCCGGGTAGGCACCAGTGAACAGGGGCTCATATTAGCGGGCTGGGATTGGCATCAGTGAACAGGGGCTCATATTAGCAGTACGGGTGGGTACCATTGAACAGGGGCTCCTATTAGCAGGCTAGGTGAGCACCAGTGAACAGGGGCTCATATTAGCAGGCTAGGTGAGCACCAGTGAACAGGGGCTCATATTAGCAGGCTAGGTGGGCACCAGTGAACAGGGGCTCATATTAGGAGGCTAGGTGAGCACCAGTGAACAGGGGCTCATATTAGCGGGCTGGGATTGGCATCAGTGAACAGGGGCTCATATTAGCAGTACGGGTGGGCACCAGTAAACAGGGGCTCATATTAGCAGGCTAGGTGAGCACCAGTGAACAGGGGCTCACATTAGCAGGCTAGGTGAGCACCAGTGAACAGGGGCTCATATTAGCGGGCTAGGTGAGCACCAGTGAACAGGGGCTCATATTAGCGGGCTGGGATTGGCATCAGTGAACAGAGGCTCATATTAGCAGGCTAGATGAGCACCAGTGAACAGGGGCTCATATTAGCGGGCCAGTTGAGCATCAGTGAACACAGGTTCATATTAGTGGGCCAGTTGAGCATCAGTGAACACGGGTTCATATTAGAGGGCCAGGTGAGCACCAGTAAACAGAGCCTCATATTAACAGGTCGGATGAGCATCAGTGAACTGGGGCTGATATTAGCAGGTCGGGTGGGCACCAGTGAACAGGGGCTCATATTAGCGGGCCAGGTGGGCACCAGTGAACAGGGGCTCATATTAGCGGGCCAGGTGGGCACCAGTGAACAGGGGCTCACATTAGCAGGCTGGGTGGGCACCAGTGAACAGGAGCTCATATTAGCGGGCTGGGATTGGCACCAGTGAACAGGGGCTCATATTAGCAGTACGGGTGGGCACCAGTGAACAGGGGCTCATATTAGCGGGCTAGGTGAGCACTAGTGAACAGGGGCTCATATTAGCGGGCCAGGTGGGCACCAGTGAACAGGGGCTCATATTAGCGGGCCAGGTGGGCACCAGTGAACAGGGGCTCACATTAGCAGGCTGGGTGGGCACCAGTGAACAGGAGCTCATATTAGCGGGCTGGGATTGGCACCAGTGAACAGGGGCTCATATTAGCAGTACGGGTGGGCACCAGTGAACAGGGGCTCATATTAGCGGGCTAGGTGAGCACTAGTGAACAGGGGCTCATATTAGCGGGCTGGGATTGGCATCAGTGAACAGTGACTCATATTAATGGGACAGGTGAGCACCATTGATCAGGGGCTCATATTAGCAGTACGGGTGGGCACCAGTGAACAGGGGCTCATATTAGCGGGCTGGGATTGGCACCAGTGAACAGGGGCTCATATTAGCAGGCTAGGTGAGCACCAGTGAACAGGGGCTCATATTAGCGGGCTGGGATTGGCAGCAGTGAACAGGGGCTCATATTAGCAAGCTAGGTGAGCACCAGTGAACAGGGGCTCATATTAGCGGGCTAGGTGAGCACCAGTGAACAGGGGCTCATATTAGCGGGCTGGGATTGGCATCAGTGAACAGTGACTCATATTAGCAGGCTAGGTGAGCTCCAGTGAACAGGGGCTCAAATTAGCGGGCTGGGATTGGCATCAGTGAACAGTGACTCATATTAGTGGGACGGGTGAGCACCAGTGATCAGGGGCTCATATTAGCAGTACGGGTGGGCACCAGTGAACAGGGGCTCATACTAGCGAGCTGGGATTGGCACCAGTGAACAGGGGCTCATATTAGCAGGCTAGGTGAGCACCAGTGAACAGGGGCTCATATTAGCAGGCTGGGATTGGCATAGGTGAACAGGGGCTCATATTAGCAGTACGGGTGGGCACCAGTAAACAGGGGCTCATATTAGCAGGCTAAGTGAGCACCAGTGAACAGAGGCTCATATTAGCGGGCTGGGATTGGCATCAGTGAACAGGGTTCATATTAGCAGTACGGGTGGGCACCAGTGAACAGGGGCTCATATTAGCAGGCTAGGTGAGCGCCAGTGAACAGGAGCTCATATTAGCGGGCTGGGATTGGCATCCTTGAACAGGGGCTCATATTAGCAGTACGGGTGGGTACAATTGAACAGGGGCTCCTATTAGCAGGCTAGGTGAGCACCAGTGAACAGGGGCTCATATTAGCGGGCTGGGATTGACATCAGTGAACAGCGGCTCATATTAGCAGGCTAGGTGAGCACCAGTGAACAGGGGCTCATATTAGCGGGCTAGGATTGGAATCAGTGAACAGCGGCTCATATTAGCAGGCTAGGTGAGCACCAGTGAACAGGGGCTCATATTAGCAGGCTAGGTGAGCACCAGTGAACAGGGGCTCATATAAGCAGGCTAGGTGGGCACCAGTGAACAGGGGCTCATATTAGGAGGCTAGGTGAGCACCAGTGAACAGGGGCTCATATTAGCGGGCTGGGATTGGCATCAGTGAACAGGGGCTCATATTAGCAGTACGGGTGGGCACCAGTAAACAGGGGCTCATATTAGCAGGCTAGGTGAGCACCAGTGAACAGGGGCTCACATTAACGGGCTGGGATTGGCATCAGTGAACAGGGGCTCATATTAGCAGTACGGGTGGGCACCATTGAACAGGGGCTCACATTAGAGGGCTGGGATTGGCATCAGTGAACAAGGGCTCATATTAGCAGGCTGGATGAGCATCAGTGAACAGGGGCTCATATTAGCGGGCTAGGTGAGCACCAGTGAACAGGTGCTCATATTAGCGGGCTGGGATTGGCATCAGTGAACAGTAACTCATATTAGCAGGCTAGGTGAGCTCCAGTGAACAGGGGCTCATATTAGCGGGCTAGGTGAGCACCAGTGAACAGGGGCTCATATTAGCGGGCTGGGATTGGCATCAGTGAACAGTGACTCATATTAGTGGGACGGGTGAGCACCAGTGATCAGGGGCTCATATTAGCAGTAAGGGTGTGCACCAGTGAACAGGGGATAATATTAGCGAGCTGGGATTGGCACCAGTGAACATGGGCTCATATTAGCAGGCTAGGTGAGCACCAGTGAACAGGGGCTCATATTAGCGGGCTGGGATTGGCATCAGTGAACAGGGGCTCATATTAGCAGTACGGGTGGGCACCAGTAAACAGGGGCTCATATTAGCAGGCTAGGTGAGCACCAGTGAACAGGGGCTCACATTAGCGGGCTGGGATTGGCATCAGTGAACAGGGGCTCATATTAGCAGTACGGGTGGACACCATTGAACAGGGGCTCATATTAGCAGGCTAGGTGAGCATCAGTGAACAGGGGCTCATATTAGCGGGCTGGGATTGGCATCAGTGAACAGCGGCTCATATTAGCAGGCTAGGTGAGCACCAGTGAACAGGGGCTCATATTAGCGGGCTAGGATTGGAATCAGTGAACAGCGGCTCATATTAGCAGGCTAGGTGAGCACCATTGAACAGGGGCTCATATTAGCAGGCTAGGTGGGCACCAGTTAACAGGGGCTCCTATTAGCAGGCTAGGTGGGCACCAGTGAACAGGGGCTCATATTAGCAGGCTAGGTGAGCACCAGTGAACAGGGGCTCATATTAGCGGGCTAGGTGGGCACCAGTGAACAGGGGCTCATATTAGGGGGCTAGGTGAGCACCAGTGAACAGGGGCTCATATTAGCGGGCTAGGTGGGCACCAGTGAACAGGGGCTCATATTAGCAGGCTAGGTGAGCACCAGTGAACAGGGGCTCATATTAGCGGGCTAGGTGAGCACCAGTGAACAGGGGCTCATATTAGCAGGCTAAGTGGGTACCAGTGAACAGGGGCTCATATTAGCAGGCTAGGTGGGCACCAGTGAACAGGAGCTCATATTAGCAGGCTAGGTGAGCACCAGTGAACAGGGGCTCATATTAGCAGGCTAGGTGAGCACCAGTGAACAGGGGCTCATATTAGCAGTACGGGTGGGCACCAGTGAACAGGGGCTCATATTAGCAGGCTAGGTGAGCACCAGTGAACAGGGGTTCATATTAACGGGCTGGGATTGGCATCAGTGAACAGTGACTCATTAGTGGGACGGGTGAGCACCAGTGATCAGGGGCTCATATTAGCAGTACGGGTGGGCACCAGTGAACAGGGGCTCATATTAGAGGGTCAGGTGGGCACCAGTGAACAGGGGCTCATATTAGAGGGTCAGGTGGGCACTAGTGAACAGGGGCTCATATTAGCAGGCCGGGTGAGCGCCAGTGAACAGGGGCTCATTTTAGCCAGCCGGGTGAGTGCCAGTGAAAAGGGGCTCATATTAGCCAGCCGGGTAGGCACCAGTGAACAGGGGCTCATATTAGCGGGCTGGGATTGGCATCAGTGAACAGGGGCTCATATTAGCAGTACGGGTGGGTACCATTGAACAGGGGCTCCTATTAGCAGGCTAGGTGAGCACCAGTGAACAGGGGCTCATATTAGCAGTACGGGTGGGCACCAGTGAACAGGGGCTCATATTAGAGGGTCAGGTGGGCACCAGTGAACAGGGGCTCATATTAGAGGGTCAGATGGGCACTAGTGAACAGGGGCTTATATTAGCAGGCCGGGTGAGCGCCAGTGAACAGGGCCTCATTTTAGCCAGCCGGGTGAATGCCAGTGAACAGGGGCTCATATTAGCCATCCGGGTAGGCACCAGTGAACAGGGGCTGATATTAGCGGGCTGGGTGAGCACCAGTGAACAGGGGCTCATATTAGCAGGCAGGGTGGGCACCAGTGAACAAGGGCTCATATTAGCCGGCTGGATGAGCATCAGTGAACAGGGGCTCATATTAGCGGGCCAGTTGAGCATCAGTGAACAGGGGCTCATATTAGCGGGCCAGTTGAGCATCAGTGAACACGGGTTCATATTAGCGGGCCAGTTGAGCATCAGTGAACACAGGTTCATATTAGAGGGCCAGGTGAGCACCAGTAAACAGAGCCTCATATTAACAGGTTGGGTGAGCATCAGTGAACTGGGGCTGATATTAGCAGGTCGGGTGGGCACCAGTGAACAGGGGCTCATATTAGCGGGCCAGGTGGGCACAGTGAACAGGGGCTCATATTAGCAGGCTGGGTGGGCACCAGTGAACAGGAGGTCATATTAGCGGGCTGGGATTGGCACCAGTGAACAGGGGCTCATATTAGCAGTACGGGTGGGCACCAGTGAACAGGGGCTCATATTAGCAGGCTAGGTGAGCACTAGTGAACAGGGGCTCATATTAGCGGGCTGGGATTGGCATCAGTGAACAGTGACTCATATTAGTGGGACAGGTGAGCACCATTGATGAGGGGCTCATATTAGCAGTACGGGTGGGCACCAGTGAACAGGGGCTCATATTAGCGGGCTGGGATTGGCACCAGTGAACAGGGGCTCATATTAGCAGGATAGGTGAGCACCAGTGAACAGGGGCTCATATTAGCGGGCTGGGATTGGCATCAGTGAACAGCGGCTCATATTAGCAAGCTAGGTGAGCGCCAGTGAACAGTGGCTCATATTAGCGGGCTAGGTGAGCACCAGTGAACAGGGGCTCATATTAGCAGGCTGGGATTGGCATCAGTAAACAGTGACTCATATTAGCAGGCTAGGTGAGCTCCAGTGAACAGGGGCTCATATTAGCGGGCTGGGATTGGCATCAGTGAACAGTGACTCATATTAGTGGGACGGGTGAGCACCAGTGATCAGGGGCTCATATTAGCAGTACGGGTGGGCACCAGTGAACAGGGACTCATATTAGAGGGTCAGGTGGGCACCAGTGAACAGGGGCTCATATTAGAGGGTCAGGTGGGCACTAGTGAACAGGGGCTCATATTAGCAGGCCGGGTGAGCGCCAGTGAACAGGGGCTCATTTTAGCCAGCCGGGTGAATGCCAGTGAACAGGGGCTCATATTAGCCAGCCGGGTAGGCACCAGTGAACAGGGGCTCATATTAGCGGGCTGGGTGAGCACCAGTGAACAGGGGCTCATATTAGCAGGCAGGGTGGGCACCAGTGAACAAGGGCTCATATTAGCCGGCTGGATGAGCATCAGTGAACAGGGCCTCATATTAGCGGGCCAGTTGAGCATCAGTGAACACGGGTTCATATTAGCGGGCCAGTTGAGCATCAGTGAACACGGGTTCATATTAGAGGGCCAGGTGAGCACCAGTAAACAGAGCCTCATATTAACAGGTCGGGTGAGCATCAGTGAACTGGGGCTGATATTAGCAGGTCGGGTGGGCACCAGTGAACAGGGGCTCATATTAGCGGGCCAGGTGGGCACAGTGAACAGGGGCTCATATTAGCAGGCTGGGTGGGCACCAGTGAACAGGAGCTCATATTAGCGGGCTGGGATTGGCACCAGTGAACAGGGGCTCATATTAGCAGTACGGGTGGGCACCAGTGAACAGGGGCTCATATTAGCGGGCTAGGTGAGCACTAGTGAACAGGAGCTCATATTAGCAGGCTGGGATTGGCATCAGTGAACAGTGACTCATATTAGTGGGACAGGTGAGCACCATTGATGAGGGGCTCATATTAGCAGTACGGGTGGGCACCAGTGAACAGGGGCTCATATTAGCGGGCTGGGATTGGCACCAGTGAACAGGGGCTCATATTAGCAGGATAGGTGAGCACCAGTGAACAGGGGCTCATATTAGCGGGCTGGGATTGGCATCAGTGAACAGCGGCTCATATTAGCAAGCTAGGTGAGCTCCAGTGAACAGGGGCTCATATTAGCGGGCTGGGATTGGCATCAGTGAACAGTGACTCATATTAGTGGGACGGGTGAGCACCAGTGATCAGGGGCTCATATTAGCAGTACGGGTGGGCACCAGTGAACAGGGGCTCATATTAGCGAGCTGGGATTGGCACCAGTGAACAGGGGCTCATATTAGCAGGCTAGGTGAGCACCAGTGAACAGGGGCTCATATTAGCAGGCTGGGATTGGCATCAGTGAACAGGGTTCATATTAGCAGTACGGGTGGGCACCAGTGAACAGGGGCTCATATTAGCAGGCTAGGTGGGCACCAGTGAACAGGGGCTCATATTAGCAGGCTAGGTGAGCACCAGTGAACAGGGGCTCATATTAGCGGGCTAGGTGAGCACCAGTGAACAGGGGCTCATATTAGCGGGCTGGGATTGGCATCAGTGAACAGCGGCTCATATTAGCAGGCTAGGTGAGCACCAGTGAACAGGGGCTCATATTAGCGGGCTAGGTGAGCACCAGTGAACAGGGGCTCATATTAGAGGGCTGGGATTGGCATCAGTGAACAGTAACTCATATTAGCAGGCTAGGTGAGCTCCAGTGAACAGGGGCTCATATTAGCGGGCTAGGTGAGCACCAGTGAACAGGGGCTCATATTAGCGGGCTGGGATTGGCATCAGTGAACAGTGACTCATATTTGTGGGACGGGTGAGCACCAGTGATCAGGGGCTCATATTAGCAGTAAGGGTGTGCACAAGTGAACAGGGGCTCATATTAGCGGGCCAGTTGAGCATCAGTGAACACGGGTTCATATTAGCGGGCCAGTTGAGCATCAGTGAACACGGGTTCATATTAGAGGGCCAGGTGAGCACCAGTAAACAGAGCCTCATATTAACAGGTCGGGTGAGCATCAGTGAACTGGGGCTGATATTAGCTGGTCGGGTGGGCACCAGTGAACAGGGGCTCATATTAGCGGGCCAGGTGGGCACAGTGAACAGGTGCTCACATTAGCAGGCTGGGTGGGCACCAGTGAACAGGAGCTCATATTAGCGGGCTGGGATTGGCACCAGTGAACAGGGGCTCATATTAGCAGTACGGATGGACACCAGTGAACAGGGGCTCATATTAGCAGGCTAGGTGAGCACTAGTGAACAGAGGCTCATATTAGCGGGCTGGGATTGGCATCAGTGAACAGTGACTCATATTAGTGGGACAGGTGAGCACCATTGATGAGGGGCTCATATTAGCAGTACGGGTGGGCACCAGTGAACAGGGGCTCATATTAGCGGGCTGGGATTGGCATCAGTTAACAGCGGCTCATATTAGCAAGCTAGGTGAGCGCCAGTGAACAAGGGCTCATATTAGCGGGCTAGGTGAGCACCAGTGAACAGGGGCTCATATTAGCGGGCTGGGATTGGCATCAGTAAACAGTAACTCATATTAGCAGGCTAGGTGAGCTCCAGTGAACAAGGGCTCATATTAGCGGGCTGGGATTGGCATCAGTGAACAGTGACTCATATTAGTGGGACGGGTGAGCACCAGTGATCAGGGGCTCATATTAGCAGTACGGGTGGGCACCAGTGAACAGGGGCTCATATTAGCGAGCTGGGATTGGCACCAGTGAACAGGGGCTCATATTAGCAGGCTAGGTGAGCACCAGTGAACAGGGGCTCATATTAGCGGGCTGGGATTGGCATCAGTGAACAGGGGCTCATATCAGCAGTACGGGTGGGCACCAGTAAACAGGGGCTCATATTAGCAGGCTAGGTGAGCACCAGTGAACAGAGGCTCATATTAGCAGGCTGGGATTGGCATCAGTGAACAGGGTTCATATTAGCAGTACGGGTGGGCACCAGTGAACAGGGGCTCATATTAGCAGGCTAGGTGAGCACCAGTGAACAGGGGCTCATATTAGCGGGCTGGGATTGGCATCAGTGAACAGGGGCTCATATTAGCAGTACGGGTGGGCACCATTGAACAGGGGCTCATATTAGCAGGCTAGGTGAGCACCAGTGAACAGGGGCTCATATTAGCGGGCTGGGATTGACATCAGTGAACAGCGGCTCATATTAGCAGGCTAGGTGAGCACCAGTGAACAGGGGCTCATATTAGCGGGCTGGGATTGGCATCAGTGAACAGCGGCTCATATTAGCAGGCTAGGTGAGCACCAGTGAACAGGGGCTCATATTAGCGGGCTAGGATTGGCATCAGTGAACAGCGGCTCATATTAGCAGGCTAGGTGAGCACCAGTGAACAGGGGCTCATATTAGCAGGCTAGGTGGGCACCAGTGAACAGAGGCTCCTATTAGCAGGCTAGGTGGGCACCAGTGAACAGGGGCTCATATTAGCAGGCTAGGTGAGCACCAGTGAACAGGGGCTCATATTAGCGGGCTAGGTGGGCACCAGTGAACAGGGGCTCATATTAGGAGGCTAGGTGAGCACCAGTGAACAGGGGCTCATACTAGCCGGCTAAGTGAGCACCAGTGAACAGGGGCTCATATTAGCAGGCTAGGTGAGCACCAGTGAACAGGGGCTCATATTAGCAGGCTAGGTGGGCACCAGTGAACAGGGGCTCATATTAGCGGGCTAGGTGGGCACCAGTGAACAGGGGATCATATTAGCACGCTAGGTGAGCACCAGTGAACAGGGGCTCATATTAGCGGGCTAGGTGAGCACCAGTGAACAGGGGCTCATATTAGCGGGCTGGGATTGGCATCAGTGAACAGCGGTTCATATTAGCAGGCTAGGTGGGTACCAGTGAACAGGGGCTCATATTAGCAGGCTAGGTGGGCACCAGTGAACAGGGGCTCATATTAGCGGGCTAGGTGAGCACCAGTGAACAGGGGCTCATATTAGCGGGCTGGGATTGGCATCAGTGAACAGCGGCTCATATTAGCAGGCTAGGTGGGTACCAGTGAACAGGGACTCATATTAGCAGGCTAGGTGGGCACCAGTGAACAGGGGCTCATATTAGCAGGCTAGGTGGGCACAAGTGAACAGGGGCTCATATTAGCAGGCTAGGTGGGTACCAGTGAACAGGGGCTCATATTAACGGACTGGGATTGGCACCAGTGAACAGGGGCTCATATTAGCAGGCTAGGTGAGCACCAGTGAACAGGGGCTCATATTAGCAGTACGGGTGGGCACCAGTGAACAGGGGCTCATATTAGCAGGCTAGGTGAGCACCAGTGAACAGGGGTTCATATTAACGGGCTGGGATTGGCATCAGTGAACAGTGACTCATTAGTGGGACGGGTGAGCACCAGTGATCAGGGGCTCATATTAGCAGTACGGGTGGGCACCAGTGAACAGGGGCTCATATTAGAGGGTCAGGTGGGCACCAGTGAACAGAGGCTCATATTAGAGGGTCAGGTGGGCACTAGTGAACAGGGGCTCATATTAGCAGGCCGGGTGAGCGCCAGTGAACAGGGGCTCATTTTAGCCAGCCGGGTGAGTGCCAGTGAACAGGGGCTCATATTAGCCAGCCGGGTAGGCACCAGTGAACAGGGGCTCATATTAGCGGGCTGGGATTGGCATCAGTGAACAGGGGCTCATATTAGCAGTACGGGTGGGTACCATTGAACAGGGGCTCCTATTAGCAGGCTAGGTGAGCACCAGTGAACAGGGGCTCATATTAGCAGGCTAGGTGAGCACCAGTGAACAGGGGCTCATATTAGCAGGCTAGGTGGGCACCAGTGAACAGGGGCTCATATTAGGAGGCTAGGTGAGCACCAGTGAACAGGGGCTCATATTAGCGGGCTGGGATTGGCATCAGTGAACAGGGGCTCATATTAGCAGTACGGGTGGGCACCAGTAAACAGGGGCTCATATTAGCAGGCTAGGTGAGCACCAGTGAACAGGGGCTCACATTAGCAGGCTAGGTGAGCACCAGTGAACAAGGGCTCATTTTAGCGGGCTAGGTGAGCACCAGTGAACAGGGGCTCATATTAGCAGTACGGGTGGGCACCAGTGAACAGGGGCTCATATTAGCAGGCTAGGTGAGCACCAGTGAACAGGGGTTCATATTAACGGGCTGGGATTGGCATCAGTGAACAGTGACTCATTAGTGGGACGGGTGAGCACCAGTGATCATGGGCTCATATTAGCAGTACGGGTGGGCACCAGTGAACAAGGGCTCATAATAGAGGGTCAGGTGGGCACCAGTGAACAGGGGCTCATATTAGAGGGTCAGGTGGGCACTAGTGAACAGGGGCTCATATTAGCAGGCCGGGCGAGCGCCAGTGAACAGGGGCTCATTTTATCCAGCCGGGTGAGTGCCAGTGAACAGGGGCTCATATTAGCCAGCCAAGTAGGCACCAGTGAACAGGGGCTCATATTAGCGGGCTGGGATTGGCATCAGTGAACAGGGGCTCATATTAGCAGTACGGGTGGGTACCATTGAACAGGGGCTCCTATTAGCAGGCTAGGTGAGCACCAGTGAACAGGGGCTCATATTAGCAGGCTAGGTGAGCACCAGTGAACAGGGGCTCATATTAGCAGGCTAGGTGGGCACCAGTGAACAGGGGCTCATATTAGGAGGCTAGGTGAGCACCAGTGAACAGGGGCTCATATTAGCGGGCTGGGATTGGCATCAGTGAACAGGGGCTCATATTAGCAGTACGGGTGGGCACCAGTAAACAGGGGCTCATATTAGCAGGCTAGGTGAGCACCAGTGAACAGGGGCTCACATTAGCAGGCTAGGTGAGCACCAGTGAACAGGGGCTCATATTAGCGGGCTAGGTGAGCACCAGTGAACAGGGGCTCATATTAGCGGTCTGGGATTGGTATCAGTGAACAGAGGCTCATATTAGCAGGCTAGGTGAGCACCAGTGAACAGGGGCTCATATTAGCGGGCCAGTTGAGCATCAGTGAACACAGGTTCATATTAGTGGGCCAGTTGAGCATCAGTGAACACGGGTTCATATTAGAGGGCCAGGTGAGCACCAGTAAACAGAGCCTCATATTAACAGGTCGGATGAGCATCAGTAAACTGGGGCTGATATTAGCAGGCTAGGTGAGCACCAGTGAACAGGGGCTCATATTAGCGGGCTAGGATTGGCATCAGTGAACAGCGGCTCATATTAGCAGGCTAGGTGAGCACCAGTGAACAGAGGCTCCTATTAGCGGGCTAGGATTGGCATCAGTGAACAGCGGCTCATATTAGCAGGCTAGGTGAGCACCAGTGAACAGGGGCTCATATTAGCAGGCTAGGTGGGCACCAGTGAACAGAGGCTCCTATTAGCAGGCTAGGTGGGCACCAGTGAACAGGGGCTCATATTAGCAGGCTAGGTGGGCACCAGTGAACAGGGGCTCATATTAGGATGCTAGGTGAGCACCAGTGAACAGGGGCTCATACTAGCGGGCTAGGTGAGCACCAGTGAACAGGGGCTCATATTAGCAGGCTAGGTGAGCACCAGTGAACAGGGGCTCATATTAGCAGGCTAGGTGGGCACCAGTGAACAGGGGCTCATATTAGCGGGCTAGGTGGGCACCAGTGAACAGGGGATCATATTAGCACGCTAGGTGAGCACCAGTGAACAGGGGCTCATATTAGCGGGCTAGGTGAGCACCAGTGAACAGGGGCTCATATTAGCGGGCTTGGATTGGCATCAGTGAACAGCGGTTCATATTAGCAGGCTAGGTGGGTACCAGTGAACAGGGGCTCATATTAGCAGGCTAGGTGGGCACCAGTGAACAGGGGCTCATATTAGCGGGCTAGGTGAGCACCAGTGAACAGGGGCTCATATTAGCGGGCTGGGATTGGCATCAGTGAACAGCGGCTCATATTAGCAGGCTAGGTGGGTACCAGTGAACAGGGGCTCATATTAGCAGGGTAGGTGGGCACCAGTGAACAGGGGCTCATATTAGCAGGCTAGGTGGGCACCAGTGAACAGGGGCTCATATTAGCAGGCTAGGTGGGTACCAGTGAACAGGGGCTCATATTAACGGGCTGGGATTGACACCAGTGAACAGGGGCTCATATTAGCAGGCTAGGTGAGCACCAGTGAACAGGGGCTCATATTAGCAGTACGGGTGGGCACCAGTGAACAGGGGCTCATATTAGCAGGCTAGGTGAGCACCAGTGAACAGGGGTTCATATTAACGGGCTGGGATTGGCATCAGTGAACAGTGACTCATTAGTGGGACGGGTGAGCACCAGTGATCAGGGGCTCATATTAGCAGTACGGGTGGGCACCAGTGAACAGGGGCTCATATTAGAGGGTCAGGTGGGCACCAGTGAACAGGGGCTCATATTAGAGGGTCAGGTGGGCACTAGTGAACAGGGGCTCATATTAGCAGGCCGGGTGAGCGCCAGTGAACAGGGGCTCATTTTAGCCAGCCGGGTGAGTGCCAGTGAACAGGGGCTCATATTAGCCAGCCGGGTAGGCACCAGTGAACAGGGGCTCATATTAGCGGGCTGGGATTGGCATCAGTGAACAGGGGCTCATATTAGCAGTACGGGTGGGTACCATTGAACAGGGGCTCCTATTAGCAGGCTAGGTGAGCACCAGTGAACAGGGGCTCATATTAGCAGGCTAGGTGAGCACCAGTGAACAGGGGCACATATTAGCAGGCTAGATGGGCACCAGTGAACAGGGGCTCATATTAGGAGGCTAGGTGAGCACCAGTGAACAGGGGCTCATATTAGCGGGCTGGGATTGGCATCAGTGAACAGGGGCTCATATTAGCAGTACGGGTGGGCACCAGTAAACAGGGGCTCATATTAGCAGGCTAGGTGAGCACCAGTGAACAGGGGCTCACATTAGCAGGCTAGGTGAGCACCAGTGAACAGGGGCTCATATTAGCGGGCTAGGTGAGCACCAGTGAACAGGGGCTCATATTAGCAGGCTAGGTGGGCACCAGTGAACAGAGGCTCCTATTCAGGGGCTCATATTAGCAGGCTAGGTGAGCACCAGTGAACAGGGGCTCATATTAGCGGTCTAGGTGAGCACCAGTGAACAGGGGCTCATATTAGGAGGCTAGGTGAGCACCAGTGAACAGGGGCTCATACTAGCGGGCTAGGTGAGCACCAGTGAACAGGGGCTCATATTAGCAGGCTAGGTGAGCACCAGTGAACAGGGGCTCATATTAGCAGGCTAGGTGGGCACCAGTGAACAGGGGCTCATATTAGCGGGCTAGGTGGGCACCAGTGAACAGGGGTTCATATTAGCAGGCCAGCTGAGCATCAGTGAACAGGGGTTCATATTAGCGGGCCAGGTGGGCACCAGTGAACAGGAGTCCATATAAGCAGGCTAGGTGAGCACTAGTGAACAGGGGCTCATATTAGCGGGCTGGGATTGGCATCAGTGAACAGTGACTCATATTAGTGGGACAGGTGAGCACCATTGATC
Organism: Ambystoma mexicanum; assembly: GCF_040938575.1. Lineage (NCBI taxonomy): Eukaryota > Metazoa > Chordata > Amphibia > Caudata > Ambystomatidae > Ambystoma > Ambystoma mexicanum. The sequence continues at coordinate 1,454,003,937 of NC_090934.1, forward strand.
AGGGGCTCATATTAGCAGTATGGGTGGGCACCAGTGAACAGGGGCTCTTATTAGCGGGCTGGGATTGGCACCAGTGAACAGGGGCTCCTATTAGCGGGCTGGGATTGGCATCAGTGAACAGCGGCTCATATTAGCAAGCTAGGTGAGCACCAGTGAACAGGGGCTCATATTAGCGGGCTAGGTGAGCACCAGTGAACAGGGGCTCATATTAGCGGGCTGGGATTGGCATCAGTGAACTGTGACTCATATTAGCAGGCTAGGTGAGCTCCAGTGAACAGGGGCTCATATTAGCGGGCTGGGATTGACATTACTGAACAGTGACTCATATTAGTGGGACGGGTGAGCACCAGTGATCAGGGGCTCATACTAGCGAGCTGGGATTGGCACCAGTGAACAGGGGCTCATATTAGCAGGCTAGGTGAGCACCAGTGAACAGGGGCTCATATTAGCAGGCTGGGATTGGCATATGTGAACAGGGGCTCATATTAGCAGTACGGGTGGGCACCAGTAAACAGGGGCTCATATTAGCAGGCTAGGTGAGCACCAGTGAACAGAGGCTCATATTAGCGGGCTGGGATTGGCATCAGTGAACAGGGTTCATATTAGCAGTACGGGTGGGCACCAGTGAACAGGGGCTCATATTAGCAGGCTAGGTGAGCACCAGTGAACAGGGGCTCATATTAGCGGGCTGGGATTGGCAGCAGTGAACAGGGGCTCATATTAGCAGTACGTGTGGGCACCATTGAACAGGGGCTCCTATTAGCAGGCTAGGTGAGCACCAGTGAACAGGGGCTCATATTAGCGGGCTGGGATTGACATCAGTGAACAGCGGCTCATATTAGCAGGCTAGGTGAGCACCAGTGAACAGGGGCTCATATTAGCGGGCTGGGATTGGCATCAGTGAACAGCGGCTCATATTAGCAGGCTAGGTGAGCACCAGTGAACAGGGGCTCATATTAGCGGGCTAGGATTGGCATCAGTGAACAGCGGCTCATATTAGCAGGCTAGGTGAGCACCAGTGAACAGGGGCTCATATTAGCAGGCTAGGTGGGCACCAGTGAACAGAGGCTCCTATTAGCAGGCTAGGTGGGCACCAGTGAACAGGGGCTCATATTAGCAGGCTAGGTGAGCACCAGTGAACAGGGGCTCCTATTAGCAGGCTAGGTGGGCACCAGTGAACAGGGGCTCATATTAGGAGGCTAGGTGAGCACCAGTGAACAGGGGCTTATATTAGCGGGCTAGTGAGCACCAGTGAACAGGGGCTCATATTAGCAGGCTAGGTGGGCACCAGTGAACAGGGGCTCATATTAGCAGGCTAGGTGGGCACCAGTGAACAGGGGCTCATATTAGCAGGCTAGGTGAGCACCAGTGAACAGGGGCTCATATTAGCGGGCTATGTGAGCACCAGTGAACAGGGGCTCATATTAGCGGGCTGGGATTGGCATCAGTGAACAGCGGCTCATATTAGCGGGCTGGGATTGGCATCAGTGAACAGTAACTCATATTAGCAGGCTAGGTGAGCTCCAGTGAACAGGGGCTCATATTAGCGGGCTAGGTGAGCACCAGTGAACAGGGGCTCATATTAGCGGGCTGGGATTGGCATCAGTGAACAGTGACTCATATTTGTGGGTCGGGTGAGCACCAGTGATCAGGGGCTCATATTAGCAGTAAGGGTGTGCACCAGTGAACAGGGGCTCATATTAGCGGGCTAGGTGAGCACCAGTGAACAGGGGCTCATATTAGCGGGCTGGGATTGGCATCAGTGAACAGTGACTCATATTTGTGGGACGGGTGAGCACCAGTGAACAGGGGCTCATATTAGCGGGCTGGGATTGGCATCAGTGAACAGTAACTCATATTAGCAGGCTAGGTGAGCACCAGTGAACAGGGGCTCATATTGGCAGGCTAGGTGGGCACCAGTGAACAGGGGCTCATATTAGCGGGCTAGGTGGGCACCAGTGAACAGGGGTTCATATTAGCAGGCCAGCTGAGCATCAGTGAACAGGGGTTCATATTAGCGGGCCAGGTGGGCACCAGTGAACAGGAGTTCATATAAGCAGGCTAGGTGAGCACTAGTGAACAGGGGCTCATATTAGCGGGCTGGGATTGGCATCAGTGAACAGTGACTCATATTAGTGGGACAGGTGAGCACCATTGATCAGGGGCTCATATTAGCAGTATGGGTGGGCACCAGTGAACAGGGGCTCATATTAGCGGGCTGGGATTGGCACCAGTGAACAGGGCTCCTATTAGCGGGCTGGGATTGGCATCAGTGAACAGCGGCTCATATTAGCAAGCTAGGTGAGCACCAGTGAACAGGGGCTCATATTAGCGGGCTAGGTGAGCACCAGTGAACAGGGGCTCATATTAGCGGGCTGGGATTGGCATCAGTGAACAGTGACTCATATTAGCAGGCTAGGTGAGCTCCAGTGAACAGGGGCTCATATTAGCGGGCTGGGATTGACATCGCTGAACAGTGACTCATATTAGTGGGACGGGTGAGCACCAGTGATCAGGGGCTCATACTAGCGAGCTGGGATTGGCACCAGTGAACAGGGGCTCATATTAGCAGGCTAGGTGAGCACCAGTGAACAGGGGCTCATATTAGCAGGCTGGGATTGGCATACGTGAACAGGGGCTCATATTAGCAGTACGGGTGGGCACCAGTAAACAGGGGCTCATATTAGCAGGCTAGGTGAGCACCAGTGAACAGAGGCTCATATTAGCGGGCTGGGATTGGCATCAGTGAACAGGGTTCATATTAGCAGTACGGGTGGGCACCAGTGAACAGGGGCTCATATTAGCAGGCTAGGTGAGCACCAGTGAACAGGGGCTCATATTAGCGGGCTGGGATTGGCAGCAGTGAACAGGGGCTCATATTAGCAGTACGTGTGGGCACCATTGAACAGGGGCTCCTATTAGCAGGCTAGGTGAGCACCAGTGAACAGGGGCTCATATTAGCGGGCTGGGATTGACATCAGTGAACAGCGGCTCATATTATCAGGCTAGGTGAGCACCAGTGAACAGGGGCTCATATTAGCGGGCTGGGATTGGCATCAGTGAACAGCGGCTCATATTAGCAGGCTAGGTGAGCACCAGTGAACAGGGGCTCATATTAGCGGGCTAGGATTGGCATCAGTGAACAGCGGCTCATATTAGCAGGCTAGGTGAGCACCAGTGAACAGGGGCTCATATTAGCAGGCTAGGTGGGCACCAGTGAACAGAGGCTCCTATTAGCAGGCTAGGTGGGCACCAGTGAACAGGGGCTCATATTAGCAGGCTAGGTGAGCACCAGTGAACAGGGGCTCCTATTAGCAGGCTAGGTGGGCACCAGTGAACAGGGGCTCATATTAGGAGGCTAGGTGAGCACCAGTGAACAGGGGCTTATATTAGCGGGCTAGGTGAGCACCAGTGAACAGGGGCTCATATTAGCAGGCTAGGTGGGCACCAGTGAACAGGGGCTCATATTAGCAGGCTAGGTGGGCACCAGTGAACAGGGGCTCATATTAGCAGGCTAGGTGAGCACCAGTGAACAGGGGCTCATATTAGCGGGCTAGGTGAGCACCAGTGAACAGGGGCTCATATTAGCGGGCTGGGATTTGCATCAGTGAACAGCGGCTCATATTAGCAGGCTAGGTGAGTACCAGTGAACAGGGGCTCATATTAGCGGGCTAGGTGAGCACCAGTGAACAGGGGCTCATATTAGCGGGCTGGGATTGGCATCAGTGAACAGTAACTCATATTAGCAGGCTAGGTGAGCTCCAGTGAACAGGGGCTCATATTAGCGGGCTAGGTGAGCACCAGTGAACAGGGGCTCATATTAGCGGGCTGGGATTGGCATCAGTGAACAGTGACTCATATTTGTGGGACGGGTGAGCACCAGTGATCAGGGGCTCATATTAGCAGTAAGGGTGTGCACCAGTGAACAGGGGCTCATATTAGCGGGCCAGTTGAGCATCAGTGAACACGGGTTCATATTAGCGGGCCAGTTGAGCATCAGTGAACACGGGTTCATATTAGAGGTCCAGGTGAGCACCAGTAAACAGAGCCTCATATTAACAGGTCGGGTGAGCATCAGTGAACTGGGGCTGATATTAGCTGGTCGGGTGGGCACCAGTGAACAGGGGCTCATATTAGCGGACCAGGTGGGCACAGTGAACAGGGGCTCACATTAGCAGGCTGGGTGGGCACCAGTGAACAGGAGCTCATATTAGCGGGCTGGGATTGGCACCAGTGAACAGGTGCTCATATTAGCAGTACGGGTGGGCACCAGTGAACAGGGGCTCATATTAGCAGGCTAGGTGAGCACTAGTGAACAGAGGCTCATATTAGCGGGCTGGGATTGGCATCAGTGAACAGTGACTCATATTAGTGGGACAGGTGAGCACCATTGATGAGGGGCTCATATTAGCAGTACGGGTGGGCACCAGTGAACAGGGGCTCATATTAGCGGGCTGGGATTGGCACCAGTGAACAGGGGCTCATATTAGCAGGATAGGTGAGCACCAGTGAACAGGGGCTCATATTAGCGGACTGGGATTGGCATCAGTGAACAGCGGCTCATATTAGCAAGCTAGGTGAGCGCCAGTGAACAAGGGCTCATATTAGCAGGCTAGATGAGCTCCAGTGAACAGGGGCTCATATTAGCGGGCTGGGATTGGCATCAGTGAACAGTGACTCATATTAGTGGGACGGGTGAGCACCAGTGATCAGGGGCTCATATTAGCAGTACGGGTGGGCACCAGTGAACAGGGGCTCATATTAGCGAGCTGGGATTGGCACCAGTGAACATGGGCTCATATTAGCAGGCTAGGTGAGCACCAGTGAACAGGGGCTCATATTAGCGGGCTGGGATTGGCATCAGTGAACAGGGGCTCATATTAGCAGTACGGGTGGGCACCAGTAAACAGGGGCTCATATTAGCAGGCTAGGTGAGCACCAGTGAACAGAGGCTCATATTAGCAGGCTGGGATTGGCATCAGTGAACAGGGTTCATATTAGCAGTACGGGTGGGCACCAGTGAACAGGGGCTCATATTAGCAGGCTAGGTGAGCACCAGTGAACAGGGGCTCATATTAGCGGGCTGGGATTGGCATCAGTGAACAGGGGCTCATATTAGCAGTACGGGTGGGCACCATTGAACAGGGGCTCATATTAGCAGGCTAGGTGAGCACCAGTGAACAGGGGCTCATATTAGCGGGCTGGGATTGACATCAGTGAACAGCGGCTCATATTAGCAGGCTAGGTGAGCACCAGTGAACAGGGGCTCATATTAGCGGGCTGGGATTGGCATCAGTGAACAGCGGCTCATATTAGCAGGCTAGGTGAGCACCAGTGAACAGGGGCTCATATTAGCGGGCTAGGATTGGCATCAGTGATACAGCGGCTCATATTAGCAGGCTAGGTGAGCACCAGTGAACAGGGGCTCATATTAGCAGGCTAGGTGGGCACCAGTGAACAGAGGCTCCTATTAGCAGGCTAGGTGGGCACCAGTGAACAGGGGCTCATATTAGCAGGCTAGGTGAGCACCAGTGAACAGGGGCTCATATTAGCGGGCTAGGTGGGCACCAGTGAACAGGGGCTCATATTAGGAGGCTAGGTGAGCACCAGTGAACAGGGGCTCATACTAGCGGGCTAGGTGAGCACCAGTGAACAGGGGCTCATATTAGCAGGCTAGGTGAGCACCAGTGAACAGGGGCTCATATTAGCAGGCTAGGTGGGCACCAGTGAACAGGGGCTCATATTAGCGGGCTAGGTGGGCACCAGTGAACAGGGGATCATATTAGCACGCTAGGTGAGCACCAGTGAACAGGGGCTCATATTAGCGGGCTAGGTGAGCACCAGTGAACAGGGGCTCATATTAGCGGGCTGGGATTGGCATCAGTGAACAGCGGTTCATATTAGCAGGCTAGGTGGGTACCAGTGAACAGGGGCTCATATTAGCAGGCTAGGTGGGCACCAGTGAACAGGGGCTCATATTAGCGGGCTAGGTGAGCACCAGTGAACAGGGGCTCATATTAGCGGGCTGGGATTGGCATCAGTGAACAGCGGCTCATATTAGCAGGCTAGGTGGGTACCAGTGAACAGGGACTCATATTACCAAGTTAGGGGTCACCAGTGAACAGGGGCTCATATTAGCAGGCTAGGTGGGCACCAGTGAACAGGGGCTCATATTAGCAGGCTAGGTGGGTACCAGTGAACAGGGGCTCATATTAACGGGCTGGGATTGGCACCAGTGAACAGGGGCTCATATTAGCAGGCTAGGTGAGCACCAGTGAACAGGGGCTCATATTAGCAGTACGGGTGGGCACCAGTGAACAGGGGCTCATATTAGCAGGCTAGGTGAGCACCAGTGAACAGGGGTTCATATTAACGGGCTGGGATTGGCATCAGTGAACAGTGACTCATTAGTGGGACGGGTGAGCACCAGTGATCAGGGGCTCATATTAGCAGTACGGGTGGGCACCAGTGAACAGGGGCTCATATTAGAGGGTCAGGTGGGCACCAGTGAACAGGGGCTCATATTAGAGGGTCAGGTGGGCACTAGTGAACAGGGGCTCATATTAGCAGGCCGGGTGAGCGCCAGTGAACAGGGGCTCATTTTAGCCAGCCGGGTGAGTGCCAGTGAACAGGGGCTCATATTAGCCAGCCGGGTAGGCACCAGTGAACAGGGGCTCATATTAGCGGGCTGGGATTGGCATCAGTGAACAGGGGCTCATATTAGCAGTACGGGTGGGTACCATTGAACAGGGGCTCCTATTAGCAGGCTAGGTGAGCACCAGTGAACAGGGGCTCATATTAGCAGGCTAGGTGAGCACCAGTGAACAGGGGCTCATATTAGCAGGCTAGGTGGGCACCAGTGAACAGGGGCTCATATTAGGAGGCTAGGTGAGCACCAGTGAACAGGGGCTCATATTAGCGGGCTGGGATTGGCATCAGTGAACAGGGGCTCATATTAGCAGTACGGGTGGGCACCAGTAAACAGGGGCTCATATTAGCAGGCTAGGTGAGTACCAGTGAACAGGGGCTCACATTAGCAGGCTAGGTGAGCACCAGTGAACAGGGGCTCATATTAGCGGGCTAGGTGAGCACCAGTGAACAGGGGCTCATATTAGCAGTACGGGTGGGCACCAGTGAACAGGGGCTCATATTAGCAGGCTAGGTGAGCACCAGTGAACAGGGGTTCATATTAACGGGCTGGGATTGGCATCAGTGAACAGTGACTCATTAGTGGGACGGGTGAGCACCAGTGATCAGGGGCTCATATTAGCAGTACGGGTGGGCACCAGTGAACAGGGGCTCATATTAGAGGGTCAGGTGGGCACCAGTGAACAGGGGCTCATATTAGAGGGTCAGGTGGGCACTAGTCAGGGGCTCATATTAGCAGGCCGGGTGAGCGCCAGTGAACAGGGGCTCATTTTAGCCAGCCGGGTGAGTGCCAGTGAACAGGGGCTCATATTAGCCAGCCGGGTAGGCACCAGTGAACAGGGGCTCATATTAGCGGGCTGGGATTGGCATCAGTGAACAGGGGCTCATATTAGCAGTACGGGTGGGTACCATTGAACAGGGGCTCCTATTAGCAGGCTAGGTGAGCACCAGTGAACAGTGGCTCATATTAGCAGGCTAGGTGAGCACCAGTGAACAGGGGCTCATATTAGCAGGCTAGGTGGGCACCAGTGAACAGGGGCTCATATTAAGAGGCTAGGTGAGCACCAGTGAACAGGGGCTCATATTAGCGGGCTGGGATTGGCATCAGTGAACAGGGGCTCATATTAGCAGTACGGGTGGGCACCAGTAAACAGGGGCTCATATTAGCAGGCTAGGTGAGCACCAGTGAACAGGGGCTCACATTAGCAGGCTAGGTGAGCACCAGTGAACAGGGGCTCATATTAGCCGGCTAGGTGAGCACCAGTGAACAGGGGCTCATATTAGCGGGCTGGGATTGGCATCAGTGAACAGAGGCTCATATTAGCAGGCTAGGTGAGCACCAGTGAACAGGGGCTCATATTAGCGGGCCAGTTGAGCATCAGAGAAAACAGGTTCATATTAGTGGGCCAGTTGAGCATCAGTGAACACAGGTTCATATTAGAGGGCCAGGTGAGCACCAGTAAACAAAGCCTCATATTAACAGGTCGGATGAGCATCAGTGAACTGGGGCTGATATTAGCAGGCTAGGTGAGCACCAGTGAACAGGGGCTCATATTAGCGGGCTAGGATTGGCATCAGTGAACAGCGGCTCATATTAGCAGGCTAGGTGAGCACCAGTGAACAGGGGCTCATATTAGCAGGCTAGGTGGGCACCAGTGAACAGAGGCTCCTATTAGCAGGCTAGGTGGGCACCAGTGAACAGGGGCTCATATTAGCAGGCTAGGTGAGCACCAGTGAACAGAGGCTCCTATTAGCGGGCTAGGATTGGCATCAGTGAACAGCGGCTCATTTTAGCAGGCTAGGTGAGCACCAGTGAACAGGGGCTCATATTAGCAGGCTAGGTGGGCACCAGTGAACAGAGGCTCCTATTAGCAGGCTAGGTGGGCACCAGTGAACAGGGGCTCATATTAGCAGGCTAGGTGGGCACCAGTGAACAGGGGCTCATATTAGGAGGCTAGGTGAGCACCAGTGAACAGGGGCTCATACTAGCGGGCTAGGTGAGCACCAGTGAACAGGGGCTCATATTAGCAGGCTAGGTGAGCACCAGTGAACAGGGGCTCATATTAGCAGGCTAGGTGGGCACCAGTGAACAGGGGCTCATATTAGCGAGCTAGGTGGGCACCAGTGAACAGGGGATCATATTAGCACGCTAGGTGAGCACCAGTGAACAGGGGCTCATATTAGCGGGCTAGGTGAGCACCAGTGAACAGGGGCTCATATTAGCGGGCTGGGATTGGCATCAGTGAACAGCGGTTCATATTAGCAGGCTAGGTGGGTACCAGTGAACAGGGGCTCATATTAGCAGGCTAGGTGGGCACCAGTGAACAGGGGCTCATATTAGCGGGCTAGGTGAGCACCAGTGAACAGGGGCTCATATTAGCGGGCTGGGATTGGCATCAGTGAACAGCGGCTCATATTAGCAGGCTAGGTGGGTACCAGTGAACAGGGGCTCATATTAGCAGGCTAGGTGGGCACCAGTGAACATGGGCTCATATTAGCAGGCTAGGTGGGCACCAGTGAACAGGGGCTCATATTAGCAGGCTAGGTGGGTACCAGTGAACAGGGGCTCATATTAATGGGCTGGGATTGACACCAGTGAACAGGGGCTCATATTAGCAGGCTAGGTGAGCACCAGTGAACAGGGGCTCATATTAGCAGTACGGGTGGGCACCAGTGAACAGGGGCTCATATTAGCAGGCTAGGTGAGCACCAGGGAACAGGGGTTCATATTAACGGGCTGGGATTGGCATCAGTGAACAGTGACTCATTAGTGGGACGGGTGAGCACCAGTGATCAGGGTCTCATATTAGCAGTTCGGGTGGGCACCAGTGAACAGGGGCTCATATTAGAGGGTCAGGTGGGCACCAGTGAACAGGGGCTCATATTAGCAGGCTAGGTGGGCACCAGTGAACAGGGGCTCATATTAGCAGGCTAGGTGGGTACCAGTGAACAGGGGCTCATATTAACGGGCTGGGATTGGCACCAGTGAACAGGGGCTCATATTAGCAGGCTAGGTGAGCACCAGTGAACAGGGGCTCATATTAGCAGTACGGGTGGGCACCAGTGAACAGGGGCTCATATTAGCAGGCTAGGTGAGCACCAGTGAACAGGGGTTCATATTAACGGGCTGGGATTGGCATCAGTGAACAGTGACTCATTAGTGGGACGGGTGAGCACCAGTGATCAGGGGCTCATATTAACAGTACGGGTGGGCACCAGTGAACAGGGGCTCATATTAGAGGGTCAGGTGGGCACCAGTGAACAGGGGCTCATATTAGAGGGTCAGGTGGGCACTAGTGAACAGGGGCTCATATTAGCAGGCCGGGTGAGCGCCAGTGAACAGGGGCTCATTTTAGCCAGCCGGGTGAGTGCCAGTGAAAAGGGGCTCATATTAGCCAGCCGGGTAGGCACCAGTGAACAGGGGCTCATATTAGCGGGCTGGGATTGGCATCAGTGAACAGGGGCTCATATTAGCAGTACGGGTGGGTACCATTGAACAGGGGCTCCTATTAGCAGGCTAGGTGAGCACCAGTGAACAGGGGCTCATATTAGCAGGCTAGGTGAGCACCAGTGAACAGGGGCTCATATTAGCAGGCTAGGTGGGCACCAGTGAACAGGGGCTCATATTAGGAGGCTAGGTGAGCACCAGTGAACAGGGGCTCATATTAGCGGGCTGGGATTGGCATCAGTGAACAGGGGCTCATATTAGCAGTACGGGTGGGCACCAGTAAACAGGGGCTCATATTAGCAGGCTAGGTGAGTACCAGTGAACAGGGGCTCACATTAGCAGGCTAGGTGAGCACCAGTGAACAGGGGCTCATATTAGCGGGCTAGGTGAGCACCAGTGAACAGGGGCTCATATTAGCAGTACGGGTGGGCACCAGTGAACAGGGGCTCATATTAGCAGGCTAGGTGAGCACCAGTGAACAGGGGTTCATATTAACGGGCTGGGATTGGCATCAGTGAACAGTGACTCATTAGTGGGACGGGTGAGCACCAGTGATCAGGGGCTCATATTAGCAGTACGGGTGGGCACCAGTGAACAGGGGCTCATATTAGAGGGTCAGGTGGGCACCAGTGAACAGGGGCTCATATTAGAGGGTCAGGTGGGCATTAGTCAGGGGCTCATATTAGCAGGCCGGGTGAGCGCCAGTGAACAGGGGCTCATTTTAGCCAGCCGGGTGAGTGCCAGTGAACAGGGGCTCATATTAGCCAGCCGGGTAGGCACCAGTGAACAGGGGCTCATATTAGCGGGCTGGGATTGGCATCAGTGAACAGGGGCTCATATTAGCAGTACGGGTGGGTACCATTGAACAGGGTCTCCTATTAGCAGGCTAGGTGAGCACCAGTGAACAGTGGCTCATATTAGCAGGCTAGGTGAGCACCAGTGAACAGGGGCTCATATTAGCAGGCTAGGTGGGCACCAGTGAACAGGGGCTCATATTAGGAGGCTAGGTGAGCACCAGTGAACAGGGGCTCATATTAGCGGGCTGGGATTGGCATCAGTGAACAGGGGCTCATATTAGCAGTACGGGTGGGCACCAGTAAACAGGGGCTCATATTAGCAGGCTAGGTGAGCACCAGTGAACAGGGGCTCACATTAGCAGGCTAGGTGAGCACCAGTGAACAGGGGCTCATATTAGCCGGCTAGGTGAGCACCAGTGAACAGGGGCTCATATTAGCGGGCTGGGATTGGCATCAGTGAACAGAGGCTCATATTAGCAGGCTAGGTGAGCACCAGTGAACAGGGGCTCATATTAGCGGGCCAGTTGAGCATCAGAGAAAACAGGTTCATATTAGTGGGCCAGTTGAGCATCAGTGCACACGGGTTCATATTAGAGGGCCAGGTGAGCACCAGTAAACAAAGCCTCATATTAACAGGTCGGATGAGCATCAGTGAACTGGGGCTGATATTAGCAGGCTAGGTGAGCACCAGTGAACAGGGGCTCATATTAGCGGGCTAGGATTGGCATCAGTGAACAGCGGCTCATATTAGCAGGCTAGGTGAGCACCAGTGAACAGGGGCTCATATTAGCAGGCTAGGTGGGCACCAGTGAACAGAGGCTCCTATTAGCAGGCTAGGTGGGCACCAGTGAACAGGGGCTCATATTAGCAGGCTAGGTGAGCACCAGTGAACAGAGGCTCCTATTAGCGGGCTAGGATTGGCATCAGTGAACAGCGGCTCATATTAGCAGGCTAGGTGAGCACCAGTGAACAGGGGCTCATATTAGCAGGCTAGGTGGGCACCAGTGAACAGAGGCTCCTATTAGCAGGCTAGGTGGGCACCAGTGAACAGGGGCTCATATTAGCAGGCTAGGTGGGCACCAGTGAACAGGGGCTCATATTAGGAGGCTAGGTGAGCACCAGTGAACAGGGGCTCATACTAGCGGGCTAGGTGAGCACCAGTGAACAGGGGCTCATATTAGCAGGCTAGGTGAGCACCAGTGAACAGGGGCTCATATTAGCAGGCTAGGTGGGCACCAGTGAACAGGGGCTCATATTAGCGAGCTAGGTGGGCACCAGTGAACAGGGGATCATATTAGCACGCTAGGTGAGCACCAGTGAACAGGGGCTCATATTAGCGGGCTAGGTGAGCACCAGTGAACAGGGGCTCATATTAGCGGGCTGGGATTGGCATCAGTGAACAGCGGTTCATATTAGCAGGCTAGGTGGGTACCAGTGAACAGGGGCTCATATTAGCAGGCTAGGTGGGCACCAGTGAACAGGGGCTCATATTAGCGGGCTAGGTGAGCACCAGTGAACAGGGGCTCATATTAGCGGGCTGGGATTGGCATCAGTGAACAGCGGCTCATATTAGCAGGCTAGGTGGGTACCAGTGAACAGGGGCTCATATTAGCAGGCTAGGTGGGCACCAGTGAACATGGGCTCATATTAGCAGGCTAGGTGGGCACCAGTGAACAGGGGCTCATATTAGCAGGCTAGGTGGGTACCAGTGAACAGGGGCTCATATTAACGGGCTGGGATTGACACCAGTGAACAGGGGCTCATATTAGCAGGCTAGGTGAGCACCAGTGAACAGGGGCTCATATTAGCAGTACGGGTGGGCACCAGTGAACAGGGGCTCATATTAGCAGGCTAGGTGAGCACCAGTGAACAGGGGTTCATATTAACGGGCTGGGATTGGCATCAGTGAACAGTGACTCATTAGTGGGACGGGTGAGCACCAGTGATCAGGGTCTCATATTAGCAGTTCGGGTGGGCACCAGTGAACAGGGGCTCATATTAGAGGGTCAGGTGGGCACCAGTGAACAGGGGCTCATATTAGAGGGTCAGGTGGGCACTAGTGAACAGGGGCTCATATTAGCAGGCCGGGTGAGCGCCAGTGAACAGGGGCTCATTTTAGCCAGCCGGGTGAGTGCCAGTGAACAGGGGCTCATATTAGCCAGCCGGGTAGGCACCAGTGAACAGGGGCTCATATTAGCGGGCTGGGATTGGCATCAGTGAACAGGGGCTCATATTAGCAGTACGGGTGGGTACCATTGAACAGGGGCTCCTATTAGCAGGCTAGGTGAGCACCAGTGAACAGGGGCTCATATTAGCAGGCTAGGTGAGCACCAGTGAACAGGGGCTCATATTAGCAGGCTAGGTGGGCACCAGTGAACAGGGGCTCATATTAGGAGGCTAGGTGAGCACCAGTGAACAGGGGCTCATATTAGCGGGCTGGGATTGGCATCAGTGAACAGGGGCTCATATTAGCAGTACGGGTGGGCACCAGTAAACAGGGGCTCATATTAGCAGGCTAGGTGAGCACCAGTGAACAGGGGCTCACATTAGCAGGCTAGGTGAGCACCAGTGAACAGGGGCTCATATTAGCGGGCTAGGTGAGCACCAGTGAACAGGGGCTCATATTAGCGGGCTGGGATTGGCATCAGTGAACAGAGGCTCATATTAGCAGGCTAGATGAGCACCAGTGAACAGGGGCTCATATTAGCGGGCCAGTTGAGCATCAGTGAACACAGGTTCATATTAGTGGGCCAGTTGAGCATCAGTGAACACGGGTTCATATTAGAGGGCCAGGTGAGCACCAGTAAACAGAGCCTCATATTAACAGGTCGGATGAGCATCAGTGAACTGGGGCTGATATTAGCAGGTCGGGTGGGCACCAGTGAACAGGGGCTCATATTAGCGGGCCAGGTGGGCACCAGTGAACAGGGGCTCATATTAGCGGGCCAGGTGGGCACCAGTGAACAGGGGCTCACATTAGCAGGCTGGGTGGGCACCAGTGAACAGGAGCTCATATTAGCGGGCTGGGATTGGCACCAGTGAACAGGGGCTCATATTAGCAGTACGGGTGGGCACCAGTGAACAGGGGCTCATATTAGCGGGCTAGGTGAGCACTAGTGAACAGGGGCTCATATTAGCGGGCCAGGTGGGCACCAGTGAACAGGGGCTCATATTAGCGGGCCAGGTGGGCACCAGTGAACAGGGGCTCACATTAGCAGGCTGGGTGGGCACCAGTGAACAGGAGCTCATATTAGCGGGCTGGGATTGGCACCAGTGAACAGGGGCTCATATTAGCAGTACGGGTGGGCACCAGTGAACAGGGGCTCATATTAGCGGGCTAGGTGAGCACTAGTGAACAGGGGCTCATATTAGCGGGCTGGGATTGGCATCAGTGAACAGTGACTCATATTAATGGGACAGGTGAGCACCATTGATCAGGGGCTCATATTAGCAGTACGGGTGGGCACCAGTGAACAGGGGCTCATATTAGCGGGCTGGGATTGGCACCAGTGAACAGGGGCTCATATTAGCAGGCTAGGTGAGCACCAGTGAACAGGGGCTCATATTAGCGGGCTGGGATTGGCAGCAGTGAACAGGGGCTCATATTAGCAAGCTAGGTGAGCACCAGTGAACAGGGGCTCATATTAGCGGGCTAGGTGAGCACCAGTGAACAGGGGCTCATATTAGCGGGCTGGGATTGGCATCAGTGAACAGTGACTCATATTAGCAGGCTAGGTGAGCTCCAGTGAACAGGGGCTCAAATTAGCGGGCTGGGATTGGCATCAGTGAACAGTGACTCATATTAGTGGGACGGGTGAGCACCAGTGATCAGGGGCTCATATTAGCAGTACGGGTGGGCACCAGTGAACAGGGGCTCATACTAGCGAGCTGGGATTGGCACCAGTGAACAGGGGCTCATATTAGCAGGCTAGGTGAGCACCAGTGAACAGGGGCTCATATTAGCAGGCTGGGATTGGCATAGGTGAACAGGGGCTCATATTAGCAGTACGGGTGGGCACCAGTAAACAGGGGCTCATATTAGCAGGCTAAGTGAGCACCAGTGAACAGAGGCTCATATTAGCGGGCTGGGATTGGCATCAGTGAACAGGGTTCATATTAGCAGTACGGGTGGGCACCAGTGAACAGGGGCTCATATTAGCAGGCTAGGTGAGCGCCAGTGAACAGGAGCTCATATTAGCGGGCTGGGATTGGCATCCGTGAACAGGGGCTCATATTAGCAGTACGGGTGGGTACAATTGAACAGGGGCTCCTATTAGCAGGCTAGGTGAGCACCAGTGAACAGGGGCTCATATTAGCGGGCTGGGATTGACATCAGTGAACAGCGGCTCATATTAGCAGGCTAGGTGAGCACCAGTGAACAGGGGCTCATATTAGCGGGCTAGGATTGGAATCAGTGAACAGCGGCTCATATTAGCAGGCTAGGTGAGCACCAGTGAACAGGGGCTCATATTAGCAGGCTAGGTGAGCACCAGTGAACAGGGGCTCATATAAGCAGGCTAGGTGGGCACCAGTGAACAGGGGCTCATATTAGGAGGCTAGGTGAGCACCAGTGAACAGGGGCTCATATTAGCGGGCTGGGATTGGCATCAGTGAACAGGGGCTCATATTAGCAGTACGGGTGGGCACCAGTAAACAGGGGCTCATATTAGCAGGCTAGGTGAGCACCAGTGAACAGGGGCTCACATTAACGGGCTGGGATTGGCATCAGTGAACAGGGGCTCATATTAGCAGTACGGGTGGGCACCATTGAACAGGGGCTCACATTAGAGGGCTGGGATTGGCATCAGTGAACAAGGGCTCATATTAGCAGGCTGGATGAGCATCAGTGAACAGGGGCTCATATTAGCGGGCTAGGTGAGCACCAGTGAACAGGTGCTCATATTAGCGGGCTGGGATTGGCATCAGTGAACAGTAACTCATATTAGCAGGCTAGGTGAGCTCCAGTGAACAGGGGCTCATATTAGCGGGCTAGGTGAGCACCAGTGAACAGGGGCTCATATTAGCGGGCTGGGATTGGCATCAGTGAACAGTGACTCATATTAGTGGGACGGGTGAGCACCAGTGATCAGGGGCTCATATTAGCAGTAAGGGTGTGCACCAGTGAACAGGGGATAATATTAGCGAGCTGGGATTGGCACCAGTGAACATGGGCTCATATTAGCAGGCTAGGTGAGCACCAGTGAACAGGGGCTCATATTAGCGGGCTGGGATTGGCATCAGTGAACAGGGGCTCATATTAGCAGTACGGGTGGGCACCAGTAAACAGGGGCTCATATTAGCAGGCTAGGTGAGCACCAGTGAACAGGGGCTCACATTAGCGGGCTGGGATTGGCATCAGTGAACAGGGGCTCATATTAGCAGTACGGGTGGACACCATTGAACAGGGGCTCATATTAGCAGGCTAGGTGAGCATCAGTGAACAGGGGCTCATATTAGCGGGCTGGGATTGGCATCAGTGAACAGCGGCTCATATTAGCAGGCTAGGTGAGCACCAGTGAACAGGGGCTCATATTAGCGGGCTAGGATTGGAATCAGTGAACAGCGGCTCATATTAGCAGGCTAGGTGAGCACCATTGAACAGGGGCTCATATTAGCAGGCTAGGTGGGCACCAGTGAACAGGGGCTCCTATTAGCAGGCTAGGTGGGCACCAGTGAACAGGGGCTCATATTAGCAGGCTAGGTGAGCACCAGTGAACAGGGGCTCATATTAGCGGGCTAGGTGGGCACCAGTGAACAGGGGCTCATATTAGGGGGCTAGGTGAGCACCAGTGAACAGGGGCTCATATTAGCGGGCTAGGTGGGCACCAGTGAACAGGGGCTCATATTAGCAGGCTAGGTGAGCACCAGTGAACAGGGGCTCATATTAGCGGGCTAGGTGAGCACCAGTGAACAGGGGCTCATATTAGCAGGCTAAGTGGGTACCAGTGAACAGGGGCTCATATTAGCAGGCTAGGTGGGCACCAGTGAACAGGAGCTCATATTAGCAGGCTAGGTGAGCACCAGTGAACAGGGGCTCATATTAGCAGGCTAGGTGAGCACCAGTGAACAGGGGCTCATATTAGCAGTACGGGTGGGCACCAGTGAACAGGGGCTCATATTAGCAGGCTAGGTGAGCACCAGTGAACAGGGGTTCATATTAACGGGCTGGGATTGGCATCAGTGAACAGTGACTCATTAGTGGGACGGGTGAGCACCAGTGATCAGGGGCTCATATTAGCAGTACGGGTGGGCACCAGTGAACAGGGGCTCATATTAGAGGGTCAGGTGGGCACCAGTGAACAGGGGCTCATATTAGAGGGTCAGGTGGGCACTAGTGAACAGGGGCTCATATTAGCAGGCCGGGTGAGCGCTAGTGAACAGGGGCTCATTTTAGCCAGCCGGGTGAGTGCCAGTGAACAGGGGCTCATATTAGCCAGCCGGGTAGGCACCAGTGAACAGGGGCTCATATTAGCGGGCTGGGATTGGCATCAGGAACAGGGGCTCATATTAGCAGTACGGGTGGGTACCATTGAACAGGGGCTCCTATTAGCAGGCTAGGTGAGCACCAGTGAACAGGGGCTCATATTAGCAGGCTAGGTGAGCACCAGTGAACAGGGGCTCATATTAGCAGGCTAGGTGGGCACTAGTGAACAGGGGCTCATATTAGGAGGCTAGGTGAGCACCAGTGAACAGGGGCTCATATTAGCGGGCTGGGATTGGCATCAGTGAACAGGGGCTCATATTAGCAGTACGGGTGGGCACCAGTAAACAGGGGCTCATATTAGCAGGCTAGGTGAGCACCAGTGAACAGGGGCTCACATTAGCAGGCTAGGTGAGCACCAGTGAACAGGGGCTCATATTAGCGGGCTAGGTGAGCACCAGTGAACAGGGGCTCATATTAGCGGGCTGGGATTGGCATCAGTGAACAGAGGCTCATATTAGCAGGCTAGGTGAGCACCAGTGAACAGGGGCTCATATTAGCGGGCCAGTTGAGCATCAGTGAACACAGGTTCATATTAGTGGGCCAGTTGAGCATCAGTGAACACGGGTTCATATTAGAGGCCCAGGTGAGCACCAGTAAACAGAGCCTCATATTAACAGGTCGGATGAGCATCAGTGAACTGGGGCTGATATTAGCAGGTCGGGTGGGCACCAGTGAACAGGGGCTCATATTAGCGGGCCAGGTGTGCACCAGTGAACAGGGGCTCATATTAGCGGGCCAGGTGGGCACCAGTGAACAGGGGCTCACATTAGCAGGCTGGGTGGGCACCAGTGAACAGGAGCTCATATTAGCGGGCTGGGATTGGCACCAGTGAACAGGGGCTCATATTAGCAGTACGGGTGGGCACCAGTTAACAGGGGCTCATATTAGCGGGCTAGGTGAGCACTAGTGAAAAGGGGCTCATATTAGCGGGCTGGGATTGGCATCAGTGAACAGTGACTCATATTAATGGGACAGGTGAGCACCATTGATCAGGGGCTCATATTAGCAGTACGGGTGGGCACCAGTGAACAGGGGCTCATATTAGCGGGCTGGGATTGGCACCAGTGAACAGGGGCTCATATTAGCAGGCTAGGTGAGCACCAGTGAACAGGGGCTCATATTAGCGGGCTGGGTTTGGCAGCAGTGAACAGGGGCTCATATTAGCAAGCTAGGTGAGCACCAGTGAACAGGGGCTCATATTAGCGGGCTAGGTGAGCACCAGTGAACAGGGGCTCATATTAGCGGGCTGGGATTGGCATCAGTGAACAGTGACTCATATTAGCAGGCTAGGTGAGCTCCAGTGAACAGGGGCTCAAATTAGCGGGCTGGGATTGGCATCAGTGAACAGTGACTCATATTAGTGGGACGGGTGAGCACCAGTGATCAGGGGCTCATATTAGCAGTACGGGTGGGCACCAGTGAACAGGGGCTCATACTAGCGAGCTGGGATTGGCACCAGTGAACAGGGGCTCATATTAGCAGGCTAGGTGAGCACCAGTGAACAGGGGCTCATATTAGCAGGCTGGGATTGGCATAGGTGAACAGGGGCTCATATTAGCAGTACGGGTGGGCAGAAGGTAAACAGGGGCTCATATTAGCAGGCTAGGTGAGCACCAGTGAACAGAGGCTCATATTAGCGGGCTGGGATTGGCATCAGTGAACAGGGTTCATATTAGCAGTACGGGTGGGCACCAGTGAACAGGGGCTCATATTAGCAGGCTAGGTGAGCGCCAGTGAACAGGGGCTCATATTAGCGGGCTGGATTGGCATCAGTGAACAGGGGCTCATATTAGCAGTACGGGTGGGTACAATTGAACAGGGGCTCCTATTAGCAGGCTAGGTGAGCACCAGTGAACAGGGGCTCATATTAGCGGGCTGGGATTGACATCAGTGAACAGCGGCTCATATTAGCAGGCTAGGTGAGCACCAGTGAACAGGGGCTCATATTAGCGGGCTGGGATTGGCATCAGTGAACAGCGGCTCATATTAGCAGGCTAGGTGAGCACCAGTGAACAGGGGCTCATATTAGCGGGCTAGGATTGGAATCAGTGAACAGCGGCTCATATTAGCAGGCTAGGTGAGCACCAGTGAACAGGGGCTCATATTAGCAGGCTAGGTGGGCACCAGTGAACAGGGGCTCATATTAGGAGGCTAGGTGAGCACCAGTGAACAGGGGCTCATATTAGCGGGCTGGGATTGGCATCAGTGAACAGGGGCTCAAATTAGCAGTACGGGTGGGCACCAGTAAACAGGGGCTCATATTAGCAGGCTAGGTGAGCACCAGTGAACAGGGGCTCACATTAACGGGCTGGGATTGGCATCAGTGAACAGGGGCTCATATTAGCAGTACGGGTGGGCACCATTAAACAGGGGCTCACATTAGCGGGCTGGGATTGGCATCAGTGAACAAGGGCTCATATTAGCAGGCTGGATGAGCATCAGTGAACAGGGGCTCATATTAGCGGGCTAGGTGAGCACCAGTGAACAGGTGCTCATATTAGCGGGCTGGGATTGGCATCAGTGAACAGTAACTCATATTAGCAGGCTAGGTGAGCTCCAGTGAACAGGGGCTCATATTAGCGGGCTAGGTGAGCACCAGTGAACAGGGGCTCATATTAGCGGGCTGGGATTGGCATCAGTGAACAGTGACTCATATTAGTGGGACGGGTGAGCACCAGTGATCAGGGGCTCATATTAGCAGTAAGGGTGTGCACCAGTGAACAGGGGATAATATTAGCGAGCTGGGATTGGCACCAGTGAACAAGGGCTCATATTAGCAGGCTAGGTGAGCACCAGTGAACAGGGGCTCATATTAGCGGGCTGGGATTGGCATCAGTGAACAGGGGCTCATATTAGCAGTACGGGTGGGCACCAGTAAACAGGGGCTCATATTAGCAGGCTAGGTGAGCACCAGTGAACAGGGGCTCACATTAGCGGGCTGGGATTGGCATCAGTGAACAGGGGCTCATATTAGCAGTACGGGTGGGCACCATTGAACAGGGGCTCATATTAGCAGGCTAGGTGAGCATCAGTGAACAGGGGCTCATATTAGCGGGCTGGGATTGGCATCAGTGAACAGCGGCTCATATTAGCAGGCTAGGTGAGCACCAGTGAACAGGGGCTCATATTAGCGGGCTAGGATTGGAATCAGTGAACAGCGGCTCATATTAGCAGGCTAGGTGAGCACCAGTGAACAGGGACTCATATTAGCGGGCTAGGATTGGAATCAGTGAACAGCGGCTCATATTAGCAGGCTAGGTGGGCACCAGTGAACAGGGGCTCCTATTAGCGGGCTAGGTGGGCACCAGTGAACAGGGGCTCATATTAGCAGGCTAGGTGAGCACCAGTGAACAGGGGCTCATATTAGCGGGCTAGGATTGGAATCAGTGAACAGCGGCTCATATTAGCAGGCTAGGTGAGCACCAGTGAACAGGGGCTCATATTAGCGGGCTAGGATTGGAATCAGTGAACAGGGGCTCATATTAGCAGGCTAGGTGGGCACCAGTGAACAGGGGCTCCTATTAGCGGGCTAGGTGGGCACCAGTGAACAGGGGCTCATATTAGCAGGCTGGGTGAGCACCAGTGAACAGGGGCTCATATTAGCGGGCTAGGTGGGCACCAGTGAACAGGGGCTCATATTAGGGGGCTAGGTGAGCACCAGTGAACAGGGGCTCATATTAGCGGGCTAGGTGGGCACCAGTGAACAGGGACTCATATTAGCGGGCTAGGTGAGCACCAGTGAACAGGGGCTCATATTAGCGGGCTAGGTGAGCACCAGTGAACAGGGGCTCATATTAGCAGGCTAAGTGGGTACCAGTGAACAGGGGCTCATATTAGCAGGCTAGGTGGGCACCAGTGAACAGGAGCTCATATTAGCAGGCTAGGTGAGCACCAGTGAACAGGGGCTCATATTAGCGGGCTAGGTGGGCACCAGTGAACAGGGGCTCATATTAGCGGGCTAGGTGAGCACCAGTGAACAGGGGCTCATATTAGCGGGCTAGTTGAGCACCAGTGAACAGGGGCTCATATTAGCAGGCTAGGTGGGTACCAGTGAACAGGGGCTCATATTAGCAGGCTAGGTGGGCACCAGTGAACAGGGGCTCATATTAGCAGGCTAGGTGGGCACCAGTGAAAAGGGGCTCTTATTAACGGGCTGGGATTGGCATCAGTGAACAGTGACTCATATTAGTGGGACGGGTGAGCACCAGTGAACAGGGGCTCATATTAACGGGCTGGGATTGGCATCAGTGAACAGTGACTCATATTAGTGGGACGGGTGAGCACCAGTGATCAGGGGCTCATATTAGCAGTACGGGTGGGCACCAGTGAACAGAGGCTCATATTAGCGGGCTGGGATTGGCATCAGTGACCAGGGGCTGATATTAGCGGGCCAGGTGAGCATCAGTGAACAGGGGCTGATATTAGTGGGCTGGGTGAGCATCAGTGAACAGGGGCTCATATTATCGGGCCGGTTGGGCACCAGTGATGGATTACCAGCAAAGCGACCCCAGGTGAGCTGCAGGACCCTCTGCCCCACGCTTGCCACCTTGTGGCCAGGCTCGTGCCCCCTTGCGGCCCCAGACACCCTCGCTCCCTGTGTTCCCAGGCTACCCTCTTCCCCTCCCTCCGCCCACCTCCCGGACCTCCCTCCCCCTGTGATTGGCCTCTCGGGCCTTGTACTGAGCCAGGGCCTGCAGCTGCACCTGGGGAAAGACCATTACCGGCTGCAGGACCCTCTGCCCCACGCTTGCCACCTTGTGGCCAGGCTCATGTCCCATTGCGGCCCCAGACCCTCTCGCTCCCTGTGTTCCCCGGCTTTCCTCTTCCCCTCCCTCCGCCCGCCTCTCAGACCTCCTTCCCGCTGTGATTGGCCTCTCGGGCCTTGTACTGAGCGAGGGCCTGCAGCTGCACCTTGGAAAACGCCATTACCAGCACGGCGACCCCAGGTGAGCTGCAGGACCCTCTGCCCCACGCTTGCCACCTTGTGACCAGGCCCGTGCCCCTTTGCGGCCCCAGACACCCTCGCTCCCTGTTTTCCCGGGCTACCCTCTTCCCCTCCCTCCGCCCACCTCCCGGACCTCCCTCCCTCTGTGATTGGCCTCTCGGGCCTTGTACTGAGCCAGGGCCTGCAGCTGCACCTGGGGAAACACCATTACCGGCACAGCGACCCCAGGTGAGCTGCAGGACCCTCTGCCCCACGCTTGCCACCTTGTGGCCAGGCTCGTGCCCCATTGCGGCCCCAGACCCCCTCACACCCTGTGTTCCCCAGCTTCCAGTCCTCTGCCAGGCTGCCCTGCGGTTAAGGGCCCCAAAGAAAAGGGCGGCTCCTGCACTGGCAGCTCCGAGACATGACTCTGAGTGTCTGCAAAGGAAGCCAACAGACACCAACAAAACTGTAAGTTTGGCATGGGTGGGGTGTAGAGCCATTACTCTACACCAGAAAGCCCTCGCCACTCTACCTTACCTTCCATAATGTAGACTGCCATAGACTTACATCATGCATACTTGGAGAGATTTGTGACCACCAATCCAAATCCACTCTTGGGTGAACCATAAAGGTTGCATTCTATCATACACTAACATACGAGCCACACCTATAGAGAATGATCAAGATTAGCCTGCATCACTTTTAGACAGCTGTAACAATGTTAGCATGTGCCACACTTACATGTCATCCTTAACTTTAACCCTCATCGCATCTAGATAGAATGTGAATGTTAGCAGGTGCCACACTTAGACGTCATCTCTAACTTTAACCCTCATCGCATCTAGATAGAATGTGAATGTTAGCATGTGCCACACATAGACGTCATCTCTAACTTTAACCCTCATCGCATCTAGATAGAATGTGAATGTTAGCATGTGCCACACTTAGATGTCATCCTAACTCTAGCTTCCATCACCTCTAGATAGAAATGTGAATGTTAGCAGGTGCCACACTTAGATGTCATCCTTAACTTTAACCTGCGTCGCATCTAGATAGAATGTGAATGTTAGCATGTGCCACACTTAGACGTCATCTCTAACTTTAACCCTCATCGCATCTAGATAGAATGTGAATGTTAGCATGTGCCACACTTAGACGTCATCTCTAACTTTAACCCTCATCGCATCTAGATAGAATATGAATGTTAGCAGGTGCCACACTTAGATGTCATCCTTAACTTTAGCCTCCGTCACTTCTAGACGGAGTTGTGAATGTTGGCATGTGCTACACTTGAATGAAACTGCGAGGGATGACAAATTCCACACCTGGATGAAATAGCGAATGACAGCGGGCATCACACCTTGACACAATTGCAAGGACAGCAATGCCAACTAAATAATGCACTAACAACTTCAGCCCTCCGCATACACCTCTCAAACTCTAACAAACACAACCACAAGCCTAAATACAGCAATCCGCACAAACTTCACTACATTGCAACAACAAAACAAACCACACATAGACTTACACAACAGCACATGACGACTACAGACCGTAAAACACCCCAAGCCCAGCCAACGGAGCCACTGGGCTGAGGCTGCCAACAGCACATCACTGCTCTCTTGCACCTTTCCAGATTATTAACACTAACTAATGCCCCCCTTTCTCCCTTTTCAGAGCCGCCAGAGCGCCAGGGGACCACTCCAGTGGTGATAGTGCGCGGTACAAATATCCTTTAACATTAACATTAACCAGTGAACAGGGACTCATATAAGCAGGACAGGTGGGCACCAGTGAACAGGGGTTCATATTAGTGGGCCGGGGAGCACCAGTGAATAGGGGTTCATATTAGCGGGCTGGGTGAGCACCAGTGAACAGGGGCTCATGTTAGCGGGTCAGGTGAGCATCAGTGAACAGCGGCTCATATTAGCGGGCCGGGTGAGCATCAGTGAACAGGGGCTCATATTAGTGGGCCGGGTGAGCATCAGTGAACAGTGGCTCATATTAGTGGGACGGGTGAGCACCAGTGAACAGCGGCTCATATTAGCGGGCCAGGTGGGCACCAGTGAACAGGGGTTCATATTAGCAGGCCAGGTGAGCATCAGTGAACAGGGGTTCATATTAGCGGGCTAGGTGGGCACCAGTGAACAGGAGTTCATATTAGCAGGCTAGGTGAGCACTAGTGAACAGGGGCTCATATTAGCGACTGGGATTGGCATCAGTGAACAGGGGCTCATATTAGCAGGCTAGGTGAGCACCAGTGAACAGGGGCTCATATTAGGAGGCTAGGTGAGCACCAGTGAACAGGGGCTCATATTAGCGGGCTGGGATTGGCATCAGTGAACAGCGGCTCATATTAGCAGGCTAGGTGAGCACCAGTGAACAGGGGCTCATATTAGCGGGCTAGGATTGGCATCAGTGAACAGCGGCTCATATTAGCAGGCTAGGTGAGCACCAGTGAACAGGGGATCATATTAGCAGGCTAGGTGGGCACCAGTGAACAGAGGCTCCTATTAGCAGGCTAGGTGGGCACCAGTGAACAGGGGCTCATATTAGCAGGCTAGGTGAGCACCATTGAACAGGGGCTCATATTAGCAGGCTAGGTGGGCACCAGTGAACAGGGGCTCATATTAGGAGGCTAGGTGAGCACCAGTGAACAGGGGCTCATATTAGCGGGCTAGGTGAGCACCAGTGAACAGGGGCTCATATTAGCAGGCTAGGTGGGCACCAGTGAACAGGGGCTCATATTAGCAGGCTAGGTGGGCACCAGTGAACAGGGGCTCATATTAGCAGGCTAGGTGAGCACCAGTGAACAGGGGCTCATATTAGCGGGCTAGGTGAGCACCAGTGAACAGGGGCTCATATTAGCGGGCTGGGATTGGCATCAGTGAACAGCGGCTCATATTAGCAGGCTAGGTGAGCACCAGTGAACAGGGGCTCATATTAGCGGGCTAGGTAAGCACCAGTGAACAGGGGCTCATATTAGCGGGCTGGGATTGGCATCAGTGAACAGTAACTCATATTAGCAGGCTAGGTGAGCTCCAGTGAACAGGGCCTCATATTAGCGGGCTAGGTGAGCACCAGTGAACAGGGGCTCATATTAGCGGGCTGGGATTGGCATCAGTGAACAGTGACTCATATTAGTGGGACGGGTGAGCATCAGTGATCAGGGGCTCATATTAGCAGTAAGGGTGTGCACCAGTGAACAGGGGCTCATATTAGCGAGCTGGGATTGGCACCAGTGAACATGGGCTCATATTAGCAGGCTAGGTGAGCACCAGTGAACAGGGGCTCATATTAGCGGGCTGGTATTGGCATCAGTGAACAGGGGCTCATATTAGCAGTACGGGTGGGCACCAGTAAACAGGGGCTCATATTAGCAGGCTAGGTGAGCACCAGTGAACAGAGGCTCATATTAGCGGGCTGGGATTGGCATCAGTGAACAGGGTTCATATTAGCAGTACGGGTGGGCACCAGTGAACAGGGGCTCATATTAGCAGGCTAGGTGAGCACCAGTGAACAGGGGCTCATATTAGCGGGCTGGGATTGGCATCAGTGAACAGGGGCTCATATTAGCAGTACGGGTGGGCACCATTGAACAGGGGCTCATATTAGCAGGCTAGGTGAGCACCAGTGAACAGGGGCTCATATTAGCGGGCTGGGATTGACATCATTGAACAGCGGCTCATATTAGCAGGCTAGGTGAGCACCAATGAACAGGGGCTCATATTAGCAGGCTAGGTGAGCACCAGTGAACAGGGGCTCATATTAGCAGGCTAGGTGGGCACCAGTGAACAGGGGCTCATATTAGCAGGCTAGGTGAGCACCAGTGAACAGGGGCTCATATTAGCGGGCTAGGTGAGCACCAGTGAACAGGGGCTCATATTAGCAGGCTAGGTGAGCACCAGTGAACAGGGGCTCATATTAGCGGGCTAGGTGAGCACCAGTGAACAGGGGCTCATTTTAGCAGGCTAAGTGGGTACCAGTGAACAGGGGCTCATATTAACAGGCTAGGTGGGCACCAGTGAACAGGGGCTCATATTAGCAGGCTAGGTGAGCACCAGTGAACAGGGGCTCATATTAGCAGGCTAGGTGGGCACCAGTGAACAGGGGCTCATATAAGCGGGCTAGGTGAGCACCAGTGAACAGGGGCTCATATTAGCGGGCTGGGATTGGAATCAGTGAACAGCGGCTCATATTAGCAGGCTAGGTGAGCACCAGTGAATAGGGGCTCATATTAGCGGGCTAGGTGAGCACCAGTGAACAGGGGCTCACATTAGCGGGCTAGGTGAGCACCAGTGAACAGGGGCTCATATTAGCGGGCTAGGTGGGCACCAGTGAACAGGGGCTCACATTAGCGGGCTAGGTGAGCACCAGTGAACAGGGGCTCATATTAGCGGGCTAGGTGAGCACCAGTGAACAGGGGCTCACATTAGCGGGCTAGGTGGGCACCAGTGAACAGGGGCTCATATTAGCGGGCTAGGTGGGCACCAGTGAACAGGGGCTCATATTAGCGGGCTAGGTGAGCACCAGTGAACAGGGGCTCATATTAGCGGGCTAGGTGAGCACCAGTGAACAGGGGCTCATATTAGCGGGCTAGGTGGGTACCAGTGAACAGGGGCTCATATTAGCGGGCTAGGTGGGCACCAGTGAACAGGGGCTCATATTAGCGGGCTAGGTGAGCACCAGTGAACAGGGGCTCATATTAGCGGGCTAGGTGGGCACCAGTGAACAGGGGCTCATATTAGCGGGCTAGGTGAGCACCAGTGAACAGGGGCTCATATTAGCGGGCTAGGTGAGCACCAGTGAACAGGGGCTCATATTAGCAGGCTAGGTGGGCACCAGTGAACAGGGGCTCATATTAGCAGGCTAGGTGAGCACCAGTGAACAGGGGCTCATATTAACGGGCTGGGATTGGCATCAGTGAACAGTGACTCATATTAGTGGGACGGGTGAGCACCAGTGATCAGGGGCTCATATTAGCAGTACGGGTGGGCACCAGTGAACAGAGGCTCATATTAGCGGGCTGGGATTGGCACCAGTGACCAGGGGCTGATATTAGCGGGCCAGGTGAGCATCAGTGAACAGGGGCTGATATTAGTGGGCTGGGTGAGCATCAGTGAACAGGGGCTCATATTATCGGGCCGGTTGGGCACCAGTGATGGATTACCAGCAAAGCGACCCCAGGTGAGCTGCAGGACCCTCTGCCCCACGCTTGCCACCTAGTGGCCAGGCTCGTGCCCCCTTGCGGCCCCAGACACCCTCGCTCCCTGTGTTCCCAAGCTACCCTCTTCCCCTCCCTCCGCCCACCTTCCAGACCTCCCTCCCCCTGTGATTGGCCTCTCGGGCCTTGTACTGAGCCAGGGCCTGCAGCTGCACCTTGGAAAACGCCATTACCAGCACGGTGACCCCAGGTGAGCTGCAGGACCCTCTGCCCCACGCTTGCCACCTTGTGACCAGGCCCGTGCCCCTTTGCGGCCCCAGACACCCTCGCTCCCTGTGTTCCCAGGCTACACTCTTCCCCTCCCTCCGCCCACCTCCCGGACCTCCCTCCCCCTGTGATTGGCCTCTCGGGCCTTGTACTGAGCCAGGGCCTGCAGCTGCACCTGGGGAAACACCATTACCGGCACGGCGACCCCAGGTGAGCTGCAGGACCCTCTGCCCCACGCTTGCCACCTTGTGGCCAGGCTTGTGCCCCATTGCGGCCCCAGACCCCCTCACTCCCTGTGTTCCCCAGCTTCCAGTCCTCTGCCAGGCTGCCCTGCGGTTAAGGGCCCCAAAGAAAAGGGCGGCTCCTGCACTGGCAGCTCCGAGACATGACTCAGTGTCTGCAAAGGAAGCCAACAGACACCAACAAAACTGTAAGTTTGGCATGGGTGGGGTGTAGAGCCATTACTCTACACCAGAAAGCCCTCGCCACTCTACCTTACCTTCCATAATGTAGACTGCCATAGACTTACATCATGCATACTTGGAGAGATTTGTGACCACCAATCCAAATCCACTCTTGGGTGAACCATAAAGGTTGCATTCTATCATACACTAACATACGAGCCACACCTATAGAGAATGATCAAGATTAGCCTGCATCACTTTTAGACAGCTGTAACAATGTTAGCATGTGCCACACTTACATGTCATCCTCAACTTTAACCTGCATCGCATCTAAATAGAATGTGAATGTTAGCAGGTGCCACACTTAGATGTCATCCTCAACTTTAACCTGCATCGCATCTAGATAGAATGTGAATGTTAGCAGGTGCCACACTTAGATGTCATCCTAACTCTAGCTTCCATCACCTCTAGATAGAAATGTGAATGTTAGCAGGTGCCACACTTAGACGTCATCCTTAACCTTAACCCTCATCGCATCTAGATAGAAATGTGAATGTTAGCATGTGCCACACTTAGACGTCATCTCTAACTTTAACCCTCATTGCATCTAGATAGAATATGAATGTTAGCAGGTGCCACACTTAGATGTCATCCTAACTTTAGCCTCCGTCACTTCTAGACGGAGTTGTGAATGTTGGCATGTGCCACACGTAGATGTCATCCTAACTCTAGCTTCCATCACCTCTAGATGGAAATGTGAATGTTAGCAGGTGCCACACTTAGACGTCATCCTTAACCTTAACCCTCATCGCATCTAGATAGAAATGAGAATGTTAGCATGTGCCACACTTAGACGTCATCTTTAACCTTAACCCTCATCGTATCTAGATAGAATATGAATGTTAGCAGGTGCCACACTTAGATGTCATCCTTAACTTTAACCTGCGTCGCATCTAGATAGAATGTGAATGTTAGCATGTGCCACACGTAGATGTCATCCTAACTCTAGCTTCCATCACCTCTAGATGGAAATGTGAATGTTAGCATGTGCCACACTTAGACGTCATCTCTAACTTTAACCCTCATCGCATCTAGATAGAATGTGAATGTTAGCAGGTGCCACACTTAGACGTCATCTCTAACTTTAACCCTCATCGCATCTAGATAGAATGTGAATGTTAGCATGTGCCACACTTAGATGTCATCCTAACTCTAGCTTCCATCACCTCTAGATAGAAATGTGAATGTTAGCAGGTGCCACACTTAGATGTCATCTCTAACTTTAACCCTCATCGCATCTAGATAGAATGTGAATGTTAGCATGTGCCACACTTAGATGTCATCCTAACTCTAGCTTCCATCACCTCTAGATAGAAATGTGAATGTTAGCAGGTGCCACACTTAGACGTCATCCTTAACTTTAACCCGCGTCGCATCTAGATAGAATGTGAATGTTAGCAGGTGCCACACTTAGATGTCATCCTAACTTTAGCCTCCGTCACTTCTAGACGGAGTTGTGAATGTTGGCATGTGCCACACTTAGACGTCATCTTTAACCTTAACCCTCATCGTATCTAGATAGAATATGAATGTTAGCAGGTGCCACACTTAGATGTCATCCTTAACTTTAACCTGCGTCGCATCTAGATAGAATGTGAATGTTAGCATGTGCCACACGTAGATGTCATCCTAACTCTAGCTTCCATCACCTCTAGATGGAAATGTGAATGTTAGCATGTGCCACACTTAGACGTCATCTCTAACTTTAACCCTCATCGCATCTAGATAGAATGTGAATGTTAGCAGGTGCCACACTTAGACGTCATCTCTAACTTTAACCCTCATCGCATCTAGATAGAATGTGAATGTTAGCATGTGCCACACTTAGATGTCATCCTAACTCTAGCTTCCATCACCTCTAGATAGAAATGTGAATGTTAGCAGGTGCCACACTTAGATGTCATCTCTAACTTTAACCCTCATCGCATCTAGATAGAATGTGAATGTTAGCATGTGCCACACTTAGATGTCATCCTAACTCTAGCTTCCATCACCTCTGGATAGAAATGTGAATGTTAGCAGGTGCCACACTTAGATGTCATCCTTAACTTTAACCTGCGTCGCATCTAGATAGAATGTGAATGTTAGCAGGTGCCACACTTAGATGTCATCCTAACTTTAGCCTCCGTCACTTCTAGACGGAGTTGTGAATGTTGGCATGTGCTACACTTGAATGAAACTGTGAGGGATGACAAATTCCACACCTGGATGAAATAGCGAATGACAGCGGGCATCACACCTTGACACAATTGCAAGGACAGCAATGCCAACTAAATAATGCACTAACAACTTCAGCCCTCCGCATACACCTCTCAAACTCTAACAAACACAACCACAAGCCTAAATACAGCAATCCGCACAAACTTCACTACATTGCAACAACAAAACAAACCACACATAGACTTACACAACAGCACATGACGACTACAGACCGTAAAACATCCCAAGCCCAGCCAACGGAGCCACTGGGCTGAGGCTGCCAACAGCACATCACTGCTCTCTTGCACCTTTCCAGATTATTCACACTAACTAATGCCCCCCTTTCTCCCTTTTCAGAGCCGCCAGAGCGCCAGGGGACCACTCCAGTGGTGATAGTGCGCGGTACAAATATCCTTTAACATTAACATTAACATTAACCAGTGAACAGGGACTCATATAAGCGGGACAGGTGGGCACCAGGGAACAGGGGTTCATATTAGTGGGCCGGGGAGCACCAGTGAATAGGGGTTCATATTAGTGGGCCGGGGAGCACCAGTGAATAGGGGTTCATATTAGCGGGCTGGGTGAGCACCAGTGAACAGGGGCTCATGTTAGCGGGTCAGGTGAGCATCAGTGAACAGCGGCTCATATTAGCGGGCTGGGTGAGCACCAGTGAACAGGGGCTCATGTTAGCGGGTCAGGTGAGAATCAGTGAACAGGGGCTCATATTAGAAGGCCAGGTGGGCATCAGGGAACAGGGGCCCATATAAGCAGGCTGGGTGGGCACCTGTGAACAGGTGCTCATATTAGCGGGCCAGGTGGGCACCAGTGAACAGGGGTTCATATTAGCAGGCCTGGTGAGCATCAGTGAACAGGGGTTCATATTAGCGGGCCAGGTGAGCATCAGTGAACAGCGGCTCATATTAGAAGGCCAGGTGAGCATCAGTGAACAGGGGCTCATATTAGCGGGCCGGGTGAGCATCAGTGAACAGGGGCTCATATTAGTGGGCCGGGTGAGCATCAGTGAACAGGGGCTCATATTAGAAGGCCAGGTGAGCATCAGTGAACAGGGGCTCATATTAGAAGGCCAGGTGAGCATCAGTGAACAGGGGCTCATATTAGCGGGCCGGGTGAGCATCAGTGAACAGGGGCTCATATTAGTGGGCCGGGTGAGCATCAGTGAACAGTGGCTCATATTAGAAGGCCAGGTGGGCATCAGGGAACAGGGGCCCATATTAGAAGGCCAGGTGGGCATCAGGGAACAGGGGCCCATATAAGCGGGCCGGGTGGGCACCTGTGAACAGGGGTTTATATTAGTGGGCCGGGTGGGCACCAGTGAACAGGGGACCCTCTTCCACCTGTGAGTGGAGCTCGAGTCTGCAATGGTGCTTGTGGGAGGCTAATACGGTCACTGACACTTTGAAAAGTGAATCAAAGAGAATTATGTTTTCATATTTAACGCCTCCCTCCCAGAATATATCAGCCTGGTGTGGGTGCCCAACCAATCACAGTATTCAACTATTTGAACATATTGTCACAATCCTGAATTCACTTGAATTTCACATGTTCTGGTGGAGTACAGAGCTGCTACATCTCGGTCTAAAAACCATCCGCAAATTTAACGTATCATTTTGCCAACCCCAGGAATGACTAATTGGTGTTTCTGGGTCTGTGTTGAGGCACCCACAAATGACATTAAAAAAATGAGAAAGTGGCTTTCAGAGTTTGTCTGCTAAAAGTATTCCACTTCATCCAAATGAATGAAATGACAGATCGTGCAGTGACCGAATGCTGTATCAGGTCACACCAAGAGCCATAATCTTCCTGGGAATTAATGGGATCTGCACGGGCACAGGTGCAGTGACCGAATGCTGTATCAGGTCACACCAAGAGCCATAACCTTCCTGGGAATTAATGGGATCTGCACGGGCACAGGTGCAGTGACCGAATGCTGTATCAGATCACATCGAGAGCCATAACCTTCCTGGGGAATGAATGGGATCTGCACGGGCACAGGTGCAGTGACCGAATGCTGTATCAGATCACACCAAGACCCATAACCTTTCTGGGGAATGAATGTGATCTGCACGGGCACAGGTGCAGTGACCGAATGCTGTATCAGATCACCTCGAGAGCCATAACCTTCCTGGGGAATGAATGGGATCTGCACGGGCACAGGTGCAGTGACCGAATGCTGTATCAGATCACCTCGAGAGCCATAACCTTCCTGGGGAATGAATGGGATCTGCACGGGCACAGGTGCAGTGACCG
Source organism: Ambystoma mexicanum (assembly GCF_040938575.1). Taxonomy (NCBI): domain Eukaryota; kingdom Metazoa; phylum Chordata; class Amphibia; order Caudata; family Ambystomatidae; genus Ambystoma; species Ambystoma mexicanum. Next base: position 1,454,036,606 of record NC_090934.1, read on the forward strand.
AATGCTGTATCAGATCACATCGAGAGCCATAACCTTCCTGGGGAATGAATGTGATCTGCACGGGCACAGGTGCAGTGACCGAATGCTGTATCAGATCACACCGAGAGCCATAACCTTCCTGGGGAATGAATGTGATATGCACGGGCACAGGTGCAGTGACCGAATGCTGTATCAGATCGCACCGAGAGCCATAATCTTCCTGGGGAATGAATGTGATCTGCACGGGCACAGGTGCAGTGACCGAATGCTGTATCAGATCGCACCGAGAGCCATAATCTTCCTGGGGAATGAATGTGATCTGCACAGGCACAGGTGCAGTGACCGAATGCTGTATCAGATCACACCGAGAGCCATAACCTTCCTGGGGAATGAATGTGATCTGCAAGGGCACCGGTGCAGTGACCGAATGCTGTATCAGGTCACATTGAGAACCATAACCTTCCTGGGGAATGAATGTGATCTGCCCAGGCACAGGTGCAGTGACTGAATGCTGTATCAGGTCACACCAAGATCCATAACCTTCCTGGGGAATGAATGTGATCTGCACGGGCACCGGTGCAGTGACCGAATGCTGTATCAGATCACATTGAGAACCATAACCTTCCTGGGGAATGAATGTGATCTGCCCAGGCACAGGTGCAGTGACCGAATGCTGTATCAGGTCACACCGAGAGCCATAACCTTCCTGGGGAATGAATGTGATCTGCACAGGTGTAGTGACTGAATGCTGTATCAGATCACATTGAGAACCATAACCTTCCTGGGGAATGAATGTAATCTGCCCAGGCACAGGTGCAGTGACCGAATGCTGTATCAGGTCACACCAAGAGCCATAACCTTCCTGGGGAATGAATGTGATCTGCACGCGCACCGGTGCAGTGACCGAATGCTGTATCAGATCACATTGAGAACCATAACCTTCCTGGGGAATGAATGTGATCTGCCCAGGCACAGGTGCAGTGACCGAATGCTGTATCAGGTCACATCGAGAGCCATAACCTTCCTGGGGAATGAATGTGATCTGCACGGGCACAGGTGCAGTGACCGAATGCTGTATCAGATCACATCGAGAGCCATAACCTTCCTGGGGAATGAATGGGATCTGCACAGGCACAGGTGCAGTGACCGAATGCTGTATCAGATCATACCGAGACCCATAACCTTCCTGGGGAATGAATGGGATCTGCACGGGCACTGGTGCAGTGACCGAATGCTGTATCAGATCACATCGAGAGCCATAACCTTCCTGGGGAATGAATGGGATCTGCACGGGCACAGGTGCAGTGACCGAATGCTGTATCAGATCACACCAAGACCCATAACCTTTCTGGGGAATGAATGTGATCTGCACGGGCACAGGTGCAGTGACCGAATGCTGTATCAGATCACCTCGAGAGCCATAACCTTCCTGGGGAATGAATGGGATCTGCACGGGCACAGGTGCAGTGACCGAATGCTGTATCAGATCACATCGAGAGCCATAACCTTCCTGGGGAATGAATGTGATCTGCACGGGCACAGGTGCAGTGACCGAATGCTGTATCAGATCACACCGAGAGCCATAATCTTCCTGGGGAATGAATGTGATATGCACGGGCACAGGTGCAGTGACCGAATGCTGTATCAGATCACATAATGTGATCTGCAAGGGCACCGGTGCAGTGACCGAATGCTGTATCAGGTCACATTGAGAACCATAACCTTCCTGGGGAATGAATGTGATCTGCCCAGGCACAGGTGCAGTGACTGAATGCTGTATCAGGTCACACCAAGAGCCATAACCTTCCTGGGGAATGAATGTGATCTGCACGGGCACCGGTGCAGTGACCGAATGCTGTATCAGATCACATTGAGAACCATAACCTTCCTGGGGAATGAATGTGATCTGCCCAGGCACAGGTGCAGTGACCGAATGCTGTATCAGGTCACACCGAGAGCCATAACCTTCCTGGGGAATGAATGTGATCTGCACAGGTGTAGTGACTGAATGCTGTATCAGATCACATTGAGAACCATAACCTTCCTGGGGAATGAATGTGATCTGCCCAGGCACAGGTGCAGTGACCGAATGCTGTATCAGGTCACACCAAGAGCCATAACCTTCCTGGGGAATGAATGTGATCTGCACGCGCACCGGTGCAGTGACCGAATGCTGTATCAGATCACATTGAGAACCATAACCTTCCTGGGGAATGAATGTGATCTGCCCAGGCACAGGTGCAGTGACCGAATGCTGTATCAGGTCACACCGAGAGCCATAACCTTCCTGGGGAATGAATATGATCTGCACGGGCACTGGTGCAGTGACCGAATGCTGTATCAGGTCACATCGAGAGCCATAACCTTCCTGGGGAATGAATGTGATCTGCACGGGCACAGGTGCAGTGCCCGAATGCTGTATCAGGTCACACCGAGAGCCATAACCTTCCTGGGGAATGAATGTGATCTGCACGGGCACCGGTGCAGTGACTGAATGCTGTATCAGGTCACATCGAGAGCCATAACCTTCCTGGGCAATGAATGTGATCTGCACGGGCAGAGGTGCAGTGACCGAATGCTGTATCAGATCACACTGAGAACCATAACCTTCCTGGGGAATGAATGTGATCTGCACGGGCAGAGGTGCAGTGACCGAATGCTGTATCAGATCACATTGAGAGCTTTAACCTTCCTTGGAAATGAATGTGATCTGCACAGGCACAGGTGCAGTGACCGAATGCTGTATCAGATCACACCAAGACCCATAACCTTCCTGGGGAATGAATGTGATCTGCACAGGTGCAGTGACTGAATGCTGTATCAGATCACATCGAGAGCCATAACCTTCCTGGGGAATGAATGTGATCTGCACAGGCACAGGTGCAGTGACCGAATGCTGTATCAGATCACACCAAGACCCATAACCTTCCTGGGGAATGAATGCGATCTGCACAGGTGCAGTGAGTGAATGCTGTATCAGATCACATCGAGAGCCATAACCTTCCTGGGGAATGAATGTGATCTGCACGGGCACCGGTGCAGTGACCGAATGCTGTATCAGATCACATCGAGAGCTTTAACCTTCCTGGGGAATGAATGTGATCTGCACAGGCACAGGTGCAGTGACCGAATGCTGTATCAGATCACACCAAGACCCATAACTTTCCTGGGGAATGAATGTGATCTGCACAGGTGCAGTGACTGAATGCTGTATCAGGTCACATCGAGAGCCATAACCTTCCTGGGGAATGAATGTGATCTGCACGGGCACAGGTGCAGTGACCGAATGCTGTATCAGATCACACTGAGAACCAAAACCTTCCTGGGGAATGAATGTGATCTGCACGGGCAGAGGTGCAGTGACCGAATGCTGTATCAGATCACATTGAGAGCTTTAACCTTCCTGGGGAATGAATGTGATCTGCACAGGCACAGGTGCAGTGACCGAATGCTGTATCAGATCACACCAAGACCCATAACCTTCCTGGGGAATGTGATCTGCACGGGCACCGGTGCAGTGACCGAATGCTGTATTAGATCACACTGAGAGCCATAATCTTCCTGGGGAATGAATGTGATCTGCACGGGCACCGGTGCAGTGACCGAATGCTGTATCAGATCACATCGAGAGCCATAACCTTCCTGGGGAATTAATGTGATCACACAGAGAGCCATAACCTTCCTGGGGAATGAATGTGATCACACCGAGAGCCATAACCTTCCTGGGAATGAATGTGATCACACCGAGAGCCATAACCTTCCTGGGGAATGAATGTTATCTGCACGGGCACCGGTGCAGTGACCGAATGATGTATCAGGTCACATCGAGAGCCATAACCTTCCTGGGGAATGAATGTGACCTGCACGGGCACCGGTGTGTTGGCCGAATGCTGTATCAGGTCACATCGAGAGCCATAACCTTCCTGGGGAATGAATGTGATCTGCACGCGCACCGGTGCAGTGACCGAATGCTGTATCAGATCACATTGAGAACCATAACCTTCCTGGGGAATGAATGTGATCTGCCCAGGCACAGGTGCAGTGACCAAATGCTGTATCAGGTCACACCGAGAGCCATAACCTTCCTGGGGAATGAATATGATCTGCACGGGCACTGGTGCAGTGACCGAATGCTGTATCAGGTCACATCGAGAGCCATAACCTTCCTGGGGAATGAATGTGATCTGCACGGGCACAGGTGCAGTGACCGAATGCTGTATCAGGTCACACCGAGAGCCATAACCTTCCTGGGGAATGAATTTGATCTGCACGGGCACCGGTGCAGTGACCGAATGCTGTATCAGGTCACATCGAGAGCCATAACCTTCCTGGGGAATGAATGTGATCTGCACGGGCACAGGTGCAGTGACCGAATGCTGTATCAGATCACACTGAGAACCATAACCTTCCTGGGGAATGAATGTGATCTGCACGGGCAGAGGTGCAGTGACCGAATGCTGTATCAGATCACACTGAGAACCATGACCTTCCTGGGGAATTAATGTGATCTGCACGGGCAGAGGTGCAGTGACCGAATGCTGTATCAGATCACATTGAGAGCTTTAACCTTCCTTCGGAATGAATGTGATCTGCACAGGCACAGGTGCAGTGACCGAATGCTGTATCAGATCACACCAAGACCTATAACCTTCCTGGGGAATGAATGTGATCTGCACAGGTGCAGTGACCGAATGCTGTATCAGATCACACCAAGACCCATAACCTTCCTGGGGAATGAATGTGATCTGCACAGGTGCAGTGAGTGAATGCTGTATCAGATCACATCGAGAGCCATAACCTTCCTGGGGAATGAATGTGATCTGCACGGGCACCGGTGCAGTGACCGAATGCTGTATCAGATCACATCGAGAGCTTTAACCTTCCTGGGGAATGAATGTGATCTGCACAGGCACAGGTGCAGTGACCGAATGCTGTATCAGATCACACTGAGAACCAAAACCTTCCTGGGGAATGAATGTGATCTGCACGGGCAGAGATGCAGTGACCGAATGCTGTATCAGATCACATTGAGAGCTTTAACCTTCCTGGGGAATGAATGTGATCTGCACAGGCACAGGTGCAGTGACCGAATGCTGTATCAGATCACACCAAGACCCATAACCTTCCTTGGGAATGTGATCTGCACGGGCACCGGTGCAGTGACCGAATGCTGTATTAGATCACACTGAGAGCCATAATCTTCCTGGGGAATGAATGTGATCTGCACGGGCACGGGTGCAGTGACCGAATGCTGTATCAGATCACATCGAGAGCCATAACCTTCCTGGGGAACTAATGTGATCACACAGAGAGCCATAACCTTCCTGGGGAATGAATGTGATCACACCGAGAGCCATAACCTTCCTGGGGAATGAATGTGATCACACCGAGAGCCATAACCTTCCTGGGGAATGAATGTGATCTGCACAGGTGCAGTGACTGAATGCTGTATCAGATCACATCGAGAGCCATAACCTTCCTGGGGAACTAATGTGATCACACAGAGAGCCATAACCTTCCTGGGGAATGAATGTGATCACACCGAGAGCCATAACCTTCCTGGGGAATGAATGTGATCACACCAAGAGCCATAACCTTCCTGGGGAATGAATGTGATCTGCACGCGCACCGGTGCAGTGACCGAATGCTGTATCAGATCACATTGAGAACCATAACCTTCCTGGGGAATGAATGTGATCTGCACAGGCACAGGTGCAGTGACCGAATGCTGTATCAGGTCACACCAAGAGCCATAACCTTCCTGGGGAATGAATGTGATCTGCACGGGCAGAGGTGCAGTGACCGAATGCTGTATCAGATCACACTGAGAACCATAACCTTCCTGGGGAATGAATGTGATCTGCACAGGCACAGGTGCAGTGACCGAATGCTGTATCAGGTCACATCGAGAGCCATAACCTTCCTGGGGAATGAATGTGATCTGCACGGGCACAGGTGCAGTGACCGAATGCTGTATCAGGTCACACCGAGAGCCATAACCTTCCTGGGGAATGAATGTGATCTGCACGGGCACCGGTGCAGTGACCGAATGCTGTATCAGGTCACATCGAGAGCCTTAACCTTCCTGGGGAATGAATGTGATCTGCACGGGCAGAGGTGCAGTGACCGAATGCTGTATCAGATCACACTGAGAACCATAACCTTCCTGGGGAATGAATGTGATCTGCACGGGCAGAGGTGCAGTGACCGAATGCTGTATCAGATCACATTGAGAGCTTTAACCTTCCTTGGGAATGAATGTGATCTGCACAGGCACAGGTGCAGTGACCGAATGCTGTATCAGATCACACCAAGACCCATAACCTTCCTGGGGAATGAATGTGATCTGCACAGGTGCAGTGACTGAATGCTGTATCAGATCACATCGAGAGCCATAACCTTCCTGGGGAATGAATGTGATCTGCACAGGCACAGGTGCAGTGACCGAATGCTGTATCAGATCACACCAAGACCCATAACCTTCCTGGGGAATGAATGTGATCTGCACAGGTGCAGTGAGTGAATGCTGTATCAGATCACATCGAGAGCCATAACCTTCCTGGGGAATGAATGTGATCTGCACGGGCACCAGTGCAGTGACCGAATGCTGTATCAGATCACATCGAGAGCTTTAACCTTCCTGGGGAATGAATGTGATCTGCACAGGCACAGGTGCAGTGACCGAATGCTGTATCAGATCACACCAAGACCCATAACTTTCCTGGGGAATTAATGTGATCTGCACAGGTGCAGTGACTGAATGCTGTATCAGGTCACATCGAGAGCCATAACCTTACTGGGGAATGAATGTGATCTGCACGGGCACAGGTGCAGTGACCGAATGCTGTATCAGATCACACTGAGAACCAAAACCTTCCTGGGGAATGAATGTGAACTGCACGGGCAGAGGTGCAGTGACCGAATGCTGTATCAGATCACATTGAGAGCTTTAACCTTCCTGGGGAATGAATGTGATCTGCACAGGCACAGGTGCAGTGACCGAATGCTGTATCAGATCACACCAAGACCCATAACCTTCCTGGGGAATGTGATCTGCACGGGCACCGGCGCAGTGACCGAATGCTGTATTAGATCACACTGAGAGCCATAATCTTCCTGGGGAATGAATGTGATCTGCACGGGCACCGGTGCAGTGACCGAATGCTGTATCAGATCACATCGAGAGCCATAACCTTCCTGGGGAATTAATGTGATCACACAGAGAGCCATAACCTTCCTGGGGAATGAATGTGATCACACCGAGAGCCATAACCTTCCTGGGGAATGAATGTGATCACACCGAGAGCCATAACCTTCCTGGGGAATGAATGTGATCTGCACGGGCACCGGTGCAGTGACCGAATGCTGTATCAGGTCACATCGAGAGCCATAACCTTCCTGGGGAATGAATGTGATCTGCACGGGCACCGGTGTAGTGGCCGAATGCTGTATCAGGTCACATCGAGAGCCATAACCTTCCTGGGGAATGAATGTGATCTGCACGCGCACCGGTGCAGTGACCGAATGCTGTATCAGATCACATTGAGAACCATAACCTTCCTGGGGAATGAATGTGATCCGCCCAGGCACAGGTGCAGTGACCGAATGCTGTATCAGGTCACACCGAGAGCCATAACCTTCCTGGGGAATGAATATGATCTGCACGGGCACTGGTGCAGTGACCGAATGCTGTATCAGGTCACATCGAGAGCCATAACCTTCCTGGGGAATGAATGTGATCTGCACGGGCACAGGTGCAGTGACTGAATGCTGTATCAGGTCACACCGTGAGCCATAACCTTCCTGGGGAATGAATGTGATCTGCACGGGCACCGGTGCAGTGACCGAATGCTGTATCAGGTCACATCGAGAGCCATAACCTTCCTGGGGAATGAATGTGATCTGCACGGGCACAGGTGCAGTGACCGAATGCTGTATCAGATCACACTGAGAACCATAACCTTCCTGGGGAATGAATGTGATCTGCACGGGCAGAGGTGCAGTGACCGAATGCTGTATCAGATCACACTGAGAACCATGACCTTCCTGGGGAATGAATGTGATCTGCACGGGCAGAGGTGCAGTGACCGAATGCTGCATCAGATCACATTGAGAGCTTTAACCTTCCTTGGGAATGAATGTGATCTGCACAGGCACAGGTGCAGTGACCGAATGCTGTATCAGATCACACCAAGACCCATAACCTTCCTGGGGAATGAATGTGATCTGCACAGGTGCAGTGACTGAATGCTGTATCAGATCACATCGAGAGCCATAACCTTCCTGGGGAATGAATGTGATCTGCACAGGCACAGGTGCAGTGACCGAATGCTGTATCAGATCACACCAAGACCCATAACCTTCCTGGGGAATGAATGTGATCTGCACAGGTGCAGTGAGTGAATGCTGTATCAGATCACATCGAGAGCCATAACCTTCCTGGGGAATGAATGTGATCTGCACGGGCACCGGTGCAGTGACCGAATGCTGTATCAGATCACATCGAGAGCTTTAACCTTCCTGGGGAATGAATGTGATCTGCACAGGCACAGGTGCAGTGACCGAATGCTGTATCAGATCACACTGAGAACCAAAACCTTCCTGGGGAATGAATGTGATCTGCACGGGCAGAGGTGCAGTGACCGAATGCTGTATCAGATCACATTGAGAGCTTTAACCTTCCTGGGGAATGAATGTGATCTGCACAGGCACAGGTGCAGTGACCGAATGCTGTATCAGATCACACCAAGGCCCATAACCTTCCTTGGGAATGTGATCTGCACGGGCACCGGTGCAGTGACCGAATGCTGTATTAGATCACACTGAGAGCCATAATCTTCCTGGGGAATGAATGTGATCTGCACGGGCACCGGTGGAGTGACCGAATGCTGTATCAGATCACATCGAGAGCCATAACCTTCCTGGGGAACTAATGTGATCACACAGAGAGCCATAACCTTCCTGGGGAATGAATGTGATCACACCGAGAGCCATAACCTTCCTGGGGAATGAATGTGATCACACCGAGAGCCATAACCTTCCTGGGGAATGAATGTGATCTGCACGGGCACCGGTGCAGTGACCGAATGCTGTATCAGGTCACATCGAGAGCCATAACCTTCCTGGGGAATGAATGTGATCTGCACCGCACAGGTGGAGTGACCGAATGCTGTATCAGATCACACTGAGAACCATAACCTTCCTGGGGAATGAATGTGATCTGCACGGGCAGAGGTGCAGTGACCGAATGCTGTATCAGATCACATCGAGAGCTTTAACCTTCCTGGGGAATGAATGTGATCTGCACAGGCACAGGTGCAGTGACCGAATGCTGTATCAGATCACACCAAGACCCATAACCTTCCTGGGGAATGAATGTGATCTGCACAGGTGCAGTGACTGAATGCTGTATCAGATCACATCAAGAGCCATAACCTTCCTGGGGAATGAATGTGATCTGCACGGGCACCGGTGCAGTGACCGAATGCTGTATCAGGTCACATCGAGAGCCATAACCTTCCTCGGGAATTAATGTGATCTGCACGGGCACAGGTGCAGTGATCGAATGCTGTATCAGATCACACCGAGAGCCATAACCTCCCTGGGGAATGAATGTGATCTGCACGGGCAGAGGTGCAGTGACCGAATGCTGTATCAGATCACACCGAGAGCCATAAGCTTCCTGGGAATTAATGTGATCTGCACGGGCACAGGTGCAGTGACCGAATACTGTATCAGATCACATCGAGAGCCATAACCTCCCTGGGGAATGAATGTGATCTGCACGGGCACAGGTGCAGTGACCGAATGCTGTATTAGATCACACTGAGAGCCATATTCCTCCTGGGGAATGAATGTGATCTGCACGGGCACCGGTGCAGTGACCGAATGCTGTATCAGATCACACCAAGAGCTATAATCTTCCTGGGGAATAAATGTGATCTGCACGGGCACAGGTGCAGTGACCGAATGCTGTATCAGATCACCTCGAGAGCCATAACCTTCCTGGGGAATGAATGTGATCTGCACGGGCACAGGTGCAGTGACCGAATGCTGTATCAGATCACATCGAGAGCCCTAACCTTCCTGGGGAATGAATGGGATCTGCACGGGCACAGCTGCAGTGACCGAATGCTGTATCAGATCACATCGAGAACCATAACCTTCCTGGGGAATTAATGTGATCTGCACGGGCACAGGTGAAGTGACCGAATGCTGTATCAGATCACACCGAGAACCATAACCTTCCTGGGGAATTAATGTGATCTACACGGGCACAGGTGCAGTGACCGAATGCTGTGTTAGATCACACTGAGAGCCATAATCCTCCTGGGGAATGAATGTGATCTGCACGGGCACAGGTGCAGTGACCGAATGCTGTATCAGATCACACCAAGAGCTATAATCTTCCTGGGGAATAAATGTGATCTGCACGGGCACAGGTGCAGTGACCGAATGCTGTATCAGATCACCTCGAGAGCCATAACCTTCCTGGGGAATGAATGTGATCTGCACGGGCACAGGTGCAGTGACCGAATGCTGTATCAGATCACATCGAGAGCCATAACCTTCCTGGGGAATGAATGGGATCTGCACGGGCACAGGTGCAGTGACCGAATGCTGTATCAGATCACATCGAGAACCATAACCTTCCTGGGGAATTAATGTGATCTGCACGGGCACAGGTGCAGTGACCGAATGCTGTATCAGATCACACCGAGAACCATAACCTTCCTGGGGAATTAATGTGATCTGCACGGGCAGAGGTGCAGTGACCGAATGCTGTATCAGATCACATCGAGAGCTTTAACCTTCCTGAGAAATTAATGTGATCTGCACAGGCACAGGTGCATTGACCGAATGCTGTATCAGATCACACCAAGACCCATAACCTTCCTGGGGAATGAATGTGATCTGCACAGGTGCAGTGACTGAATGCTGTATCAGATCACATTGAGAGCAATAACCTTCCTGGGGAATTAATGTGATCTGCACAGGTGCAGTGACTGAATGCTGTATCAGGTCACACCGAGAGCCATAACCTCCCTGGGGAATGAATGTGATCTGCACGGGCACAGGTGCAGTGACCGAATGCTGTATCAGATCACACCGAGAACCATAACCTTCCTGGGGAATTAATGTGATCTGCACGGGCAGAGGTGCAGTGACCGAATGCTGTATCAGATCACATCGAGAGCTTTAACCTTCCTGGGGAATAAATGTGATCTGCACAGGCACAGGTGCAGTGACCGAATGCTGTATCAGATCACATCAAGACCCATAACCTTCCGGGGGAATGAATGTGATCTGCACAGGTGCTGTGACTGAATGCTGTATCAGATCACATCGAGAGCCATAACCTTCCTGGGGAATGAATGTGATCTGCACAGGCACCGGTGCAGTGACCGAATGCTGTATCAGGTCACATCAAGAGCCATAACCTTCCTGGGGAATGAATGTGATCTGCACGGGCACAGGTGCAGTGACCGAATGCTGTATCAGATCACATCGAGAGCCATAACCTCTCTGGGGAATGAATGTGATCTGCACAAGCACAGGTGCAGTGACCGAATGCTGTATCAGATCACACCGGAGCCATAACCTTCCTGGGGAATGAATGTGATCTGCACAGGCACAGGTGCAGTGACCGAATGCTGTATCAGATCACATCGAGAGCCATAACCTTCCTGGGGAATGAATGTGATCTGCACGGGCACAGGTGCAGTGACCGAATGCTGTATTAGATCACACTGAGAGCCATAATCCTCCTGGGGAATGAATGTGATCTGCACGGGCACAGGTGCAGTGACCGAATGCTGTATCAGATCACACCAAGAGCTATAATCTTCCTGGGGAATAAATGTGATCTGCACGGGCACAGGTGCAGTGACCGAATGCTGTATCAGATCACCTCGAGAGCCATAACCTTCCTGGGGAATGAATGTGATCTGCACGGGCACAGGTGCAGTGACCGAATGCTGTATCAGATCACATCGAGAGCCATAACCTTCCTGGGGAATGAATGGGATCTGCACGGGCACAGGTGCGGTGACCGAATGCTGTATCAGATCACATTGAGAACCATAACCTTCCTGGGGAATGAATGTGATCTGCACGGGCACAGGTGCAGTGACCGAATGCTGTATCAGATCACACCGAGAACCATAACCTTCCTGGGGAATGAATGTGATCTGCACGGGCAGAGGTGCAGTGACCGAATGCTGTATCAGATCACATCGAGAGCTTTAACCTTCCTGAGAAATGAATGTGATCTGCACAGGCACAGGTGCAGTGACCGAATGCTGTATCAGATCACATCAAGACCCATAACCTTCCTGTGGAATGAATGTGATCTGCACAGGTGCAGTGACTGAATGCTGTATCAGATCACATCGAGAGCCATAACCTTCCTGGGGAATGAATGTGATCTGCACGGGCACCGGTGCAGTGACCGAATGCTGTATCAGGTCACATCGAGAGCCATAACCTTCCTGGGGAATGAATGTGATCTGCACGGGCACAGGTGCAGTGACCGAATGCTGTATCAGATCACATCGAGAGCCATAACCTCTCTGGGGAATGAATGTGATCTGCACAGGCACAGGTGCAGTGACCGAATGCTGTATCAGATCACACCGGAGCCATAACCTTCCTGGGGAATGAATGTGATCTGCACAGGCACAGGTGCAGTGACCGAATGCTGTATCAGATCACATCGAGAGCCATAACCTTCCTGGGGAATGAATGTGATCTGCACGGGCACAGGTGCAGTGACCGAATGCTGTATTAGATCACACTGAGAGCCATCATCCTCCGGGGGAATGAATGTGATCTGCACGGGCACAGGTGCAGTGACCGAATGCTGTATCAGATCACACCGAGAGCTATAATCTTCCTGGGGAATAAATGTGATCTGCACGGGCACAGGTGCAGTGACCGAATGCTGTATCAGATCACCTCGAGAGCCATAACCTTCCTGGGGAATGAATGTGATCTGCACGGGCACAGGTGCAGTGACTGAATGCTGTATCAGATCACATCGAGAGCCATAACCTTCCTGGGGAATGAATGGGATCTGCACGGGCACAGGTGCAGTGACCGAATGCTGTATCAGATCACATCGAGAACCATAACCTTCCTGGGGAATGAATGGGATCTGCACGGGCACAGGTGCAGTGACCGAATGCTGTATCAGATCACACCGAGAACCATAACCTTCCTGGGGAATTAATGTGATCTGCACGGGCAGAGGTGCAGTGACCGAATGCTGTATCAGATCACATCGAGAGCTTTAACCTTCCTGAGAAATGAATGTGATCTGCACAGGCACAGGTGCAGTGACCGAATGCTGTATCAGATCACACCAAGACCCATAACCTTCCTGGGGAATGAATGTGATCTGCACAGGTGCAGTGACTGAATGCTGTATCTGATCACATCGAGAGCCATAACCTTCCTGGGGAATGAATGTGATCTGCACGGGCACAGGTGCAGTGACCGAATGCTGTATCAGATCACATCGAGAGCCATAACCTCCCTGGGGAATGAATGTGATCTGCACGGGCACCGGTGCATTGACCGAATGCTGTATCAGGTCACACCGAGAGCCATAACCTCTCTGGGGAATGAATGTGATCTGCACAAGCACAGGTGCAGTGACCGAATGCTGTATCAGATCACACCGGAGCCATAACCTTCCTGGGGAATGAATGTGATCTGCACAGGCACAGGTGCAGTGACCGAATGCTGTATCAGATCACATCGAGAGCCATAACCTCTCTGGGGATTGAATGTGATCTGCACAAGCACTGGTGCAGTGGCCGAATGCTGTATCAGATCACACCGGAGCCATAACCTTCCTGGGGAATGAATGTGATCTGCACAGGCACAGGTGCAGTGACCGAATGCTGTATCAGATCACATCGAGAGCCATAACCTCTCTGGGGAATGAATGTGATCTGCACGGGCACAGGTGCAGTGACCGAATGCTGTATCAGATCACATCGAGAGCCATAACCTCCCTGGGGAATGAATGTGATCTGCACGGGCACAGGTGCAGTGACCGAATGCTGTATCAGATCACATCGAGAGCCATAACCTCCCTGGGGAATGAATGTGATCTGCACGGGCAGAGGTGCAGTGACCGAATGCTGTATCAGATCACATTGAGAGCCACAACCTTCCTGGGGAATGAATGTGATCTGCACGGGCACAGGTAAGGACGCTGCATCACTACTGTTGAAGAAGGGGAAGAAACCAGACACTATTTAAAAGAGAATTCTTTAATGGTGTTCTCCAGGTGTCAATAATCACTACGGAATGTATATGAATATTCCTTAACAACTGGTAAATTCTAGGTAACGAAATCATAACAATTATGGAGGCCAAATACCTATTGGATGATCCTAAGTGCTATGGCACGTCGTGCACATCCACATTTCAGATATACAGCAAGAATGATGAAAATTGATCCTTTGGACAAATCAAGGTCAATTGATCGAGACGAAGACAACTAATGCTACACAGTCCACTCAGAAACTGGCCACCATATTTATAGCCACACAAATTCATAAACAAGGATACCTCTCCTCTCTCAACCCTCACTACCCTCCCCCTGTTGACATATCCGCAATCTGAATGACACTCGGCCTAGTAGGATTGCGGTCTCTGTCTTCCCTCTGTTCCCCCTCCCTTGCCTCGTCGCGCCTTGAAACACTTGTGTATAGGCGCGTTATAAATGCCATATCATATCATATAATAGGGACCCACAACCTTTGGCTCCAGATGTTTTGGACTACAACATCCTTCAGCCCTAGCCAGCATAGTCAACAGTGGACTGCCCTTCAGGGTGAGGGGGAGAAAGAGAGACAGCCAAACACACTCACACACACACACACACACACACTACCAGGCGTACTGCAGAAAACAATACTAAAGCAGAGGCAGACTATCGATCCAAAAGTGAGGCTTGAAAAGGGATAAAGAGGAAAAAACTTTGGACGAGAAGAACAAAAATAAATGCGCAAAGCACTAGCACAAAAGACAAAATAAAAAGAGGAACAGAAAAATCATACCCAAGCCTTCAGGAAATGCAGCCGACAGATGCAGGAGCACCCGCAGAAAAGTCAGAGAAGAGGTTTGTTCCCATGACATTTCTGACTGAGCAGAACTGAGCTAGAGTCCTTCTAGCCAAGAAGGTCCCAGTACAGAGCAAGCACCTTGATAACAGACAGCCTGTGCCCTGAAGCAGTGAGGAGGAAACATGACATGGGTAGAGGCCCTGCAAGAGTGAGGAGGAAACATGACATGGGCAGAGCGCCCTGAAGCAGTGAAGAGGAAACATGACATGGATAGAGGGCCCTGAAACAGTGAGGAGGAGACATGACATGGGTAGAGGGCCCTGAAGCAGTGAGGAGGAAACATGACATGGGTAGAGGGCCCTGAAGCAGCAAGGAGGAAACCTGACATGGGTAGAGGGCCCTGAAGCAGCGATGAGGACACATGACATGGGTAGAGGGCCCTGAAGCAGTGAGGAGGAAACATGACATGGGTAGAGGGCCCTGAAGCAGTGAGGAGGACACATGACATGGGTAGAGGGCCCTGAAGCAGTGAGGAGGAAACATGACATGGGTAGAGGGCCCTGAAGCAGTGAGGAGGACACATAACATGGGTAGAGGGCCGTGGAACAGTGAGGAGGAAACATGAGATGGGTAGAGGGCCCTGAAGCGGTGAGGAGGAAACATGACATGGGTAGAGGGCCCTGAAGCAGTGAGGAGGAAACATGACATGGGTAGAGGGCCCTGAAGCAGTGCAGAGGAAACATGACATGGGTAGAGGGCCCTGAAGCAGAGAGGAGGAGACATGACATGGGTAGAGGGCCCTGAAGTAGTGAGGAGGGGACATGACATGGGTAGAGGGCCCTGAAGCAGTGGGTAGAGGGCTGCAGCCCAGTAGAAGATCTGGGAGTGAACTACGATCACGCAGATCCATGAACCGTGTTTATTGCCCACATGCAAGCAACTATTCTGATGTGTGTGCCTATTAAGCAGGAAGCACACACTCATGTTCAACGACACAGGAACCTTCAAAGAGGAATAGGAAGTATTCTGTTGCAGTAAGGAAGTCTGCTACTGCTAAGAGAACGTTCATTCTCTTCAACGTTCCCCGTCGGCTCAGCGAGTCTCGTGGGACTCTTTCTTCATCCCGTGCTCGCTTCCTGGAGGAGGCGGAGCCTTTCGGCGGTCACGTGAGCTGTCACGTGACTTGACACAGCGAGAAAAAGCAGCCTCAAGCGCCCGTGCAGCGCATTCTGTTGCAGTAAGGAAGTCTGCTACTGCTAAGAGAACTTTCATTCTCTTCAACGTTCCCCGTCGGCTCAGCGAGGCTCATGGGACTCTTTCTTCATCCCGTGCTCGCTTCCTGGAGGAGGCGGAGCCTTTCGGCGGTCACGTGAGCTGTCACGTGACTTGACACAGCGAGAAAAAGCAGCCTCAACCACCCTTGCGGCGTTAAGCCCGTCAGGGGTAAAGGCCGGTGACTGTTGTGCGACTGTGTGGCGCTGGGGAGCTGTCGCCAGGACTAACAACACGATGACGACGACGAAGGAAGGCCCACAGACTCGCCAGAAATCATTGCTCTGCAGAAGAAAAGCTTTGTTAAGTTTTCCAAAGGGGGTAAGACCTATTCCCCCGGTGGAGTCAAAAGCACAAAAAGATCTAATTGAGTTTGCCATTGAGAACGGTTTGGAGGTGGTTACTTGTTTGGGCAAAGGATCGGTGCTGTCACTAGCCGCTCTAGCCCAAACAACGTTGGGTCCACCCAGATTGAGAGATGGTTCTAGGAATATAAGTAATCAAAGGGCAAGCCCTGACATTAGCACTGGGGAATTGGTTCGGGATTTCTCTCCTTCAGTATATGTTGATGCGTGTGAATTTATGCAAGCTTCGCGATTCGAATTAACAGACTCTGAATTGATGGGAACTATCCAACCAACTGGCCTAACGCAGGTAATGGAGCAGTTTGAATCCCCGCTGTGTAATATTTACTCCGCAGAAAATTCAGGAAAGGCTGATGCCTCTCTGCTTTCTTCCTCAGCAGTGGGAGGCGTGATTATTCGAGACATTCCTGCCTCCACAAACGACAAACGAAAGGAACCAAATCAGAACACGGACCCTGGCGAGGGGGCGCTTCCTGATTCACGTCCAGTACCAGTGCCAGTAACAGAGCAAAACTCTACTGATCTCTCTTCTCGTGAAGCTCGACTGACTGCCCGTTTGAAAGCAGACTTCTTAGCCACCTATGAACGTCTGAACGCAAGTTTTCTGAAAAATCACTCCACAGAGAAAAACAAGTCTCAAAATCATAAAAAACGACGCTCTGTGAGCGAAAAAAACATCTTTTCTGAAAGATCCGAAACTTCGTCGATGTCCAGTTTAAACGATTCCGCCCATCAATCGTCATGTGAGAATTTTGAACTATCTGGTACTGACGAAGTTGAAAAAAGAGCTGTAATGTGTATTCCTCCTGCAGACGACTTGCTTAGAAAGAAAAACGCAGTTCCCAAGATGGCCAAAACTGCCCAGGAGGCGACTAAAACTAATCAATCAGCTAAAAGCTCTATGTCTACCGCGGCAGGAATCCAAATACATAACAACGTATTGGCTGCAACATCAATTGCATTACTTCCATTTATGAAGTTGTATGAATCGATACATGATGCTGTAAGCGATCAAATGACCATGCTGGTAGACATAAATGCAAAAATGAGAAGTCTAGAAAGTTTCTCAAAAGCAAATTGATGCGAAATTGGATATTGAAGCCGAAAACTCCTCAAAATGGCAATCTAGACTAAGTGACTTAGCCCGCCAGTCAAATAGTGACAATTCCGCATTAATGGACGCTGTAATTGAGTGTACAAAGTGGATGCGTCATAACACACCAACTTTCACGAATCCAGTTTGCGAATATGTTCATGCTCCTAACTGCCATACTAACTTATCTAAGGATCAACCCTTGGAGACCGGCTACGTATTCCAGAAGCACCCGATAACCCTGGGTGGACCAGTATGCAGTACCTCTGCAGGACGTTCAAGTGCTACAAAAGGAGCCCCTCCTGGGCAGGTACAGCACGCAGTGGCGAGCTCCATGAACAACTGTTTGCTGCAACAAGCACCTCCATTGATTGCTGTAGAAGGCGCTGCCCCGTCTGCCACGCTTGGTGTGGTTTTCCAAGCAGAAAAAGTCACAGAGGTACAAGAACAAATAAACTTAACGGAAAAACTTTCCTTTGGGATTTTCAAAACACCATCAGGGCTGGCGAAAGAGAATGAAAAACAACTCCTGCAACAAAAGTATTGTGGCACAAAAGGTGCTCCAAACCTTGTAACTCGGAAACAAGTAGCCAAACGTGCCCGAACATCTTGTAAGAAAAAATTCATTTGAAACTTATCAACGCCGCCGTCCATTGCTCCATTCAAGCGGCCGGAGAAAGAATTGGACGGACAATCAAAATCAAAATTGGCTCTGGTGAAAAAGTTACCATCCCAGCCAAATGCCAAAAGAGCGAGAAAAGCTTCTAGTAGTGACAATGATTCAAGTTCTGATGTATCATTGAAGTTATGTGAGTATTCAACATACTCTATAGATGACAATGACATCGAAGACAGTGTTGGCACTGTAGCAGCACCAAAGTCTATCACCGAAAGACCTGGCAAAGAACCCATGAAGAGGCCGACCGAGTCAAACACGAATTCGACCAGCCCTGGCGTGCAAGCAATCACGAAAGTCGCAAAGCCTCCTTCCACATTGATTACCACCAAAGAGAGTTTAGGGGCAAATGCGACTAGAAGAAGGGCGGAAGCTCTCCCATTTCCCCAGTGGAGCAAATTAAATCCGAAACTAACAAGTGCACAAATTGAACAACTCGACAACAAAGAAAACATGTCCAGCAAACATCAACCTGAAAATACACGTAAAGGCATATGGAAAATCCAAATAAAGAATGCCTTGCCAGAACAGAAAGAGGTAAATTTAAATCGAAAGAACATTCTGAAACTGTTACAGTGCATTGCAACGCTGCGTGCAATAAAATCGGAAGACATAGCAGTTGTTGAATACATGTCTGAGGATTTTTCGGACTGGGTAAATTTACATCTACACTCTCGCGCTCTCAAGACGGCCATATTAGATGCAGCGGATGACCTCTTGTTCTTCGGCTTCGAAGTAATAAGTGCTGATGCTAGTGATGAGGTTAGTCCACACTTATCACCAGTGGAACAAACCGAACAAGAAAAAAGAAGGAAAGTTTTGTGGGACCATATGAGCATCAAATACACACCCTGCACAAAAACAGCAAAACAACAGGACTATTAGCAAAGAGCGGACAGCAGAGAAGAAAATAACCGGCTGCTATCCTGGAACACTCGTGGCTTTAAACACTTGTTTGATGGAAAGTGGCAATTCCCGTTGGACTTGTCAATTATATGTTTACAGGAAACATGGCTGCGCGAGTGTCCTGGTTGTGATGGGTACTCAGTCCTTCTGAATCCTGCTGGAAAAAACCTATTTGGTCGTCCCTTCTCTGGCCTGGTTACAATGATCAAGAATAATAACGATTGGACGATCATATCCTCTGTAAATCTGAACATGTTTGTACAAGTAACAAATATTCAGATAAAATGTTTTGCTTCACTCAGGAATCAAGTGTTATTGATTGTTAACATTTACTGGAATACTGCAATGTTCTCGCAATCAAAATTCATTGGAGCCGTACTGTCGGAGGTTGATAAGTGTCTCCTAGCAGATGAGGTTCTGGAAATTATAATATGTGGTGATTTCAACTATGCCTGGTTAAACATGCCAACATCTAAATGTGATGAAGATGGTATAATGATTAACGGTAAACTGCAGGATCGAGGTGTCAGATGGTTAAAAGAAATGGCATTGAGAGAGTGCTCAATGCTGAACGGAGCAACCCGTGGTGATATTCCTCCAGGCTTTACTTGGAAACGAGGCGTGAGTAAAAAGACCCTTGATTACATTTGGGTGTCCAAAAAATTACTAGCAACAGTCTTTTCTTTTGAAATAAAACAGACTGACAAGAGCGGCCATGATGCAATGTTGTTAAGCTGAAAAGAAAAAAAAAAAAATCAGCCTCATTTAAGTACCTTGAGAGCGTTATAATAAACAACGGAACAAACAGATTGCGCATGAGTGCACCTCAGTTGATAATGCTGACAAACAACCTTGAGAAAGCGCCCTCAATAATGTCAAGGATCAATTATCCCTTGCTATTACACTACTTTAAAGGGAGGAACAC
The DNA here is from genome assembly GCF_040938575.1 of Ambystoma mexicanum. Taxonomy (NCBI): domain Eukaryota; kingdom Metazoa; phylum Chordata; class Amphibia; order Caudata; family Ambystomatidae; genus Ambystoma; species Ambystoma mexicanum. The sequence goes on from NC_090934.1 coordinate 1,454,056,902, forward strand.
AATCCACAAAGGGTCTGCACCTGAAGTAAAACATCCTTTCAATACAATCATAAATCAGGAAAAGAAAAAGCTACGAGATGATATAAGGCTCCTGAAAAAAGTCGATCCTGGAAGTGCTCCCGCCAAAATAAAATCAAGACGCCAGAAATATCGTAACTGGATTAAATCCTTTAATTTCTTGCGAAGGCAGTCTCAAGCTGAACAGATGTTAAAGTTGATTATGATTATTTTGAAGGACAGCAGACACATTTGGGAGATAATCAACACTGGTAGCTTGAATCACACCTATTCAATGGCGAATGGTGTGAATGGGGCCAGCTGGGTCGCTTACTTTTCCGCTGTCTTTGATGACGTAAATTGCATTGTGGTACCCTTGACATTAACAACCACTGCAAGATGGAATGTAGAAGATTCTGCAGAAGACATCGAATTGGCAATTACGAAGTTAAAGGCTTCTAGGACTGTAGGCCCTGATGGTATCTCAAATGTGATGCTAAAATCCCAAAAGTCTCTATGGGCCAACATGATGAGATCCTTGTTTGAACGAATTTCACGTGAAAAAATCCTGCCGGCTTCATGGTTAAGGGCAGTAGTGGTTCCAATATTTAAAAGGGGCAATCTAGATGATCCTAACAACTATCGTCCGATTGCCCTTTTGGACACAATCGGCAAGGTCTTTGGAGCCTTCCTGCAAAAGCGGCTGTCAAATTGGGCAACTGAGATTGCCGTGAGCGACCCCAGGCAAACAGGATTTACCAAAGGAGTTGGAGTTGAATTAAATCTGGTCCTCCTAAACTGTTTAAAACTCGATGCCTTGAAGAGAAAGAAAACGCTGTACCTTGCATTCATAGATCTGAGCCAGGCATTTGACAGCATAAATCGTAATCTCCTATGGAAAAAACGAAATGACTGGAATTGCCCAAATGATTTGCTGGAGCCCTTGATTGCCCTCCACTCCAATACGTCCTTTAGAGTAAGGTTAAATCAGCAAGGTGATTTGTCAGATGAAATAGTCACAAGAAGGGGCGTGAAGCAAGGTTGCCCGCTTGCTGCCCTACTTTTCAAACTTTTCATTTCAGACTTATCTCTGGCATTTAAAGACCAAAGGATTTTTCCGCCGTTAGTAAATGGGCAACAAATAAGTTGGGTCATCTATGCTGACGACATCGTTCTCATAGACACCACCCCAGTTGGGCTTCAGAGACTGCTGAATGCGTTTCAAAACTATTGCCTGCAAAACGACTTACAAATCAACTCCAAAAAGTTGAAGATAATAGTGATTGGATGTGGAGCCCAAGCACGTTCTCGTAAATTTTGCTGGCAAATAATGGACAAACGACTAGAAACATCGAATAGCATCAGATATCTTGGAGTGCAATTTAATATTTCTATTCGTGAGTGGGACTGGACACAAGACCTGATGGCCCGTATGCAAATGTTTGCATTGCAAGGTGCCAAACTGCATGCAGCATATGGCAAATTCTCCTTTAAGCCAATCCTAACATTCTACCTGCAAAAGGTGACGCCGGCTATAACATTTGGGAGTGAATCTGGTTGGAACATCCCTCAGGTTTTGTGGAATAAACTGGTGGGAAATTTCTGGCGAAAAGATCTAAGGCTGCCAAAAAATTCTGCATTGACAGCGATACGTTACGAGTAATGCACTGATTCACTCTACGGTCCTGTGCTGTGGAAATCCATCTCCACTCTGAGAAAAATGATGCTGGAACAAAATTCAACACCATATGAAATTTTGCTTACAGTTTCGGAGCATCCGTCTGCTGGTTTAATAAACAAGTGGAAAGCCAAGCTGGTTTGCATATTACATAATGCCGATGTTTCCCTCGAGACCGTAATCCTGCGACCGCAAGTGGCAAAAAAGAAATTGCGCCAACAAAATTGGATATTAAATGAGGAGGCGAGAAACAAATTGGCATCTTCCTTAGACCTCGGAAGCGCCCTGAATAGACTGGACATTTTGCCAAAGTACCTAGATAGATTTCCATCAAGCTATCACAGGAGCATGTTCCTACGATTACGCCTTAATCTCTATAAATCCAAGGAGATCCTTGTACTGAGGCATGAGATATCTGAACAGGACGCTCGATGTCGGTTCTGTAACCAAGCGACAGAATCATTACGCCACTTAATCACTGCATGTGAGGCGATTGCTGCTCAGCGCAACCAGCATTTAGCCCACTTTGCCCCCTTATCTGGAAATATGGATGCTTGGTGGTGTTATTTGATTGGTGGCATCAACACTCAGTTAATTTGCGCAACCATAAACTTTTTGGATGCTTTGGACTTATCCAATTTGGATGGCCTGGTCTGAGAGACGAGGACCCTTTTAGAATCCTGTGAATGAGGTTGTTTTAGATACTAGGAGATTTGTAATCTGTAACTTAAATTGTCTTTTTTTTGTACAAACTAATGTTACATAAAAAAAAAAAAGAAATAGGAAGTATCAGCATAGTAGGTAATTGCAGGAATCAAGTAGGTCTGTAGATAATAGTACTTGTTTCTTAAGCAGTAGCGGGTAAGTAAAGGTAGATCTCAAGCATGATTCTGCATGGATCCCCCATCGGACCCTCCATCCTTTCAGTCGGAGTGCAGGTTAATCTCTGGAGCCCACCCTCACTCACTGCTTGCATCACACAGAGACACACGCAAACATGCACACATACACACCATTCCACGCTCTATAATCAGGTGTGTATGCCTGTGTAGGGAGCAATCACTCATACTCAACGGAACTGCATCGCTTTGAAGATAAATTGATCTCCTGAGCTGGACACCAAAACATACAATGGCCTGTAATGTATCCCAGCCTTCCTTGTAAGGATGTTTCTGTCACTGTTGCTGTCGTGCAGTGTTGGGTGTCTGACACCCACCACCGGGAATTACAGAACACCTACCTTATCCGACCCGGAGCAAAGCCATAGCAATGGCAAAAGAGCCCCATACAATAACATGCAACATTAAAGGTGTCTGCGGACTCCATGCACACCAGGCGGCCACCCACATTACACACAAAATCAGCATGGGCTGGGCAAGTGTCAACCAAAGCCAGGCAAGAAAGTCATCAGGGGCAGAGGGCAAAACATGCAGTGCTTGCACATATGTGTAAGTCTCACTCATGCAGCATCTGAAACACACACACACACACACACGGACACATACATTGACCAAGGGGTGACAAAACGCTTGCATGTGGGATTTCCTTGGTGGGAAATGTCACAGAGCTGCCTAGGTCCACTGCAAATTGAACAATCCTGTTTTTTCTTCTCCCTGTTTTTGGGAGGAAGTGTGGGCTGTTAGTTAAACCGTGTTACAGCAGTGCAGTCACTCTGCACAATATGTCGAATCTGCAAGAGAGCCTCTGTTATCAGGGTGCATGTGCTCCAGCAATTGTACTTATTAAGTAACTCCAGGGACTCACCCTCTCTGGTCAGAAGTGACCACAGGTGGTTGGGCTGCGTGTTGTTAGTGCTGTACAGGATCATGTACTCCACAATGACACCGTTCGGCTCTGCCGGCGGCCGCCACATCGCCCGGACAGCGTATGAGCTGATGGGGTACAACTGGAGCTCAGAGGGGGGCGAGGAAGGTCCTGGAGAAACAAATGAGAGACTTCAACAAATATACATTTTAAAATTATTTCAGCAAAAAGAAGCGATTGGTCTAGGTTCAACTAATTTCAAATTAAAAAAACTATATGGACATGTGTCGGGCGGAAAAGTGACATGTTGCTGAAAGTGTAAACCTTGCAGAGGGAAGTCTTGCTGTCAATGTTTCATGAATGTACGAGTTTTTCATTGCTTTTGTTATTGTGGTGGATGCTTGCAGTGCCTCAATACACTTTGAAGAAGCCAAAAAAACAGAGCACTGCTTTTATGTAAAACATAATCAGCGGATAGCAGTGAAAGGAACTGGATAAAGAATATTATTATTGTTATAAAGTTTCATGGTATTTGCACTATGATCCACGGCAGGGTAGGAAACTGAGCTGATGCTACAAGGATTAAGCGGTGGACAGGTGGGCTCTGGGCACAATATTGTTTAGGTACATCCTTGAGAACTACACATTTTAAAGGTGCAGACCAATGCTCAATTGTTTTATTAGTAAGTCACAGCAACTCAGTGAGGAGAAACTGGTTATTGTGTATGTGAATTATGGCTGCCAAGACCTGCCAACCACCCCTGGGACATACAATGGCAGCGGTAACAAACCCCTCCATTTTGGAAATGTGTATTCGATTAAGGGAGAAAGGCTGATCAGTTGGGTGAACGCCTTAACAGTCCTACTTGGCAAGGTAGTGCCCTTCCAGAGGTTACTAATAGCCACTTGGCTAATTTATCAATTTGTAGTTGCATAATGTACGGAGGATAAACTTGGAAGCTGCTCCAGAGTGCGGAGTACAAAGGAGACTGGCTAGGTGAACAATCTCAGGAGATGGGGCGCCTCTGAAATAAGGGTCTCTTCAGGGGTTTGCCCAACTTCACCCCAAAAGAAGACAGCGTAAGAGCTGCAGGGGGCTAGAAGGCTTTGGTCTGCCAGCAGTGGAGGCCGCGTTTGGTAATCTCATCAGACACAAAGCTGTGGAATGCTCCAAAAGCCTGAAAAGAGTCCAAGTTGGTAGAATATTTAACCAGTAGCCGGTCAGATAGCACAGTGAGCTAAGTGCTCGCCCCTGATATCTCTGCACAGCCTCTGGTGACAGGTTCGAATCCCGGCAGCGTCAACTCACCCATTTATCCTTCCGAGATCAATAAATTGAGTACCAATCTGTGGGATAATAATGTCTTCTGTTATTTCAGCGCTCTGAGAACTATGGGTGTACAGCGCTATATAAGAAATAAAATACAGTAATTTCAACACGGGAGAGATGTGGTCAACCCATTTTAGGCAGAAAAGGAAACAGGCAACAGAGGAATGAACCACTTACATTTTGTGCTGGGGTTTGCCAAGAGACCAACATGCATCCAGTTGCCAAAATTCAGGGGAATGTCCTGCTATATTCGCATTTGACATTCCTGCACCATATCTAGAAGGGGTTCCATTGCAGATGAGGCCTGTGGTTTCTCTACACACAGGAGGTGAGAGAAACTTGGGAGCGGGAGCCCGTGCCCAGAATTGCCCACTTACTTATAACTTGGGAATGTGATGCTTGGCATTGGTTAGGGGGGGGGGTCACACATGTGTGCATAATCCAGTCACACAATGGTTGGGTTTGCATTTAACAACTTGTTTTTGTGGCAGTTTCCCAGTCAATTTCTACCAAGGGCTTGTGAAATGACTCCCTAGACTGTTGTTTGGTGGCCACAATGCTCCAAACATCAGCACACTTGGTGTGTAACAGAAGTTATGTTTGAGCATGTATACATAAGTTGCCCGCTATCTCATATAGGGCGGGAGGATGGTTTGCATGTGTGTCTATAATGCAGCAATCTGCAACCTTTTGGCTCTCCAGATGTTTTGGGCAACAATTCCTATCACATCTACCCAGCAAAGTAAATGCTGAGGGTTCGTGGGAGTCACTGTCTAAAACATCTGGCGAGCTGCAGGTTTCAGACCCCTGCTATAATGGATAATGAGCAGCAAAACATGTACTACGTGTAAGTAACATTTCTCTCCGCATCATCAAAGCTACAAATCAAAAACAGACAAACATTTGATTATTTCTGCTGAAACCAGATGTTATTTACACATATAATAAGAATTGTGAGAATGGTTGCCTTTGTCTAGCAGTCATTCTTCAAAATAAGGACCATGCGCCAATACTCTCTTCCTGCACCCACATGATGCACAAAACCCCCCAAATAATGTCCCGACTGACCCTAAAATGATAACCTGAGCTTCAGATTCCTAGAGCCCCCATAGTCACACCACCCTTACTACTCACGGTCAGGAAGTGTGACCCGCTCCACAGCACTGCTGAATGGTCCATCGATACGAAGTCCATTTGACTGCACAGCAAACTCGTACCTTGTGAAAGGCTTCAACCCGCTGATTAGTATCCCTTCTGCCGAACTGTTAAAAATAACCAAAAAACATCCTCTGTGATGGTGCCTAGGAAAATGATTTTTAGTGGAGCAATCTGGGGTGGGCAGGCATTTACAGATAACCCCAAATTGAACCCAAAGAAATTTGGAGGAGAGCTGGCAAGGAGGGCAGGAGTAGGGTGGCTTCATTTGCTTACTCTAAATTAGGGAGATTAGGGGGGCTTCAACTGTTCACTCATGCCATGGTCACACAACACATCCCTTGCTCTCACATGAGCAAGTTTAGGGCACATCGACAATGCAGCAAACGTTTAGCACAAGGTGGGAACTCAAGGCATGTGGGCAATTTTTAAGGACATTGGTGCACTTTTTGCAAGTTTGAGGAATTGTGTGGCACATGGGCAAAGCGGGCATAACATGGGAAACAAGAACAGATTAAAGGGCTTGAGGCACATGTGCTGGAGAAGATTAGAGCAGAAGTACAGACACGGTTAAAACATGGGGCACATTATTAGTGTGAGGAGAGTGGGGCATCAACACAGAGAATCTTTCAACCATGCGGTGCATAAGCAGTGTGGGGAACTTGGTGAACATGAGCATATCATTTGAAGTGAGGCCACTAGCAGAAACACATTAACATTTGCTTGCTCACAATGTTCAGGTAGAAACAATTCAGTGCACAGGATTAAATCAATTCTGTTGTTTACTGCATTTGTACTTTTTCCGATCTGCAGTTTAGAAATACTATTCGTTCATACGAGCGCTATACAAGTCAAACGTTACTTGCATGTAACTGTATTTTGAAGCTTGCACCTGTTTTAGATGTGTGTGCTGTTCATTGATCATCTAGTAGTTAGACCGTGATAATTCACGTTGTTTTTCCCGAAGGCCTTCCCATGGGCGTATTATTTATTTGTTTGTTTATTTATTTATATAGCGTACCTGACCCAGAGGTATCTGGGCGCATTTGCATGTTACATAAAAATTAGCCACAGTAACATATACACAAGTCGCAAAGATAGAGGTGAGACAAATACAAAGCAAATATGTACATTACATTATTGTGAAGAGCATTGGGCATTATAAATTACAGAGTTATATTTAGGATATTTAAAGAGAGGTGAGGTAATACAGAGTTAGACATCAAGAGACAATCCATGATTTAACATATGTTCTGAAGGTGTGGAGGGACGCAGCTGATCTTAGGGCTGTAGGTAAGGAGTTCCACAATATGGCTGCCTGTACCGGGAAGCTGCTACCTCCTGCTTTTTTAATCTTATATCTAGGAACCCTAAGACAATAGGCATGTAAGGTTCTGGTGGGTCACTCCAAAGTGTTTTTGGCAAATTTGTCTGCTAGATATTCCGGGGCTGAGTTGGCAAGGCATTTGTGGGTGAGGGTTAGTGATTTGAACTTAATTCTGTCTTTCACTGATAGCCATTTTGTATTGCGTCAGGCATCTGAGATGTGTTGCGTTCTAGGGATATTTAACGTGGTGCATAGTGTGTTGTTTTGCAGAATTTTCAGTTTTTATTAGTAACCAGAAATCTCCATGCAAGTGGCACCCAACATGTCCTATTAGGCAGGAGCCATTTGAGATTTTATTTCTATGTGTGCCTATTAAGAGGTTGCGCCATGGCATGAACATCCAAAACAGACAGCTGAGCGAATAACTTTACGAGTAAGTCATATTTGCCTGTTGCATCGCAAATCTGTTTTTGATATACACGCTATGCATAGGTAACCAAGCAGTCTTTATGCCACTTTTAGAGCTGTGGTTTAGGCTTGGATGGTACTTAATTCATACAGTTGTTTTGGAACACCTCAATAGTTTACAGAAAGTGCTCCTTGAATATACTTTTTAGGCTATTTGTTTAAACTATGGTTAACTTATTATTTGGCTTGATGTGGTTACTACAACTTGTATACTTGTATTAAGCACTATATATTTGTTTTTTATGTGTATTTTGTATTTGTATATTTGTAGTTATTGATGAGCAAGGGGTGTCATTATAAACAGAAATGACAGGTTGGGGCCTCCCTCTGGAACAGCCTCCCTGCCACTCTAAAACCTGAAGAAAACCCTCTCAGGTTACGGCAGCACCTCAAGAAATTCCTCTTTGCTTCTGCTTTCACCCCCATCCGGTGCTGATCTGTTCTCTCTTGGCACCGTGCACCTGGCCACCCTCTGTCCTCTGAGCCCAGGTTCCTGCTCACCCTGCCACCCTAACGCACAGCCTCCTGGCCACCTTTGCATTGGTGTCTGTATCTATACCCATACAGCCACCCCTTTTTTTCCTCCTGCACTTATCAGACCTCCCCTGTCTGCTGCCTTAAACTCAGCACTTGCCACATGCTGGCTGCACTACAATTTTTGTGGATTTTATTATTAATTTATTTATTTATTATTTATTCTGTTTCTCCTTCGTTGTGCACTTTCCACTTCTCCCCCTTCCATGCCCTTTTCCCCCTCCCCCTCCCCCATGCACTTGTGCCTTCTCAATGTCACTTGGCCAAGTAAGATTGTTGTTTTTGTTCTCCCCTGTTCCCCACCACACCCCCTTTGCCTGGTCGAAACCTGAAACACCTGTGTATGAGCGCGATATAAACAAAATATCGATCAATCAATCAAAACAGAGCAAGCAGTAACAGAGGGCCGAGGCAATCATCTGGTTAGGTAACTTTACAAAAACCATTGTTGGAGGTTGGAGTTAATGGGATTTAGTGGGTGATGAAGGGGTTAGAGGTCAAACATATGACAGGGATACGGCCAACGTAACATATTTTTAACAGAGCCAGAGGGCAGTATTTACAATGTTCAATTTACAAAGAGTTGTCCTGAGGGCCAACTAAAAGGGGTGGGTCGGGGAGATAGGACATGTGGGAGAGGGGTAGTGTGAGCTCCTTCCTTGGCTTGTTTTGCCTGGTCTCTTGTTTTGTTCAATTAGCTATATAAAAATGCAAAGTACGCTTTATTGTTATTGAAACATACCGCCTCTATTGTTTTAGTTAAAAGAAAAATAAAAGATTTGACCATAAACTAAGTTGCCTGCCCCACTTATGAATCTGCTCTCATTCGTATATCAATAAAGTCATGTTTTTTAAATATATCATCAAAACTCCAGATACCAGCTTCGCAAATGTTTTGCAATCCATATGGCTACACCCGCCATGCACGGGCGCAACAACCATGGGGAGTTAAGGGTGTCCTGAAACCCTCAAAAATGTGATCGTTACATTTGTTTTACTGCTCTGGGGCATTTTAAAAATCTATTACAAGCAGAGTGGAAGACAGGCGGAGGGAATTTAAGCAGACAACCAATCACAAGGGATTCTCAGCAGGCAGCGTGGAACTTAACCACGTTAATCAGGAAGAGGCGGGTGTGGCTGGCGGGAGAGAGAGAGAGAGAGAGAACGCTGGCGTGGCGTGCTGATGGAGGAAGCAAGCACACTAGAGTGCATTGCAGTGCAGCGCAAGGCCAGCTGAAACAGCCCGGAGAGGCTACGAGGCAGGGAGGCCTCGCAAGCCTGATGGGGCGCCCAGCTAAACCGCTGCATAAGGAACTCCCCCTGGCCTAAGAAGCTGCCAGAACTGGGGGCCGGGGAGGACCAGTGTGGAGCCCAACTGAAGGGTCGTGTAAGCGACACTGCCCAGCCCAGTCAGCTTCCAGAAAGAGGAGCAAGAGCCTCGAATGAGCAAAGGGGAGTCCTACAGAGAGGTTGTGAAAGAGGCTCCACAACCACCGGAGAAGCGGAGAAGCGCCCCAACTGAACGCCCCTCCTGCAGAGCTCTGCACAAGGCAAACTGGTAGGCAGTGGGTCCAGTGGAAAGGGAGGTGGGCAACAGAGTGGAGAGACAGAACCCCAAAGTGGTGAGACAGAATGAACACCCCATAGTGGAGACAGAGAAAATACCCCAAGGTTTCGGAAACCAGGAGCACCAGATTGGGGAGAGACAGTGAATACCCCAGAGCGGAGAGTGCGGATAACAAGAGCGCAGCCTGGGGAGTAAATACCCCAGCATGGGGAATGTGGAAGGGCAGAGCCCAGAGTGGGGAAGAGACTAAGAGTCCCAGAAGAGAGGAAGGAATAACGCCAGGGTGGGGTAAAGACAGAGCGAGACCTGGGCTAGACCACCTGGAGAATCTCCCAGGACCCCAGGAACTGTCTTTCCTGAACTGCAACAATTTGCCTACGCATTTTACTGACAGGGACGTCGTTGGGGGCAGGAGCCATTAGCAATCCCATTGGATTGCTAGTTCCACACTTCCACAAGGTCTTTCTCCTGTTACGTTCTTTGTTTCATGTTCTTTTCTTTTGGGAACTAGGGAGAGTGATGGGTGAGAGTGGGATTCTGGATAGAGGTCTGATATTCATTTTACAAGACCTCTCGATGAGCACCTTTTGACTTTCTTTCGTAGGACAGAGTTTGACCCGATAGTATTAGGGAAAGATTGTTTTGAAAATGGCAGGAAAAATAAAGAACCCCGTGGGTGTGAGAGTGTTTTCATTACAGATAGTGATTTATTCATTAACAGGACAGCTAGCTGTATTGACAATAGGTTTTCCATGATTTAACCGAATTTTTAAAAACAAATGGAGAAATTACCTACTTTTTTGTTCTCATTTTTTTGTTAGAAAAACCAAAACCTCTACTTCTACTTGCTTTTTTGCACTTTTTTATTAATAATGCGGGGGGAGCCCCCCTGCATCCCCCACTCACCCCCTTACCTTAACTACTAACCTTACTGCCCCCCTCCCGCACCTATATATTTTAAAAAAATGTACCAAAATTCAGTCAAATAAATTCTGTAGTTTCTTCGGTCATTTCTAGGGATGCCCTGTCAATATACAGACTCCATGCAAATCACACCACCTTAGACCATGCTCAGTGATCCAAAACACATGATTTCTTGTTTGGGCATGCATGCCCCCACCCCTCCTTTTAGGCAACACTCATCACTCTTTATGCTACACCCCTTTGTTAGAGCCCCCCTCAATTGCCCAGCGACTGGATTATTACCCCAGAGTACCAATTGCAAATTGTATGGCTTTTTCTAAAACTAAAAGTGCATATGATTAACACGATTAAGAAGTAAAAATAAGTACAGCAAAGTATCATTTGTTGAGTTACACACCTCCGAGGTAACCCTCATTGCTGCAATTCTGTGACAACAGGAACCAGGCTACTAAGGGCTGGAGTGAGTTCTCTTTCTCTGGTTGTGTGTGTGAGACGTGCCTGGCGTGGCAGTAACTTTGGAAGGGACCGCACACATTAGCACAGCAGAGGCGGATGCCGCGCGTGTCAGCACCAGGTTGGAGGATGGGGATTGGTGTGTGGCTCATTGCCATCGTCTGTGCGTTTATTTATTTTATTTATTGCATTCGTTGTACGGCCAAACCCACAGGTATCACGACGTAGGTTCACAGTATACTTTGTCTTAGGAGTTTAATGTACATAGATTTTTACATTTGTCGATACTGGTCACATGGGCAAACATTAAAAAAAAACTTTGTTGCATGGTACATTGGCTTGTTTACAATATTGAAAGCGTATTACTTAGAGTAAAGCACTTGTTGCAAGAGGTCTATCCTTAAGGTGGTGCTCGCTTACTGATCGACAGGCATAAATCTTGGTGGTTATATAGAAGTTACAAATTAGCGTTCGCTGAATACCAGGACACATTGATCATCGACACTTCACACGCATCCTGCGGCCCAGGGTTCCTCCCGTGGCTGCGCCGGTCTGAGGGTCATGGCAGGGGCTATCGCAGCAAACATGTACCAGTTTACCAACATGTACCAGTTTACCAACACTGCATTGCCCATTGATTTCCTTTGTAAGTAGCTCGATGCACAGGTTTAGCATTTTGTGTTTTTGTTTGTTGAAAATGGTTGTCTCTGGAAAATCCATTTATTGTCCTGCAATATGTCTATTCATTTCCTATTTGTGTGCGTCTACGAGCCGTTGGCTCAGCTTGCCTGCCATGCTGCCTGGACAACCAGGACATGTTCTGCAGCAAGAGTGGTGCCTCCTTGTAAATATTACTTTCCTACGTGCTGTGTAATCTGGGGTACTCATGGAGAGTTGGTCTTTCCTTGCTTCTTTAGGAACTACGTTGCTGCTTCGTTGTCCATTTTGGTCAAAAGGTGTTTGTTTTGAACCTGTGTCAGAAAATACCTCAAATCGAGCCTATGGAAACTTCCAGAACAATGATGGGCACATGCTGTGAACTTATTTGTGCTTTGGTTGTGCTTCCCAGGTCCAAATCCATCAGCGATTGTCACTTTATGATAAAGAAACCAAAAACGCCACCCCTCCATTAACTTTTGTCCATTTTACCAATCCAGAAAATTGACAACATTTGCGCCTTCCATCACTAGATCCTTCATATTCCAACGGGGCTTTTCGGTCATCGTGCATGCAGCCTTTCTTGCACTGGCCTCGCGTACATTCTCACACTGGTTCCAGATGAATACGTCATCCCATCACTTTCCCACTGTCAGAGACTGAGATATGTGGTAAGGGGACATCCTGACTTGAAAGGCCAGAATCCTTCCTGTCGGCATGGCTGTACACCTGGTAGTATCTTCTTGGTTTGACTCACAATGAGATTTGACTTCTTCAGATTGACATTAAAACCAAATCTGAGAGGACGTGTTACTGCTTGTTGAGTGTCTTAAAGGCATGTCAATGCTGCTGCAGTGGTCTTTCTAAATACCTTTAAAAGCTGGTCAATTCTGGATGTGAAGTTGGTGATTTGCAACTAAGACTGGTGGAATATGGCAGGACGTTACAGGTTGGCAGCAGAGACAAAAGCACATCAAGGTCCTCAGTTGTCTCCTCAAAAATTGGAGACCTTCAAAAAGAATAAATGCAGAACTTATACTTCAGTCCAGATTAGGACTCCTCCATTGTCAGGACTAATACTGGTTAAGAGAAAACAACTCTACCCACAGCTTGCCACTCACTTACATGCAAACCACTGCACTCTGCGTATGTCCTGCACTCATCGTCCCTGCACTCACAGTCTGTGCCACAATAGCACAGCGGCGCCACACATCATCCCTTGCAGACCTGGACCTTACCTGGTGTAATACGTGACCAGAGACGCGTTCTGCTGACCCCAGCGGTTGCAACGCACTGTGTAGTTCACAATCTTGACACTGTTGAAGTCTGGCTTCTTCCACTTTAGCCAAACCGACGTGGGGCTCCTGGACTCTGCCTCAATGTTGGAAGGGGGCAGCGGTGGACCCTTCGGCACCTGTGGGTCTGAATTCAGAAAGAAAACAGAGGATGTGCAAACAGGTATATGATATGACGATTCACCTTAGAAAAGGCACCAGAAGGCAGAAAGACTCTGGTGGGCAATCATTACAATGTCTGACAGAACTTAGTCATTTCTTTGCATAACCTGTACCTACATATTACTAATGCATTTATTTATTTATTCATTGTGCATTTGTTAGGCGATTATACAGTAAGTCAATTCTGTTTCAAAGCGCCCGCAGGGCAACAGGGAGGGAACATGGGATTGAAAGACAATGAATACAGTGGAAGATAAAGACGAGCCTAGTAGGCCTTCTGAGTATTCAGAACGTGCAAGTGCAGCGAGAAGAGGGGAAGTGGAGGTGGGGGTGGGGTTAAGTGCTGGAATGTCCATGTTTGTGAGTGAGCAGCTGATGAAGTGCATAGTATGGTAAGTGCTATGCGGCCTGCCGCCACATTGGGTACAAAGTGTAAGCCTGCAGGATTAAGATCGGTGGGTGCTGAGGCAAGTGCTGCGAGGTAGGCAGAGGCTGAAGTGACTGGGTGTGGGAGGCCACACATAAGGGCCCTGGTCATCAATCACAGCGACTGTGAGAGTAGCAGGGGAGGGAAGAAGGGAAGGAGGAGGTGAAAAGGAAAGTCTTGAGGAGTTTTAGGAATTTGAGGAAGTCCTGCTCAAGACCGAGAGGGAGGGGGAAGCTGTTCCATAGGAGAGAGCCAGCTGAAGAAAGAGATTGGCCTCCGGCCCACTATTTAGCGAAACACCTTACACACAGAGAATTGCAGCCAGAGGACCACAGAGGTCTAGAGGGCGAGTATTTAGTAAGAGCAAGTTGTAGATAGCGTGGTCCCAGGCCCCAGACAGCCTTGTGGACGATGCACAGGAATTTGAATTTAATCTCTGCCGCAACCGGGAGTTGGCAATGCCCCGAGTGTGAGGGAGGAAGGAGAGAGAGGAATCGAAGATGACCCAATATTTCTAAAATCCCTTGTACTACCTATATAAGTACCCAACATACACACTCAATTTTTTCTTTGCCATTCGACTTCCCTAAAAGTAGCCTTCTTCTGTGAATGCAAGGTGTGTGTATCTTAATCTTTACAGAACCACAGCGTGCATTTTTGTTTTGTATTTTCGTCTCTGCCTTTGCCATAGGAAGACCTGGGCCCGTGCAAAGCACCTTCCATGAGGGCTTAGCCTAGCACTGCAGCAACGTGTGAGAGACGCTCTGTCAGAAGAGGATGTGGAAAGTCACAATGTCTATTTCTTCTTATCCTTCAAATATAGGGGGCACGCTGCGGTTCTGAGGGCTGTTTCCAGCATGTGAACACAAAGAGCAATGACATTCACACAGGAGGTCAACATTGCCAGGAAAGCAGGAGCGAATTGCAAAGGTAAGGAAAGGAAACACACACCCAACTCTGCTGAAGGTTCAGTGGTGATGGTTTATGCTTTCAAGTATCTTTCTGGAAAAGGATTAAAGCGGGTCAGCTCCTACCCAATTTTATTGTGCGGCGCAATTTATGGCATTTTCTACTGAACCCGGCCAAACTGGATATGTTATTTATGATATTAGATTGTGAAAAGAGCAAGCAACACCAGGTCTTCTGTTAAACTAAAATCTATATGTGATGGCTCCTGTAATCAAATGTTGTAATGCTGTTTTGCTGGTTACACAGAATTGTGGCTCCTTTGTGCCCGGTAATAGGTCATTGTAGATCCAGTGTCTTAGGTGACATGAGTTTGTTGAACCTTTGTCCCTCGTTCTACTAGTTCGTAGATAGAAGCCTCCGTTATGATAATGTAGATACTGTATTCCTCATTAATTATGACTTTGAGCACAGCCTTTTTGTTTAATTTTGTGGCCTCTAATAATTCTCTTGTAATGATCAAGTTTAATATTGATCGGACAGATGTCCCTATTGTTAAACAGTGAGGGAAACCCTTGCACATCTCTTATTCTTCATCTGTCCGGCTTATAAGAAAATGAGATCGACAAACCTCAAACCTTGTCTCAACAACGACCAGATCCGAAATATGACTCCAGCAGAAACACTGTGTAATAAAAAGGATTCTATTGCTGTTATCTTTGCTGTGTCTAATCTTCGAAGGAGGCATGGACCAAAAGAAGCTAACAGGCGAAAACGACATAATGTTATAAACTGTGTATATTAACATGCTAACTATCTTTGCCAAATAACATGGCCAATGGTAGTGCGGTCAGTTCTCGCCTCGTACTAGCCTGGTATGAGTTGACCCAGTGGATGTAACTCAGCCATGAAGGATTGAATTTAGTTTTTAAACCAATTAATGTTGAATTGGTAGTATATGTAATCTCTCAAATCTGACCAAGAGTATACCGTGAATTCATAAGAGTATACCGTGAATTCATAAGAGTATACCGTGAATTCATTGGGAATATATTGTGATGTCCACTTTCTAATCTGTGTATCTAGTGTGCTCTTTTCCTAATTCTGCTAGTGCGCCTTCGATTTTAACCTTTGTATCGCTTTTATGGCTTGGTTGCCGAAAGAAAGCTGATATTGATTGATTGAATATTAATATAATCCAAAGTCAATGTTAGTTAAGGTTTGGTCCAAATTCTTCTTCAAAATCTCCATCTCTGTCTAACCTTTTGGAGACTGTTCACGAATGATTCAATAGTTAATAACATTAAGTCTAATGAGATTTTGCTAAGAATCCTATGCCACAGTTGTAATGTACTGTAGACTGTCCTTAATAGCCATTTAAAGTGAAATTATTAAAGCCCTGGGAATTCGTTGCGCTCTGCAGTATTGACCCGTAGTTGAGTGGCTTTTTGATTGATTTTCAAATAAGGTATTCAAGTTGTTTAATAATATGTTCTGATGATTCCTGCCGAGCTAACTTCTGTTGCTCAGTTTTAATTAAATTGAAAATTCCGGTTGTTTCCTATGAGGAAAATGTGAATGTTTTGGCTCTATTTTGAGTCAAGCTATCTTTGAAAAAGGCATTTATTCTAAGAAAGCACTCATGAAAAATTGATTGTCTAAACTGCTGATTCAAACAAGCACTTGGCTCTAGGCAATAAGACAATAAGAATTGGGTTGGATTGCACCAAAGTACGCAACATTTGGAAAGGTAATTATCATTACTGTGCGATCCAACCCAAATCTTACTGTCAGGAGTACTATTTTGCCACTGAGAGCCACCGCTCTGTATTACACCATCAATGCACACAGATGCACACAGGTGAGGCCTAACGGGTCAGGGACTAAGAGCATTAGCCAATATCATGATCGGCCAGAGAAGCAGTCTAATTTCCACACATGTGATACCGACCACGGGCCTGTGTGTGTGTGCACATACAGCTTTATTTTGACACATAACCCATCATTACCTTTCAGAAGATATACATCACACTTACCAACATGGCCCGCACCATTCAGGAGATCGTAGACCAGTGCTGTTATTTTTCCTTTGCATTCTGGTACTTTTAGTCCTAGAGTTGCCACCGTAAATTCAGGAATACAAACCCCAGCTTGCAAAGAAAAATCCCCGATTGAACTTCAACCTCCCAAATGAAGCATATGGTATATGCTTCAAAAATGTCTTTATTGTTTCCTTTGCAGCAAAGGATGCTATTTTTTTAAAGGTTTTATTTAGTTATTATATACAGGAGGAACAACGCTCTTTTGATCATAGAAGAACGTACAATAGATAAGAAATCAGATTTGACGGAAAGCAGTGAGCTTCTTACAATGGGGTGAGTCTGAGGGACATTCTGGCCAGGTTGTGGAGGGGAGTAAACGGAACATTCACTGGGGACAACAGATAGATTAAGGACAACCAACATTGGACATTTTTAGGTGCACGCAAGATCACTATATCTTGCATGATCTGAGGAATTAGGGAAGACATTCCTCAATGGTGTAAGCTGGCGCCAGAACTGAACTCGGAACCGTGGGGTCGGTGGGGGGTTCTATGGCATGTAGGACCGGTGCAGGGTGCTCTAAAGTGGGCAGAACCTTCCGCTGCACGTGCCCATCCTACTCCCATTTTCAATCTGTATTGTGTTAGGTAAGGAAGGTTGCCCAGATGCCAGTCAATCCCACAGCTTAAAATAGAAACACACGCCATGAAACGTATAAACGATCCAATGTAAATAAAGGTAGGATACAGGCTAAATTCAACCTGATAATTGGGATGGACAGCAACACGGTGTGAACACACAGCAGTTAAGTCCCCACTCTTCAACCAGAGAAATAGACAGGTGTATACTAATTGACCTTTTCACAATTGATCGTGAAATGAAGGTCAATTAGGACATATGTGGGGGGAATCCCCCTGCATCCCCTCACTCAATCCAAAAAAAAACACAACCACCTACCCAATCCCATTATATTATTTATTACCCCAAACCCACCCCACACATATATAAATACAAGTTAAATAAAGGTAGAGGTCAATTGTGCAGAAGGTCAATTAAGACCACTATTATTAGATCAATTAGGACAAAGGTCAATTGTAAAAGGTCAATTTGGGTAATATCAAATAGACTTCCCTTTGCCACATCCACATCTTGCTCTCTGGTGCTAACACAGAGAGGACCAATTACAGCTGGAGCAGGGGTCTACTGAGGGCAAATGTCCTACTCGCCCTCAAGATCAAGAAAGGAACTCAGATCAGGAAAAAGGGGGCATTAGAGGGGCAGCAATAGCCATGCAACAGAAGCAAGCGAGTGCACACTCAACATCGCATTTGAGCTGGAAACGCTAAGAATTAGCCATGTTAAAATATTCACAAGAAACTTAAGGTGGCAGATCATTTCGAGTGCAATGATGCAATGTTACCTTTCGCCTCCTACCATGATCTAGCATTCATCGCATGTGCCTAGCACGCACTCTGGGCCCAACATGCCAGCGACAGGAAGGGGTCCACGCTGATGCAGCCCCTACACTGCCAGGCTGGAGCAGACACCCACACAGAGGTGCCAAGGCTCGGGCCACAATGCTGGCACTGGTGTCCCATGCCACCATGATCCCCTAGGCTGCCATGTAAACATCCATGCCCCGGTTGCACGGCACCTGACTCAGGACTTCCCCCTGACCACTTTATCTTTGCATGCATATCTGCTTCCTCAATACATACAAACATGCTACAAAGAAAGCCGGTCCTGGCAACGCATCAGCCTGCCGCAGTCGAAGCTCGGCGATCTTCTGACATAGACTTCTGGCAAAGAAGAGTACATTTCTCATTGCCACACTCGAGTCCAGGGCATTCACAGCAGCTTTCCGGCCCTCATATATACACACCAGCGAATGTTACGCACCTGTCCCAAGAAAAGACACCTTCTCCGTCTTTCCCGTCCACACGGCTGCATGGCCATCTTCGTGTTTGTTGTATGCGACTAACTTCAACTCATACATTCTGTCCGGTTCTGCAAAGTAGAGAGAGAGAGAGAGAGATTGAAAGGAGAACAGGGTCTGTACTGGCCTGGCAAACTGCTGCGTCTTTGGGTGACTCCAGGAGTCTGTGCGGGCTATGTATTAGCCACCGGGAGGTGACATCGACGGCCCTCACAGCAGGTCATTTCATAGCGTTCCGCGAATTCCAACTTCCACACAAGATACATAACATTTTGTCGATTATTTATCACCCCTTATGCTTTAAATATTGTATAGATGTGTACTAATGTGTAATTATAAATTGTCCCAAACACGCAAGGTTAAATTCACACAGGTGTATTTGTTCGGCACCAGTTGACCTGAGGAGCCAAAAGTAGCTCCTGGCAGTGGTTGGTGTGAAGCTAACCAGGCTCTTCTGGTCTTCTAGGCTACAAGCAGCAGCTCCCCTCAATTTCCAACCCTGCAGGGAGCTCAGAACGTGGGCCTTACCTCCTGGTATCAGCTGGCCTCCAGAGCACCCTGATGTACTTTGGGGCGCGTCTAGTGTTTACCCAGTTAGGTGCTAGACAACTCATTTATGAGGAAGAATGTTGAGGTGATTACTCTATTAAATGGGTTACACATTCTTTAGAATATGGGCGGAGTAAACACAGGCAAATGCATAGGGGAGGGATTTCAATCCATCAATCAATCATCACAAGGCTTTATTCGACATTAATTCTAACAGCCATAAAATGCAACACAGCTGTAACATCCGTGGAATGATACATAAGTACGCACAAATAGAACAAACACCCCATCAAATTATTATCTAACATGCAGTCAATACTAGTTTGAAAGAAGAAGCCAGGGAGGAAGCCAAAGAAAGAAACACCCCCTACAATACCCCTCTCTAATCGATACCCTGGAAACAGGAACCCCAGCTACAGACGGGGTGAGCATTAACCAACACTGGCAAACCAAGAAGCATTAGAGCACCCTATCACCGGTGGGTAGGGAAACGCGCACAGGAAACCCAGGGAGGCACCATAAACCCCTTAATCATTTCTAGCCGTGGGGGGGTGGGGCAGGGGGAGGACTGTCACATCTTCTCATGCCCACAAACCGCTAGAAAACCACAGAGGAAAGCCACCAGCCTGCGCAGTGCCTGCCGATTCATCTTCCAGATAATGCCCACCACACAGGAATGACGGAGATAAAGAGCACAGAATTCCAAAGCAGCGAGGTAAGAAAACCCCCACTAACCGAACTCTTAAACCTCAATTTGCGCATACACTTCTCTAACGCAAATATACACAACCACATCTCTGCACAGCAATCCGCACGCATTTCACCACTCTGCAACAACCAACAAATAACACATAACTATGCACAACAGCACATGGGAATTGTACCGACCCGTAAATCGCACACAAGCTCAGCGAACGGTGCAAAACGAACTGAAGCTGCCAACAGGACATCACAACTCTCGCTCTACCTATTCCCGCTATACCCTACTAACCCTCCACACTCTCCTTCCAGATCCGCCAAGAGACCGCTCCGGCGGTGATCGTATGCACAACAAGTGCCCTTTAATATTCACAATCAAACCATGTTATGACCTGTGAGCAGCCTGTTTGCCTAGCTGCTCTCTTTCCAGTCATACTTTAAAACGAAACAAACCACATCCATATCGTATGTTGCCTTACAGAAGAGCGCAGCGTCTGATACTGCGGTTAGGCCAATGCGTCTCAGTCACTGGTTACAATATAGCCAAGACACACAGCTTTTATGTATGTGAGGGCTACCAACATGCTTGCACAATGTTAAGGTACGTCTTTTGTAAATGATTGCCATAAACATAGAAAGGCTGCCACAACAATAGCCGCAGTCCATACCACTTAGATGCAAATGATATACTCATATTGTGCGTTGCCTACAGGGTAGCCAGGGGTCGGTAACCTTCATAGCTCCAGATGTTTCGGACTACATTTCCCATGAGTCCCAACTAGCATAGTCAGCGGGGAGAGTTCATGGGATTTGTAGTCCAAGACATCTGGAGAGCCGAATTTTGCAGACCCCAGAGGCAAACCTTCACTGGCCATTAGAGGATGCATTTTCATCACGGTGAGAACAGAATGGCATTGTTCAGCGCCTCAATGCCCTTGGGCTGTGTGCACGCTATATAAATGCAAATAAATAAACTGTGCATTGCGTAAAGAATCGAACTGAACCATTGTTGAGGGGTTTGCATTGTAGCGTGAAAACCCCGCTGTTCCGCTAGAACTAAACAACATGTATAGATACGCTGATCAACTGTAACCTTGGTGTCAGCTCAGTATGGCTGCTCTGTACTTACTTTCCTCCCTGAGGCCTGTTACTGTACTATACCGCTTAAAAGTGTATGATGCGCCTCCCTGACAAGTGAACAACCTGTAACAGCGCCACGATGCCCCTGGACAGATGTGCGCTTTATAAATGCAAATAAATAGGGTACACCTGAGCCATGCATTCCAGGATACAGTTGGTCTGATTTGCACTGAGCACTGCTTTGTGGATAGGTCTGCACTATGTATTGCAGTTTGCATTTGTATCGGGCACTGTAGGATATCTGTGTTATGCCTTTTGCACAACAGTAATGTATTCTACACAAAACACCGTGCACTGTATGATACATCTGTATTGATATGATATGATAGGTTATTTATAATGCACTTAATATCCAGAGGTTTCTAAGCACGGACCCGGGGATCGAAACTGTGTTGCTCCGTGTGGTCTTGCTTCCAAGGCAATACGTTGCCCCTGAGCTATCCTCCCGAGACATTGGGGGTCATTACGAGGCAGGAGGTAACCATGCCACTATTAGCGGTATGGCTACCCCCTTACCGGGTACCGGGTCCGGGTTCCTTGAATGAGGAATTACCGGGCCATTCCAACCTTGGAGGGCCCGGTATTTCCCCATTCCAGGAACCCAGACCCTGTACATCCCCATTCCCATTTGAGCCCCCATAGGGCTCAATGGGAATGGGGAGGGTGCTAACAACGGGCCCGTTATTAATCCTGGTCTGCTGTTTTACCGGGTGGCCTTAGCGAATCCCGCGAGCAGAACTCGTAATGAGGCGGTAAGGGGTTGACGGCTCCGGCACCTTTACCGGCACCGTTAAGCCCTTACCGCCAACCTCGTAATGGCCCCCATTAACAAGAACACTAGTTGCACTGTGCATTCAAGAGGATGTTTATTTTGTGCATTGTGGGTAGACTTGCACTGTGCATCACAGGATATTTTTGCACAGTATATTATGCAGCGGAGGGATGTTCACATTGCACTATAGGCAGAGTGCCACGTACTTACCCAGCTGCGCAATCTCATACTGCTTCAGTTTCTTCTTCAGCTTGATGGGCCCAGCATCCCAGCTCTCTCCGCCGCCCTTCGAGAGAAGCTCGCTGCTGGACTCATCACTGTGCACAGAGCGGTAGAAGAGTTTGTACCCGGAGATCTGCGCGTGGTTAGATGGGGGCTGCCAACTCAGCACCAGAGAGTCCATCCTTGCGCGGACCTTCAAATCCGTAGGGGCAAATGGAACTAAGAAATGGAGGAAAGAGAACTATTAAGAGTGCTGACGTGCGGACCTCTAAAGGCTACTAGAGACAAGGGATGAAATAAGGTACCATGAAGAAACAGGTGGAAGGAACATTAACAACCGGGAAAGAAGGAAGGACCGTTGATGGCAGGGAGAGAAGGTAGGACCATAGCGAAGCTAGACAGAACAAAGGAGCGTGGGGCGGGGCGATGTGAACAGCAAGGAAGGACACAAAAAACAGGGGACACAGAGCTCAGGTAAATTAATGAGAGCGTGAAGGAAGGACCAGGCAGGATATGGGACCTACGCCTAGAAGATAACCTGACCATAGAGATGGGTTTGAGAGAAGGAAGGGCCATGAAAAAGATGGGAAGAGGGAACTAGGAATAACAATGGAAGGATGTAAGGGACCACTGGCTTGCCAATAGAGTAGGTGTAACCCTGTAAGAAGATATTGCATGGCTATAAGCAAGACTAGTAGCTGGACTGGGGTGTGGGCTACTATTGTCACCTGGAAAGCACACCGCCATCTTCGAGATTACTGATCAATCATCGAAACAGAAATTATCTGAACACTATCAAATATGGAAGTCAACTGCTAGCGTTCCAGTAGGTATTTCCAAGGTAGTTACTTTTCAGACGGGATGCAAAAATGGTAAAAATGTACTTGCAAACTTGATTAAAATTTGCAGTTGACCAAATAGTCTTTCATTCATTTGGAAAACACGAGTGAACAGAGTGACGTGACAAACTGGAATATACCACATCACAGTGTTAAACATGTATTTGATATGCGCGGCTTACGTCGCCAATCCAAGGAAACACTTTGGGAAGAGAAACAGGTCAATAGATACTGAAATACAGTGGTGAGGTTTTTCCAAAGCCCTCTGGAGTGGGGTGCAGGAACACTTGTCCTAAGACCAGTTGATGGATGCAGGCATGCCCAAAAGATGACACAAAAGAGGACACAGCACAGGCAACAAATACACTATTATAGACTTTCTATGGGGCTCAAATGGGAATGGGGATTAATTTTTACCGGAGCCCAGAAAAGGGCAATTACCGGGTCCACCAAGGTCTGCATGACCAGGTTATTGCCCTGTTCTGTGCCCCGGTAAAAAATCATTACCGGCGGCAGCCGTACCCTTAATAAGGGCACAGCTACCGCCAGGGTCGGAATCAGGCCCATAGTCTCATTGAATAGAATACAGAATGGGTACTTGCATGATTTCCAAATACATCTGGAAGTTGGGTGCTTATCTTGGAGCAAGGCGTTCCGATTGTTCCTACGATAGTCCTGAAATTTGGGGGCGGTGCTAGACATTTAGTACCCCATCTCCCCTCCCCATACAAGAAACCGCTCCTTGGTGCATTTAGAGTCCTGCACAGAGTTGACCGGATAAGAGAAAGGAATGTCCACATATTCCCAGATGTCACCTCCAGAGAGGACCTATTAAGTCCTACGACTGACACAAAGGGGCTGTTGTGATGATACCAGATCCAGTAAGGGCGTCAAGGGTGACACATGCAGCCTTGCCACCGTTCCTTTTCTGGAGAGCATGCACAAGAGTGGGCTGCTGCTTGCGAGCGCATGCTCGCTGAAGCGACATCTGTCTAAGTCAGGGGTCTGCAACCTTTGGCTCTCCAGATGTTTGGGACTAGGACTCCCATTACCGCTAGCCACTAGAGACAGGTGTGGCGCTGTAGCCAGAACATCTGGTGCGATGCACGTAGCGGACGCCTGGTCTAAGCCCTCCAGGATCGGAAAGAGATGGGACCATGGAAAGCATGGCTTAGTTGGTGGCCAAATGAGACTGCTTTTCGTCTTGGACTCTTGCCTTGGCACCCGGTTCCTCCACTCCTGCTGCTGAGACGCCTGAGGTCAACGTTGGCTGTGAGCGGCCCATTTAAGAGAAGCACAAATGACTATCCCAAACTGTATTAGGTGATATGATATGATAGGTTATTTATAACACGCTTAATACCCAGAGGTTTCTAAGCGCGGACCCGGGGATCGAGCCTGTGTTGCTCTGTGTCGTCTTGCTTCCAAGGCGAGCACGTTGCCGCTGAGATATCCTGCCCAAGAAGTTGGAGATCGCATGGTCTTGAAGAGAGCCGCCAATTTATTTGATGGCTATTTTATGAGACTGAAAAGGGGTTCAGGCACCAAACACATCCCTGGCCTCCCCCAGGCTTATTTCTGTCCTCTGGTTTGTGACTGTGCGAGAAAGCCGCTCTATGGTGAGTAGTAACGCTGTTTGTTCTCACTGTAAGGAACCCACCAGCGAGGATCTGGGACCAACCATTGATGGTAGAAGGTGTGTGTGTGCACCTCCGATCAGTCAACTACTCATGGTGGGAGACTCTCTTCTAGGTACACTGGATATTAGCAGCTCCACTATGAGAATTGGGGGAGGGGTGGCGGGATTACAGACAACAGGAACAGGAAGTGATTTCATAAGTGGTTAGGAATGGGGGCGAGGGGCGTAATGTGCTTGCATACCATCGGTATAGTCCTACCATGCGTTTTGTTGCCCTTTTCAGGGGTGCGGTGCTGCATCCACTCGGATGGCACCCCATAGCCCGCTATGGTGCCAGCAGCGATGCGGACATTGTAAACTCTGTTTGGATGCAGCGAGTTAAGCGTCACCCGAGTTTCATTCCAGGCAACTTCCACCGAGGACACCGGATCTGCTGTGGGAACAAGAAAAAACACATCACAGAGCGATAGCGTTCCTCAAGAGGTGTTCATGCACCTACTGCAGAAATCTACAAGTGACCAGCAGGTGGTAGATTTCAACTCAAACATGGCCTACCCAGTCCTTCATTTTTTCGACGGTGGATATCTTACTGCACAGCATGCCGCGGACAGAACCAAGCGGGTCGTTCCATGCTGTGCAAAGAAAATCACTCAAATACAACGCCTGTGCAACAAAGTATCGGACTAAACATTCTTTTCTTGCTAAGCTGCAAGACTTTGCAGGTAGTGAGTTATAACATATACCATGCTTGATTTATCATAGATGTCCAGTGTGTATGACATGATATGATATGGCATTTATAACACGCCTATACACAAGTGTCAAAAGTGTATGGGCCTCATTCCGGGTTGGGAGCTAACCATGGAGTAAGTAGCTCCATGGTTGCCTCCGAAACCGTCCCAAATCCGGCATGGTGAATGGAGTAATTACCGGTCCATTTCAGGGTTGGAGGGACCGGTAATTCCCCATTCACCTTTTGCCCTTCCCCATTCCCATTTCTGCCTCCATAGGGCTCAATGGGAATGGGGAAGGAGGTAATTACGGCACCATAAATTACGGTACCGTAATTACCTCCGAGGTACCTTTGTGTGTCCCGTACTTAACTCCTGCTAAAAGCAGGAGGTGAGGAAGGACCGCAAAGGGAACTCGGAATACGGTGGTAAGGGATTACCGGCATCGGCACCCTTACCGGTGCCGGTAATTCCTTACCTCCAACCTCGGAATGACCCCCTATGTGTTATTAGTTGGCTAGAATGGCATTTTGGAGCAGCTAGCCCTTTCTTACTGTGGCATGTCTTGTTTTCTGGGCATCAATGATAGGTCAAGTGTGGTTTGTGCTATTATTGTGGCATGGCATTTTATTCTGGGCCTACTATCGGGACAGAACGGTGCGAGGGTGGAGCCAAAAATCTCACACAGATTGCTGTTGGGCATGGTGCCGGCACTGGAGCAGGGATGTGGTATTTGCTTCTTGACCTTGAACCCATGTACACGAGGACATTGGGCGGGTCTGTACTGAGATGTTCCATCTGTCCAGACTCGCAGCCGTACAGAATGCAGCCTTGCATTTTATGTTGCCCTTCTGCAGACGCTGCACCGCCCCAGGATGCTGCCCGCATGAGTGCAGCACTGCAGACCGGAAGTCAGGAACATTGCAATCCTGACTCCCGCAATTAAGATGCCTTTAACAGACACGTGTGGCATTATATGGCAGAAGACGCTATGACTGTGGCACTTTAGATGGCACCAGGAATAGGGCGGCAGCACCTGGACATGTGTGACTGCACCTCGCGCACAATGAATATACCAGGCATATGAGGCATTAACTGGCATTACAAGGACACTTGAGGGGTCTTGGAAAATAGTAAAGGCTGTAAGTCCTTTTACTATTTCCATGGCGGTGCTGGCGAGCGAGTGAGACTGTTGGTGAGGAGACAGTCCAGGAGATACGGAAAGGAAAGTTAGGCTGCGAGGATAATGGTGTGATGGAGGGGGCGGGTGCAGGGGGGTGGGGGGGGGTCGGGGATTCCACACTGTTTATTTAAGGCCTTCGTAATTGGAAAATGCTGTCCCAAACTTCCAGGGCCCTAAAGGAGTTCCAAAGCACTGCCAGCTTTATTTATTTATTAGTATTTATAGAGCGCACAACAGCCCATAGCCATGGTGGCGCTGTTACATGGAGACTTGCTGGTTACATAGGGTTACCTTGATTGAAAAGGAACAACCCCACCCTGCCATGGGCCAGTTCCATAAAGGTATAACAATCAGACAAAGAGGGGAAGCAGGAGAAAGGATCCCTCCCACGTGACCTGCAAAGAACACATGTGTTATCTAGGAAGGGTAAATGTGCACCTCCTTATCTTTGAAACTTACACTCCACACAACTCTCACAATTTAGGGACATGGCTTACCTTCCTTCACCGTGCAATAGTCGATTTGATATTTTATAATTTTTCCGTTGCTCAGTTCTGGGTCGAGAGGACGCCAGGTCACCTGTATATCGGTGGGAGTACTGCTCGACAGCGAGAGCTGGGGGGCGGCCGCTGGAACTGGGAGGCAAAAAGAAACACAACAGTGAGTTCACCACCTTCCCCGGCATGTATGTGAACACCCATGACCTTGCAGCAAGTCAGCAGTGCATGCATGTCCGCAAGTGATGAGGTCAGGAAAGAATTCAAGCGGCAGTGGGGAGGACTGCCCTAACACTGAGCCAATCTTTCACTTAGCCCACTTGCGTTAGTCGGCAATATCTTGCATTTAGCCCATTTCTGTCAGTGAGTCCTATCTGCACTTAGTCCATCTGTGGTAGGGAGCAATATCTTTCATTTTGCCCATTTGTGTCAGTGAGCCATATCTTGCACTTAGCCCATCTGTGTTAGGGAGCAATATCTCGCATTATTCCCATTTTTGTCAGTGAGCCATATCTTGCACTTAGCCCATCTGTGCTAGGGAGCCATATCTCGCATTTAGCCCATCTGTGTCAGTGAGCCATATCTTGCACTTAGCCCATCTGTGTTAGGGAGCCATATCTCGCATTTAGCCCATTTGTGTCAGTGAGCCATATCTTGCACTTAGCCCATCTGTGTTAGGGAGCCATATCTCGCATTTAGCCCATCTGTGTCAGTGAGCCATATCTTGCACTTAGCCCATTTGCGTTAGTGAGCCATATGTTGCACCTAGCCCATCTGTGTTAGGGAGCCATATCTCGCATTTAGCCCACTTGTGTCAGTGAGCCATATCTCGCATTTAGCCCATCTGTGTCAGTGAGCCATATCTTGCACTTAGCCCATTTGCGTTAGTGAGCCATATCTTGCACTTAGCCCATCTGTGTTAGGGAGCAATATCTTGCATTTAGCCCATTTGCGTCAGTAAGCCATATCTTGCACTTAGCCCATCTGTGTTAGGGAGCCATATCTCGCATTTAGCCCATCTGTGTCAGTGTGCCATATCTTGCACTTAGCCCATTTGCGTTAGTGAGCCATATCTTGCACTTAGCCCATCTGTGTTAGGGAGCAATATCTCGCATTTAGCGCATTTGTACTATGGGCCATATCTCGCACGGAAAGACCACGGGGCACAGTGAACACAGCACCCCTGCAGGAACTCGTAGGGGTGGTAATTGCTGCACAACAGTATGTTCAACAGGGGAAGGGACATCGGCCGCAGTCAGTCAGAACAGTGGGGGTAGAAAAGGTTCTGCCACTATCAAACCCCATTAAAAAACCCACTCTTCTGCATACACCCCTCAAACTCTGAACTAAACGCAACCATACATCTACACCACAACAAACCGCACGCACTGCACTAAACCACAACAACAAAACAAACCACACATATCCCCGCCCCACACCACAAGACGGCTACCAACAGAAAATCACACCCACACTCAGCGGTGTCACCGAACTGAAGCTGTCAGCAGCACATCACAGCTCACTTGCTCTTTTCTCCCGCTCAGTCCTACTAACTTACCCTCTGCCCCGCTTGCTTTACAGATCTGCCAGAGAACCAAGAGACCACTCAGGTGGCAACAGTGCGCAGGTATAAGAACCTTTAACATAACATAACATACAGAGAAGCAAGGGCTCTCAGAGGGAAGTGGGCAGACACAGCGCTGTTCTGAGGCCACACAAGAGATATCAGAGGACACGCAGAGACTCAAGTTGTTGATATTGGGCAGTGATGCGATTTAGTAATTTAGGCCCAAAACTTCCTATTGGTTGTTTTTGGTGCATATGTGAGAAAGATCCTATTTTTCGATCCAGAGAAATACAACGGTCGGCCAATGACTTAGAACATGTTGCGGCCTCGCTCGGCATGCGCTTCACCAGTGGCGTCGTCAGTGTGTTAAATGTGGAAGCGCGAGCCACTAAAAAGCAAGGGATGTGCATAATGTGCACACCTTAACTTTGGGAAGGTGGGGCGACCGCCCTGGTAGCGCAGCAGACCGCATGGGCCAATGCTTAACCTTTGGTTGCAGTGATTATGGAGGAAAAGTAGTTTGGACCCTGTAATGGCTGCAGTGTGCCTCCGTGATATTGCCAGTGTGGCGCAGAGTAGCATTGCCCAGTTGGGCAAGCGCAGTATCAGGGCCAGTGTAAGCCCGCACAGTGGTAGCGCGCTCATCTCACGCAATGGGCTATTAAACCCCAGTGAGGAGGCATGGATTTCTGGAAAGGGTCCGCACTTCTTTGTTTCCATTTCAAACACTGGGTTCAACACTGCAACTTGCATTAACCATCAGCACTCTCTGGTTGAAATAGGTTTGATCTCCGCAGTGCTTTAAGTGGGATACTAAATTGGGAGGGGCTCTCGTTGGGGAGTGTGGCCTAAGTGTGTGTGTACTTAGGCCCAGTGCTTAATTCGCCGGGGTGTTTGCCAGGGCTCAGCCCGGGCACTTATTTCTGAGCCCCAGCGCTTACTGCCTCAGACTCACTTTAATTATGAAGTGGTGATAGTCAGTGCATCCGTCAACTACAATGAGAAGGTGTGAGCTGCAGTGTGACTCCAAGTATGTCGACACTGTGGGGAGCGGCTGTGGGGGCTGGCAGCAGTGATGGGGAACTGCCCACCCGCAGTGTCACAGGAGTGCTAGAAAATATTTGCAAATCAAGCGCTTCTTATGCCATGCCGCTAACGAGAGCCCCCCCTCGTCTAAGTGGTGGGGTAGGGCTAGTGTAAGCAGGGGAGCTTGGGTGCACAGGCATGGTTACCTTTGGTGCCCACAGCCTGCAAAAGGAGGGGCTGGATGCACCAGTGACAACAGCGCGCCCCAGCTCTCAGACGCAGCAGGCAGCCCTTTCTTTCAAGAAGCTGTGTGGTTAAAAACCATGGACTCCTTAGGTGAAAGGGCTGCCTGCTGCTGATGACCCTTTACTCAGAAAAAGGAGCAGGGCTGGATGGCCTGGCTCACCTATTGTTTCTGATTAAAGAGTCACCACGCAGCATAAAAGCCCATTAACGACGCGGTTAAAGGGCTTTCATGCTGCCTGATGACTTGTTACACAGAAACAATAGGAGAGTTGGGCCCTTCAGCTGTTTCTGAGTAAAGAGTCATCAGGCAGCCCATGTAGCCAAATTCATGGTTATACTGGCTGTCTGAGGGATGACAGTACTTCGGGTAAGAAAAAAAGAAAAGATGATGGCCTTTTTCTTTTTTCTAACCGGAAGTGCTGACACCTACAGGCAGCCCATGTAACTGTGCAGCGCTTCGGTTACACAGGCTGCCTAAGGAGTCAGCGTGGCTGGGGCTAGTCAGGGGCTGGGCCCGGGCTTGGGAGCACTTTCTGGAGACTGCCGGGCCTTGACCTTGGTCAGCCCCGGCCCACTTAAAGCCCTGATGTCCGCACATTACTTCTACAGGCAAGATTTATCTCGTTTTGCAATTAGTGCCCTGTAGTATTTTTGAGTCCCAACATTACTGTCGAGAGCTACTTTGACTAGCATTGGAATAAAAGCAGAAGACTTGCACGCGTTGCGTTGTCACCCACCTGCTCCTTTTTGCTTTACCTCTTACAAAAAGAACAGAAATTAAAAGCCGCATATCAGAGAGCGGAGACAGCGGGTATGTGAGCACACCAAATGACAAATGCAGACCCCTTCACGCTCTACTGCGCCCGCGGTTGGCTACAGACTAAGGGATGGAATACGCGCTTTAAACAAACCCCTGCCCCTTTTGTGGGTGACAAACAGTACTGGTGGATTGCTGCTGCCCTCTTGTGGTCTTTGGTAAAAACACAGCTCTTCCCTGAAACCACATGAACATCTTCCCTAACACAAAGGATATGAAAAGAGCTCAAGTCGAGGGTACACGCGGAGTCCCCCCCCTTTATTCCAGAAGGCCCCCCACTTTTTTGAGAGGGAACCCTGATACGATAATTTCTGGTGACACCACATTCAATTGGTATGGTAATGAGTCCCCCCACTTTTAATTTTAGGACTGGACCCCTGTATGAAGCTGTCATTGTTGCAATGGTGGTGCAGCAGTTTCCTGGCTCCAGTGGGCATGTTGTAGGCTCTGTGTTCTGGGGGGTATTGAAGGGTTAATCAGATTCATACAGCTGTTTTTTCTTGGATGCACATTAGAATGGCTCCTGTGGTGGACTGTGAGTGCCAGGCTTGCGCCAGTAGCGCTGCGCCTGCTCTTAGTGAGACGTATTGAGCGGTGCCCATTGAAGCTTCTGCGCGTATTCTGTTGCGCGCTCCCTGCGCTGCAAGTGGTACCCACGTCGGTTTGTACCAGCCCGGCAAGACCTGGCCCAGGGCTCTCACCTTTCGCATGGCCATTTGTGAAAAGGCCACCGAGTCCTGTTTTTGCTTGGAATTGTGGGACTTGCAGTTTTCCTTTAATTTCAAATGGGAAATAAACTGCAAGCCATAGTTGTTAACATGACCCATTCCAATCTGGAGGTGCTTATCCAGTCCTGCTTTTTTCTTTGCATCCTGGGGCTTGTCGTTCCGCTTTCCCGTTATAAAACTCGGACTACTGGTCCCAGAATGCAAAGGAAAATCAGGACTGGATAAGCACCTCCAGATTGGAATGGGTCATGTTGGCAACTACGACTTGCAGTTTATTTCCCATTTGAAATTAAAGGAAAACTGCAAGTCCCACAATTCCAAGCAAAATCAGGACTCTGCAAAATCTATATTGTGAAGCCAGAAAAGACCATCTGTGTGCTGCTGGGTATCCTCAAGACAAGAGACATCTCCTTATAACTTGCACAGCAACACGCATTTTAAGAGAAAAACACTTTGCAAATGTTGTGCATGATATGGAACAGCTTAATAATCAGTAATTCTGAAATAGACTTTCTGCTGGGAAAGAAATGTGTTTATCTATTGCTCTCCTAAAACTTCTAAATGAATTGCATTTTATTCAAATCGCATTATAATGCAGATTAGATGAAATTGAACTTTAATGCAGTTCGACATTTTAATATGTGGACGAAATGTGTATTTGTTGTAAATGTTTTATTTCTAGAGTTTGTGTTTCACAATTGCAATAGTTGAACTGCAATGTGTGCACAAAGTCCAAATGTGACTGAATGCACACTAAATAAACCAAAAAAGGGAAAATGAGGTGAGGATTGTACCCCCCAAAAAAGAACCACAATGGTATCTGTTGTAGAAGAGCGAGGTTCCGGGTACTGTCCCAGGTACTAGGCACCTGATGCAATGGGCTTGCGATGCTTGTTTTTGGAGGGAAACGAGCACCCACACATCCCGAGCAAGGCTGGTCTCACCTGTGGGTGCGCAAAGGGCCCCAGAAAAAGTGGGCACCTTGTTCATTGGGATAGAGCGCAGTGTGCACCACCAGGCAATACCGGGCCGGCCCCCCAGCAGGGGCCTAGCGGAGTGGGGTAAAGGAGCCCAGTGCGCATTGCATCTAGGTGTGGCTGGCTACTATATGGCACACACTGCTGGCCTGATTGCTCGCCACGTAAGCAGCCCTTCTGGTTTATGCGTCACTAACAGCCGAGAGCGCTCCGCCTAAACAAAGAAGGTCCATTGTGGCCCCTGCTTAAAGAGAAATCCATGGCTGTTATGCAGCTGAGTAACTTCTGTACCATGTCCCAACTTCCCACCCCTCCAAAAGTCTTGAGCAGAGACTAGCCGGCTGGCCGCAGACCTACCCCGCAGGGTTTCAGCCTGGCATGGGCACGGATTCCCCGTGGGTCCAAGTACTAACTGATCTCGGGCAAGGAGCTGAGGGTGGCGGATATTACCCTCCCATCGGGCACAATTCACCAGCACCACACATTAAAAAGGGTGTCTCTCTCTGAATAGGCCCAGGCCCAAGTAAATGGGCCCTAATCAGATGTTGGCTTTATTTTCCAAACCTGGTGTCTGGTCACCAGTGTTTTGGCCTTCACCCCCAGCATCGAGGCGTACAGATGGACTTCACTGACCCTCACCACACATCCAAGGAGTTCTGCAATCATGTTTTCTTCAAGGTTCGTATTCTATGCAAAACTCTTTAATAGGTTTGTGTCTAGTAGCTTAGGGTACTGCGACGCTCTGCTCCTCGGCCTACCAACATGTTAAATTAGTAAGTTGGGTCAGCGGGTTAAACACTTGTTGCTGTGATTTGTGTGTGATCTGCAGGTCGAATCCCTGAAAAACCAACTCAGCCTTTCATCCTTCCGAGGTTGACAAATGAGTACCAATTTCGATTGGGTAATTATAGTACGGTCTGTAAATATGTAAAGCGCTGTATAAAAAACGAATTATTATTATGACCTGGTTTCAGCATCCTTTCATGGGTGCACGACTGCTCGCTCATGTGTCCCCCGTGATCCCTGCCTTCTGCTGGTTAAAATTCAAACCTCTGTATTTTGTCTTCAAGACCCTCCACTCCTAGCGTCCAGTAGATCTTGCATCAAAATGTGGGCGCTACCAGCAGAGCAAGTTGTTGCTGCTTTTAGTGTGTCTCATCTCAGAGGCCACACATTTTCTGTACAATATTCGCACCTCTGCCTCCTCCTCTACATAGTGCCCCTGCTCCGCTTCCTTTTCGGAGCCTTGAAAAGCGCTTTACTCGCTCCACACTGGTTATAATAGTCTCTCTTTAGCAAACCCCACCTGCCTGGGCTTGGTCTTCTAATCCTTTCATGGCATCGTTCGTGCTTATTTCTAGCCAGCGCCAGCGCTGTATTCCCTTGTGTGCCAACATGCCAGCAATAGGGGGCGTCCAGTGCTCCAGATAAGATTTGGAAGTAGGATTTATTTTACTCCCCATTTTTTAAAGCAGGGAGTAAAATGTTTTTTTAGGGAGTAAAAATGTGAGTTCAATTCCCAATGGGAGTATTTTACAAGCGAGTACAAATATCTTTTAACTGGAAAACGGAAACGTTTCAGTAATAATTATTTCTTTGCACCTAGTTATTCAAACACGTTAAGAGATACATGTTCACTTCTTCCGGTCAGACAGCAATAACAGTAGCTTGTTCCTGTGGTAGTGCGTGCATTACTGTTCCAAGCATATCCACAGAGCTGTGTGAGTAAAAGCAGCGGCACAAGGTTTTACGTGTGTCTGTTTCCTATTTTATGATGGGAGTAGTAATTGCCTGTTTTTAGGGAGTAAAATGAAATTGACATACATAGAAATAGCTCCGCGGGCAGCAGAACCTATACAGATACAAAGAAACCCCAAGGACTAATAACCCACCCCAAAACATCCCCTGCAGGAGTGAGCTCCCAGCAATCCTTCTCCTGGGAAGGAGCACTGATTCAACCATCTGGAGAAGGCCTGCTTATCACCCAGGCTCAAGTCAGCTCACTTTACCCCTCAAGAATGGAGGATAGCACAGAGGCAAAGAGCTGTTCTTGGAAGCAAGACCACGCAGAGCAACAGAGGGTCGAATCCCGGATCTGTGCTTAGAAACTGAACTCCGGTATAATAATAATAATGTATTTCTTATATAGTGCTACACACACCCACATAGGTCTCAGAGTGCTCAAATAACAGAAGACATTATTATCCCACAGAGTGGTACTCATTTTATTGACCTCGGAAGGATGAAAGGCTGAGTTGACACTACTGGGATTTGAACCTGCCACAGCAGGCTGCACACAAATATCAGGGGTGAGCACTTATCTCGCTGTGCTATCTGACCAGCTAATGGTATTAGGCGCGTTATAAAAAAGCAATTCAAGAAAGAAAAAAAATATAAGACTACCGGCCTATCCTCACCCTCCGCTTTTCACATTTTCCAGGAGGAACGGGCAGTGCGGCTCTATCCTGAGCGATCTTGCTCTCCTTGCCTTTGTAGTCCACTCTGCGCTTCATCGGATGTCCGCGCAAACCTGTGCGCTTATTGGCCATTCCTTTCCCAGTTCAGGTAGGGCCTCGAGTTTTCCTTCAGGGGGAAAATGGAATAGGTCTGGCCCAGCCTGTGGAAATCAATCGTTGATTGCCGAACTACCACCAGAGTGCCTCCTATCGCCCCATTTATTTGCGACGACCGGTGAGGAGCCTGTAGTTCAGCAATCCATTTCCCCTTCACATGGGGCCTGCACTGAGACTTCCAGCACTGCCACATCTGGAAGGAATATCTCCACTTTAATGCCTAAATCACCTGCTGGAGCTTTGGAGCCCCACATGTTTTGGACTACAACTCCCATCAGACCTAGCCAGCATTGTCAATGGAGAGTGCTCATGGGAGTCTTAGTCTCGCAGGGTACAGACGCCTGGCCCAGTCAGATTGATCTGGGTGGTGATGAGAGCTTGCTCAGAAAGGCCAGGGGGAAGAGGCGTGCATGGAAACCATATCTGAACACAGAGAAGTGAGGTTTTCAGAAAATAGACAAGCCAAAGAATTGCAAAGAGCCTGTCGGGGGGATATCGCAGAGGCTGGTGCTTTGAGGGTGGCAAGAACTTAAACAATGTAAATGATCTTTTGGGGGAGTTCATGGCAAGGCAGATGTTGTTAAAGTGGAAAGATTTCTGAGCATCCCGCATTCGCTAATGTATGTTTTGTCATGTGATATGATATTTGTATAGCGCTTAACTGCCATTGACACGGACGTGAAGCACTTCAGGTTGAGTGGGAGTTCCACTGACCACAGTTTCAACACACATGATAAACTGCTTTGCATTAAAGGAGGACAGTCATTACATGATACATGTGCTACTGCATGCGAAAGCCTTTTTTTTAGCACAGATGACTGGTACTGTAGTGATATAGCTCACAGCTTTATACAAGTCTGTGTTATTTACTGTGTCATAGATCACTTTGGCATGACACTCATTCAATTAATATGGAGGCAGTGCATTGTAAGGTGGACACTTCTATCTAACTCTCGAGCAACTGACTGCAGTTGAGGGCTCAGCAATACTTTTCATGCACATTATGTCCAGTCCGGGCGCCTGTAGCTGAGAAACAAAAGCAGCAAAGGGTAACTCCCTGTTTGGGATTGTTAGGGTAGAAACTAGGACTTTGCAGAGTTCAACCTTTGCCTGACTTCTGCTTCCATGCATCGGGGTCCTTCCACCCAGTGACTATTCCTT
Organism: Ambystoma mexicanum; assembly: GCF_040938575.1. NCBI lineage: Eukaryota > Metazoa > Chordata > Amphibia > Caudata > Ambystomatidae > Ambystoma > Ambystoma mexicanum. The sequence continues at coordinate 1,454,092,890 of NC_090934.1, forward strand.
CACTGTGGAGCTGCTGCTACCTCACAGGACCAAGGAACATTCCTGTCTTGGGCCGGTTAACTGGATTGATTTCATTCTAGCCAAACTCAAAACTGACACTTGCTTCTTCACAGCCAACCATTGCCCCCTTCCCTTTCTGCTCCTCCCTTTACCCTCTCTCTCTCGGGCTGCACCCTTTCTTCACTGTCTTCACTTGCCTATGTCTTCTACCCTCCATCACACATCTCGGTTTTGCTCTATACCTCTTTGTACTTACTCTTCTCCTTCCCTTCTCTCACAGCCTTCAGCCTCAACTCGATCTAACTTCTGCCTTTCTCTCCCCACTCTCCCCTCCCCTTTGCACCTGCACTCCTCACACAAGACAATCCCATTCTCCTAGGGTCTCCAACCTCATCTATCCCCTCACCTGACACACACTTGCTCCTCTCCTCCACCTCCTATCATCCTCGTACTAGGCCTCTGGAATGCACAATCCCCCTGCAACATGTCTTCCTATATTACTGACCACTCCGACTCTTATCACCCTCAACGTTCACTTCTTGCGACCATAGAAACCTCGATTTCACCTCATCACTGCACTAGCGGCTCTCCACGTGATGCTGCTAACTTCTCCCAATTTCCCTGTGCCGTTGAGAAGGGCGCTGGGGTAGGTTTCTTATCAATAAGGCCCTCCACACTGCCCCCCTGCTCCCCTCCAACATCACCTCTTCCTCATTTAAATGTGACACTATTCAACTCCTCCCTCCTTCTCCTCTTGCTGCTCTGGCTCTCCATCGATCCCCTGGTCCTCTCAACTCGTTTCACTATTCAACTCCTCCCTCCTTCTACTTTCACTGCTCTGGCTCTCCATCGATCCCCTGGTCCTCTCAACTCGTTGCACTATTCAAGTCCTCCCTCCTACTCCTCTCACTGCTCTGGCTCTCCATCGATCCCCTGGTCCTCTCAACTCGTTTCACTATTCAAGTTCTCCCTCTTACCTCTCTCACTGCTCTGGCTCTCCATCGATCCCCTGGTCCTCTCAACTCGTTTCACTATTCAACTCCTCCCTCCTTCTCCTCTCACTGCTCTGGCTCTCCATCGATCCCCTGGTCCTCTCAACTCGTTTCACTATTCAAGTCCTCCCTCCTACTCCTCTCACTGCTCTGGCTCTCCATCGATCCCCTGGTCCTCTCAACTCGTTGCACTATTCAAGTCCTCCCTCCTACTCCTCTCACTGCTCTGGCTCTCCATCGATCCCCTGGTCCTCTCAACTCGTTTCACTATTCAACTCCTCCCTCCTTCTCCTCTCACTGCTCTGGCTCTCCATCGATCCCCTGGTCCTCTCAACTCGTTTCACTATTCAAGTCCTCCCTCCTACTCCTCTCACTGCTCTGGCTCTCCATCGATCCCCTGGTCCTCTCAACTCGTTTCACGATTCAAATCCTCCCTCCTTCTCCTCTCACTGCTCTGGCTCTCCATCGATCCCCTGTTCCTCTCAACTCGTTTCACTATTCAAGTCCTCCCTCCTACTCCTCTCACTGCTCTGGCTCTCCATCGATCCCCTGGTCCTCTCAACTCGTTGCACTATTCAAGTCCTCCCTCCTACTCCTCTCACTGCTCTGGCTCTCCATCGATCCCCTGGTCCTCTCAACTCGTTTCACTATTCAACTCCTCCCTCCTCCTCTCACTGCTCTGGCTCTCCATCGATCCCCTGGTCCTCTCAACTCGTTTCACTATTCAAGTCCTCCCTCCTACTCCTCTCACTGCTCTGGCTCTCCATCGATCCCCTGGTCCTCTCAACTCGTTTCACTATTCAACTCCTCCCTCCTTCTCCTCTCACTGCTCTGGCTCTCCATCGATCCCCTGGTCCTCTCAACTCGTTTCACTATTCAAGTCCTCCCTCCTACTCCTCTCACTGCTCTGGCTCTCCATCGATCCCCTGGTCCTCACAACTCGTTTCTCCCTGATCCGAACCTTCTCCTCAAGTCACATCTAACCCACATCCTCATTGTCATGCTGGGGGACTTGAACCTACTCAAGCCCTTGGGAACTATCTGCCTTGAAATTAACTCCCTCCTACCTGACCACTCGCTCTACGACTAGCCCACCTATTGTAGTGGGTCCTCTTGACCTTTTCTTTCTCCATACTTCACTTTCTTCCTCTGACGTCTCCATTGACCCACCTCTCTCTGATCACGCCATTGTTCACTTAACCATCTTGGTCTCTCCACCCTCTTCAAAGCCGAAGAGAAGAAGAAATTCAGGTAGAACTCTCTTGCCCCTTACCTTGATGATGTAAAGACCTCTCTCCTCTCTCTCCAAGTCAAGATCCTTCCTTTGACCGTGCTTTCTCTGACTTTGCACTTATCATTTTCTTTGACTAACACAATCCTGCACATACATTCACACCTCCCAGTCCCCACACACAGGCTCTGGATCACCTCTGAGAGTCAGCCCCTCAAAACGAACATGCCCCTTGACCTTTGACCCCCCCCCCGCCCTACTGCTAGCCTGCCCTCTTCTCTGCAGTGGACTCTGCCAAATCCTCCTACTTCACAAACCTAATCTCCTCTCCATGCAATCACCCCCGTAAACTTTACCCTACAAGCCTTGCTCACACCGCCTAAGCCAAAATCCACCCCCTCCTCCATTTCTATACCTTTCCTCTAGCATTTGTAACACTCACTGCCCTCCTTTCCCACCCTCCCTCACCATACTTCTGTCCACAACTTCTCTGCCAACACATCCTACTCTTGACTACTCCCCTGCTTAATTAGCATTCATCCTTCATAGCGCCAAAACATCCTGCACCCTGATTGGCCTGTTTGACCACCAAATGGACAAAGTCACAATCACCTTCTCTCATCTCTGAGCTTTTTGACCCCTCTCTCCCTGCTGGACTCTTCCCTGCCTCCTTCAAATCTGCAACTGCCCTACGTCTACTGAAGAAACTCTCTGCTAACCCAAACATATCAGCCAACTATTGCTCAATGTCCTGACTTCCCCATTATTCAAAGTCCTTGAGTAGCTTGTCTTCTACCCGATAGCTAAGTACCCCTAGGTTAATGGCCTCGGAGATCCACTTCGATCTGGCTTCCTTAATAAACACTCCACCGTGATTGCACCCATGCATGCTCACCACTCCTCACCCTTTTGGGCCTCCCTGCCACTTTCAACACTGTCGACCACTCATCTGTCCTCCTCACTCTGCAGCACTCTAAAGGAACTTAGAATACACAAATCTGCTCTCGCCTGGATCATCACCTACCTGGAAGATCGATCCATTAAAATCTCCTGCAACTTGTAAACCTCTGACCCCACACCTGTCCCTATCGGCGTCCATCAGGGATCACTCCTTAGACCACTACTCTTCACCCTTTATACTTCTAGCTATGAAGTATAATCTTGAATTTTGACTTTTACTATCACCTCTTTGCTGATGGGGCACTTCAATCTTTTGTTTGTTTAGTTTGTTTGTTTGTTTTATTTTTTAGGGCGCACCAAACCCAGAGGTAACTGGGTGCAACAAATACAAGAATACTTTAGGCTTAAGTTGCATTATAGGATTATACAGGCAAGAATGCAAAGTTATACAGTAAGTGAATAATAGTATGGATATGGTACATACAGACAGAGTCAGGTACAGCAGAATCACCTGTCATTGGATCGCAACCAGTTCAGGGTATTGCGTCTAACGCTGTGGTAGGATAGGTCCACTCTGAGTGAGAGACGAAGTGCGTTCCAAGTCAGTGCAGCTTTAACTGGGAAGCTGCTACCACCAGATTTATTTTGTTTAAATATCGGTATGTTAAGGGAAAATGAGTTTGCAGATCTGGAGGGGCGGGTGGAGGTTTTTCTGACTATTCTCTCGGTTAGGTAAGGGGGTGCCGCTTTGTTAAGGCACTTTTAGGTAAGGGAAGCAGTTTTAGGCAAGATTCTATCATTTATCTTCAGCCAATGATATTCTCTGCTAAGCGCTGATACATGTTCTCTGTGGGGAATGTGTAGAGCGGTTCTTAGAGCGTTATTCTCTGCTAAGCGCTGATACATGTTCTCTGTGGGGAATGTGTAGAGCGGTTCTTAGAGCGTTATTCTCTGCTAAGCGCTGATACATGTTCTCTGTGGGGAATGTGTAGAGCGGTTCTTATAGCGTTATTCTGTAAGATTTGGGATTTTGTCCAGGATATACTTATTTGCACCTAGGGCATTACAATAATCCAATTTTGAGAGTATTAGGGCGTTAGAAAGGATGATGCAGCTTGGTTTGGATAAGAAAGGCCTGCAGGCCCTGATTAGCTTACATGTATAGGCTGTTGCTGATGCTATAGAGTTGACTTGTTTGCTTAAGGTTAGTGTGGAGACGGGGTAGAAACCTAACGTTTTTACTTCATTTACTACCTTAATTATATTGCCGTCAATATTGAAGGCAGAATAGTGTATTATTTTTTTAGGTTGGCACCTGTTCCAAGAATCAGGAGCTCCATTTTGTCGTCATTCAGGCAGAGGCCGTGGGCTGCCATCCATGCCTGAATGAGGAGGTACATTTTATTTACCAAAGCTGTGTCCTTGAGGTAATCGCCCGAAAGGGGTATGAGGATCTGGGTGTCATCTGCATAATTAGTGTAGGTGACACCCAGTCTGTCCAATTTGTCAAACAGAGACTTTGTAAATATATTGTACATAGTTGGCGATACACAGGATCCTTGTGGAACACCACAGGTAGTTTGGATGGGGTCTGCTGACGTTGACAGTGAGAAGACTTTCATGGTCCTATTATTTAAAAATGATTGGACCCAAGCTATAGCATCCTTTGAGAAATGAGCAGCCGAAGACATGTGTTTGCACAAACCCTTGTGGTCCACCAGGTCAAAGGCGGCCGACAGGTCAAGGAGGAGTAACGAGGCATTTTCCCTTTGTCCTTCAGCTCATCAATTTGGGTTTGCCATTTCAGTGCCATGTTGTGGCCTGAAGCCGGATTGGCGGGTGCCGAAGTGATGGTTAGTTTGAAGGTATTTCTGAATTAGAATATATGCTACTTTGTCAAGTATTTTATGAAGGAAGGCACCGTTGTAATAGGCCTATAGTTGGTTGGGATGGAGGGGTCCAGAGTTTGCTTTTTTAACAGAGGTAAGACCACAACTCTTTTAGGTTGCTTGGGACAGTGTTAGTGGCGAAAGAGGCGTTGATTAGTTTAGATATAAACGATGCTAGATCTCTGGCTGCATCTTTGATCATCTGGGCGGGACAGTTGTCACCCTGGCACCTTGATGGTTTCAGGGAGGAGATGATTTTTTTCAGTTTCAAGGATGGAAACTTTAGAGAATTTGAATTCATCTAATGTAATAGGAGGTTCATTGGTACTAGGCAAGGTGGCTTTCTTGTTAGCAATCTTATTTTGGAGTGATATTATTTTGTTGGCTAAGGCATTCTGTACGCTTGTGCACCAAGGTTTGTCCTTGACCACGTTGTCTGTGGGAGGAATGGGAGCTTCCATTTCTCGTAATATCACAAATAATTCCTTAGTATTAGAACTAGCTTCAGTGATTCTTTCAGTGTATAGATCTTTCTTGGTGCAGATTATTTCTTTTTTATAATTGTCTGCGAACTTAGTCAGGTTCATCTTGTTTTCTTCGAGGGGGTATGTCGCCATATGGTTTCCAGTTTTCTTTTTTGTAATCTAAGGGCTTTAAGTTGTGGTGTAAACCAGGCATTTAGATGTGCACTCTGTTTACTTCTATGCATTTTGACAGGTGCGATAATGTCTAAAGCCAAGACGCTATTTATTTATTTATTTATTCGCATTTGTTAAGCGCACAGCAGCCCGTGGGTATTGTGGCGCTGGTTACAGTAGATGTTCATATCTTAGTTACAGTAGTCACGTAAATACATACAGCATGAGATGGCATTGTGACTTGTAGCGCATAGGTGCAGGGAGCGCATAGTAGTGCGCAGGTATATACAGTGAGCTAGCAGCTAGTTGAAGAGTGTCGTTTTTAGATTTTTTCGGAAGGCCTGAAGAGAGGTTTTCACTCTGAGGGCTGTGGGTAGCATGTTCCAGAGTTTAGGTGCCAGATAGGGGAATCCTAGACCTCCTGCCTTGGCCCTGGTGATTCGTGGCACTGTGAGTTGGTTGGTTTACTCGAGTCTAGTGGATTGTGTTCTGACTAGAGAGTCCGATAAGTAAGGGGGTGCCGTTAGGTTGATGCATTTGTGTGCAGTGGAGAGAATCTTGAAGGTGATTCGGTCTTTAACTGGTAGCCAGTGGGCGTTTTTTCTTGCTTGGGAGATGTGCTCTCTTTTAGGAATACTTAGAGCTGCTCTGAGAGAGTTGTTTTGAGTGGTTTGGAGTCTGGCTAAGTTTTTTTTTTATGTCCCCGCTAGGAGGGAATTGCAGTAATTCAATTTAGCTCCTATTGTGGCTCTCGCAATGGAGATTGATTGACTGATATTTTATTTCTATCGCGCTCATACACAAGTGTTTCAGAGCGCGACCAGGCAGGGAAAGGGAACAGGGGAGAACAAAAAAACAGAGAGGCAACTGTCTTTTGTTAGAAACGGCTTTATGGCGTTGATTAGTTTGGTACTCAGAGCGGAGGCTGATACAATGGCGCTAACTTGTTTATCCCATAGATAGTGTAGCATCAATGTGGACTCCGAGCGTTTTAACTGACGAAAGGACTGGGATGATGCAGTTGTCAATGCAGAAGTTTTGATAGGTTGGACCTAGTTTGGCTAGCGTGGATTTTTGACCGAGAATGAGGATTTCAGTTTTATCCCCGTTGAGGCATAATCCATTGGTGGCCATCCAGGCTTGGATTGTGGAGTAAATTTGTTGGAGGGTAGAAGCGTCTTTGATATAGCTCCCAGTGAGGGGAAGGAGCACCTGGGTATCATTAGCATAGTTTGTATATGTGATCCCAAGTGCATCCAGTTTATCAAAGTGGCTTTGAAAATAGATTATAAAGCGTAGGGGCAGTACAGGATCCCTGGGGGACACCACAGTGTATGATTGTGGGTTCAGCGTTTGCTATATTGGAGAACACTTTCATGGCTCTGCCTTGTAGGAAGGACGTGATCCAGCTTAATAATGGTGATTTTGTATATGTATAGAGTACTCATCTTTAATTTGAAGTACTTGATCCCTTGCGTTATTGTTATCTTTGTAAGTCACTCTGTGACAACTAAAATGTCAAGGTCATCCATGGAGATCAGGTCTGCTATTTCTGTGGCATGTGCCACTGGAGATCTAGCATTGATTAATCCAGTAATAATAGTAGTGTTTTTGCCTCGTCCTCTCCTTCCCCCCAGGCATCTTAAACTGGATGACCAACAGTCTCATTGACCTTCGGAACTGAATAGCTCGGCACAGCCTCGTGCTGGACTTTGAATTAATGGGAATCATCTTTCACTCGGCTTCCAATGCCCTCTCTACCCTCCACTCTTCCATCTCCTTCCTGGCTGACATTCTTGCTCCCTCAACCAAGGCACGGGACCTCCGACTGCAACAATTCATCATAAACACTGCTTCTGCGGCTCGTTTAATACTTCTCAACATTTGGAAAGTGTGTCCATTTCTTACCAGTGTACCAAAACATTAATCTCCACCCTCGTGCTTAGTACACTTGACCACTGCGTGAGCTGAATGCTTGGCCTTCCCCCTCTCCTCCTTCAACCCCATTAAGTCCTCCACTTTGCTACCCGCACTGTCTACAACCTAACCAGATGCTCCTCCACTTCTATCTACCAACAACACACTGGTTGGTTCCCCATGCACAACCAACCTCTTTCAAGTTCCTTATCCTAATCTACAAAGCTATCGATGGTCATGCTACTCAGTACCTATCTGAGTGTATTGCTGTCCACTCACCTTCGTGTTCCCTACACTCTCTTCTACACTCAACCTCACTATCCCATGCCCCGGGCCTCCAATCTCTTCTGCTCTTTCTCACTACTCGTTCCACTCTACTGGAACCCACTGCCCTTCACAACCAAAGCCAGGTATTGTGTAAAATTACCTACTCGCAAAAGTTTGACCCCCAAAAGTCTGACCCCCAATTTTCTGCATATATATATATATATATATATATGGGGTAAAGTGAATATAAAATGTATAGGGGTAAGGTGGGGGGTTTTGGGGGGTCTCCCCCCACATATATATTTGCAGAAAATTGAAAAGAAAAATTACAGACTTTTGGGGGTCGAACTTTTTGGTTCGGTAAAATCACGCAGCTCCCCAAAGCCAGCCCAACTGTGGATGTCTTCAAAGCTCGGCGTAAACTTCAATGCTTGCAAAAGAGGGAGCTCTCCATACACTCTGCCCATCCTCCCCGCCTGACCCCACCACTCCCCCAGTGAAGCTTAATAATGGTGATTTTAGAGTACTCATATTTAAGTTGAAGTACTTGATCCCTTGCGTTATTGTTACCTTTGTAAGTCACCTGTCATGCATATATATTTTTATTTTATTTTGTTTTGTTTCTGGCATGTTTCACTTCTTTTATCCTCATAAACTCGCTCCCCACTTGTTCTCATCTCTGTGCTGTCGTGCAGGCAGCCTTCGGGTGGAATGCCTCCACCATCTGTAAATGTGTTACTGTAAGTCATTTCTGATTGAAATTGACATTCCTGTTCTTCTAATAAATACAAATGACATGAATGCTACCACACACTTGGTCAACATTAGAAGTTTAAATAGTACATTACCATGGTCTAAATATACATGATAATCAGAACATTGCTTTTAGGGGAAGGACATTACATGACACATTGCTTTTCCAAATAAATGACAATTTTTGGTAGAGATGACTCTACTGTAATGTCATATTAAGGCATTGGGCCGCATCATGATTCTGGCGGTATCCTGGCGATAATACCACTGGGATACCACCAGCGCAAATAGCGCTACCACTACTCGGTCCTGCGCTATTAGCGCTGGATCATTAGTAGCGGTTGGGCGGTTATTGCCCATTTCCCATTGGGTCCATTGGAGCCCGCGTTGCAGGGACGGAACTGACGCCACAGGGGAGTAAGAGAAGCACCAGCGGATGGCAATAAGATAAGTAGGGGGGGGAGGATGGATAAAGGGCTGTTGGCGGGCCAGGGATTTGGCTTGTTTGGCCGAAGGTCAAAAAGATTTGTGGCGAAATTGACTACAGTCAATTCCGCCGCAATATATTGACCTTGGTCAAACAACTCATGTCCGCATTTAAGGGCTACTGCCCAACTCGTGATGAGGCTCATTATATCATATGTGTGTGGCGTGCTATGTGAGTTGCTATGTCATTGAAGATGTGGCTACTGACAGGGACCACATTTGGCACGCGACTCACCAACCTAATAAGTGAAGCAACATGTGAGAAACCCACTTAGCTAACTATAGAGCACGAGGCTGCAGTTGAGGGCTGTGCAATACTTGTGTACACAGCAAATGCACATTCGGTAAGCCTTAAATAAGTTAGAGCGGTGCTGGTCAACATTCCATAGTTAAACAGTACCATATTGCAATTCCCGTGAGGAGAGGACACTTTCTTGCTGCTGCTGCATTTTGTCAATGTGCGCTGGGAGTTCTAAGAACTCGCGCATTTCGCATTTTCAACTCGCCTGCTCGCTCGCTTCCAGGAGGAGGCGGAGCGCTGTGCCGTCACGTGACTGCTCACCTGACCTATCCAGGCACACAAAACAGAGCTCAGCACAGCCGAGCGGCGTGTGCAATTCCGGTGAGGAGAGGACACTTTCTTGCTGCTGCTGCTGCATTTTGTCAACGTGCGCTGGGAGTTCTAAGAACTTGCGCATTTCGCATTTTCAACTCGCCTGCTCGCTCGCTTCCAGGAGGAGGCGGAGCGGTGTGCCGTCACGTGACTGCTCACCTGACCTATCCAGGCACACAAAACAGAGCTCAGCACAGCCGAGCGACGTGTGCAATTCCCATGAGGAGAGGACCCTTTCTTGCTGCTGCATTTTGTCAACGTGCGCTGGGAGTTCTAAGAACTCGCGCATTTCGCATTTTCAACTCGCCTGCTCGCTCGCTTCCAGGAGGAGGCGGAGCACTGTGCCGTCACGTGACTGCTCACCTGACTTATCCAGGCACACAAAACAGAGCTCAGCACACCCTTGCGGCGTTAAGCCCGAAGGAGTAAAGGCCGCTGGCTGTTGTGCGGCTGTTTGGCGCTGGAGGTGCCTACACCGAGGATATAGCTCCCCTCTCTCAGTGACCAGCTTCAGAGGAGCTGCACAACGATGGGACGCTTCAAAAGTGAGAACTCAGATTCAGGGGCGGAAGAGCGAGTGAAAACCAGGCAACAGGTAAGGCAGCATGTTGCTTCTGATCCGGCTTCGGCCGGTGGATTGGCACCGATTGTGGGCGGCCCTAACAAATGTCTGTTGCCTTGGAGACAAAGCCGCCTTGTCTTTTTAGCAAAAAAAACCCAGGTGAAGGACCAGCCCCAAGCACCGGCCATAGAAGAAATTACTTCCATTGACTTGGTACACGATGAAGGGGATTCTGGCAATACACTGACGGAGGCCTTACTCAACTCAGACCTAGAACAGATCCTACCTGTGGCGGATAGGTCCTAGGAGGAACAGAATCAGCACACCCTGCCGAGTGACCCAGGGGAAAAAATATACCCGCAAAACCCTTTAGAGGCAGGGTCGTCCCCGCACGGGTCTCATTGCCTGGAATCCTCGGAAGGGGGGCTAGACACACACAAGGAGAACCTGGTTGCGGAACAGTCCTATGCTGTGGCCCCAACAGGTATTGCTATGGGAGCAAAGGTACAAGGGTCAGATTTTTATGATGCAGTCCCACCCATGAACAAGGAAGACCTGAATGATCAACAAGGGTCTGTACTCCCCAGCATACAATCAGAGAAAACTAGGGAAAATCTGGATATTATACCAACTCAGAAGGAGGTGATCACAGAATTTCCAACTACAGAGAATGATCTGTCTCAGATGTATCCTGCCACTCTGGAGAAATCTCCCAGCCCACGACAAATCCATTTAAGCTCTGGAAGCAGTTTCACCGATATGGATTTAAGTGTCGGTGACTGCGGGGAGCACAGGCCTGGTTCTTTGCAGGAAACCTACCCTCAAAGTGCTGACATGGACAGGGCCTGTGAAACCCTTAGTAATACTAGCCTCGCTTCCAAACTAATCCAGGATATCTCAAACCTCACGGGTAAAATAGTGAGAGAAAAAAGGAGAAGTTTATCGTTCATCAAGGATAAACTAGCTGCGATTGACCATGAAGTGGATCCAGCAGATCAGTTTCCTTCGAACTCCTCACAAATAGGGGGTAATTTACATCAAACCCCAGGAATTAGACAGAGGGATTACAGAAGCCAAGCCCCCCAAAGGGAGGCGAAAATGGCCCACAAGCTGGGCATAGATGACATAGCCCTTGAAAAAATAAGTGATCTGTGCTTGAAGGGGAGGCAGGATGACCTAGCTCATATTCAAAATGTGGTGATGGCATCACTAAACATTATGCTTGCTCCTTTTTTGAAACTTTACGAGACTCTGAATGAAACCTTGCAGTTATTACACCTGTCAACAGTAAAAACTGAGGAAGGGATGGGTGAAATAGTTAGTTTCACAAAGCAATTGGATATGAGATTACAAAAAGAGTCGGACCTCTCACATCAATGGCAAAATCGCCTATGTGATTTGGCGCGTCAGGAGTCCAATGATAAGCAACTGATGGAAGCCATACTGGATGATCATAAATGGATAAGAAAATTAAATCAGCAATCCGCCTTAAGATCAGACCCAAAGCGAAGCCCTATAAGGGACCGGGACCCAGTAGATCCTAGGAGGAAAGACCTGGAAGACCGTAGAAGGACAGACCCGGAAATGGCCAAGACAAAGGAAAAAGTTGGTGGTCCCTTAGTATTAGGGAAGGGCATAAAGATGTCTAAACCTACTAATCCATCCGGACTGCATCTTGATAGCAGAGGATGAGGAGGTAAAATCAAGCTTTGCGATTTTCAAAGAACCCCCACAGCAATCGGGAAAAAAGAACACTAGCGCAAAAGACCCTCCCCACAAAGACCAGAAAGAAACAGGTCAAAAGAAAGCAAAAAAACAGGCATGCAAGCGCAAGGCTAATGGATCAAGAGCCTTCTTAAGAAACATCAACTTGCCTATTGAGGAGCCGGAAGAGCCGTTACCTAAGAAGCCCAGGAGAGAAATTAACGTGTTGAGTGTATCGAAGGAAAAAGTTGTGCAGAAGATACCTCAAGATGGGGATTCGGTCCTGCAAAAGAAAAACGACCGGGACACAAGTGGCTGTCTGAGTGATCTCATTGAAATAATTGAGGAAACCAGAGAGGAGGAGATGTGGGACGACATCAGCTTATCAGAATGGCAAGAAATTGATAAGCAGTTAGATGATGTCCCGACAGGAAAAGAACTAAGAAAAGAGGAAGGTCAGCGAGTGAATAAGCTCACTGGGAAAATAAGGAAAAATGAAGTCGGTAAACAAAGACAGGACCGTTCTCATTATCTCAAAGACGAACATCGGAATGCTATAAGGAATACACGGGACAGGCATCAAGCAAGTAGATCCCATCGATGGTCAGAACACCGAGACCGCGTCCCAAAAGATGAGAAGGAAAACGCTAAAAGGAGGCCACGGGACAAGTACCGAGAAAATCGATCCCATCGGTGGTCTAAATCGCCGTGTGAATCCTGTGACAAAAGGGCAAAAGATCTCAAAGGAAAAAAGATTGACACTAAAACTCAAGAACTACGATCAATCTCACGGGACAAGAAAAGGAGCCCGAATAATGCAACAAAAAGCAGGGACTTATTAAAACAACTAGAAGCCAGACGAATGGCTAGACGTCAAACAAGCACAGGGAATCTGCCGAGAAAAACCCCAAGATACAGGAGTCCTGAAAAGTCAACGACAAAAGATCAGCAAGGGGTGAGATGGGATACCCCGGGTGAGTATGGACATTTCCACACACTAAAACTGGAACGGACCTGGAGAGACAGACGAAGGATAGTGCTGAATAGGAACAGGGTGATGTCAATACTTAAAGATCTACCAGCAAGTCGGAAAATCCACACTGATGATGTGGCAATTGTGGAATTCATTGATGAAGAAAAGCCGGACGTGGTCCTACTACACTTGACAACAAGAAAATTGAAAGATAGCTTACTGGATGTAAAGAATAACCTGGAGTCTTGGGGATATAGACTTACAGACCCAGACAATAAAAGTACCCGGAGAGAGGCAAATGCCCCCAGACCTGTCGATGATAGGGTGGAAAAAATAATAAAAACCCTAGAAAGGAAACCCATTAACACGCAGCAAGAAGAGAGGTCGAACCAAAAGTCAAGTACCAGGCAAGATCACCTGGATACAAGGGACCGTAGCTCAGAACCAGTGAGCAAAATAAACAGCTCCCGGAGGCCAACAGATAACCAACTAACAAATCTGAGATTTACGGTTGATAACTCAAGTAAGAAGACAAAACGGGCAGGAGTCAGTAATCAGACACTGACAAAAGTGGAGAGATGAGGACATATGCCCAGTATCAACCCAGAAAAAAAGCGACAATAGACCGCCCATATCGGTGTAGGAACCAAATCCCTCTTGGCCTCATGGAACACATGGGGATTCGGCCATCTATATTCGGGAGAAAGTAACTTCCTTGAGAAATATGAACTAATTTGCATACAAGAGAGCTGGATTAGAACAACTCCCGTGTGTGAAGGTTATTTGGTCTATATAAATCCGGCACAGAAAGGACCTTTGGGAAGACCCCGGGCGGGGCTTATACCCTTAGTGAAGGATGACTGTCAACTCCAAGTCTTAGAACATCTGACGCCAAATCCGCTTCTCCAAATACTTAAAATAGTGAAAAACAGAGGACGGTATGAAAAGAGACTCCTGTTAATAAATACATACTGGAATGTCTCAGAACTAGCTACGGAAAAATATCTATCGGAGTTGACGGTGGCTCTTGACGCCTCAATGCTAGAAGACAAGGACCAACTGATTATCATATGCGGGGACCTGGATATCAAATTGCTGGATAAAAATGGCTTGTTGCAAAGAAGACACAATCTCCCGAACAATGAAAAACGCTGGCTGGCAGAAATGGACATTCGAGAGTTGTCAATGTTGAATGGCCAAACAGCAGGTGATATTCCGGGAGCGGACACCTGGTTTGCGAACTCAACGAAAGCCTGCTTGGATTATTGCTTTGTCGCAAGAAATACATTGCCTTGGATAAACTCCTTTAAAGTTGTCCCACAGACTCGTAGCGACCATGCGCTCCTTGAAATTGAATTACTCTGGAAAACGGAAGAGCCGGAACATCAAAACATCCCCGAAATGGAACTATCATGGGGACGTAACAGGCTGAAAATCAAAGCAAGGACAATCCCTCAACTAGCAGTGCGGCTTACTCATAACTTTGAAGTTAGCCACGCAACAGCGGAATATGGCTGCCTACTAAAGGAGTTTGAGATTAAAAAGGGATTAAACAAAAAAAGATTTTACGAGGAATCACGCATACAGCAAAATCCTGGTGGAAAAAAGAAGGGAACATCGTGCAGATTTGAGACATCTCCAGAAAAGCAGCCACACTAACAAAGAGGAACGTATAAGACACTGTAAACAGTCTTATAAAAATTGGCTAAAATCCACTAGGATTTGGCGAGCACAAGCAGATGCCGAGAAAATGATGGCAGCAATAACTACATCTAACTCTAGGTCCCTGTGGGAGATAATCAATAAAGGGGATGATTTTCAGTCAGCCCTGACATCCAGTAACGTCTCAAAAAAGGACTGGGTAAAGTTTTACAGTGATCTCTTTCAGGAGAAAGGCCCAATAAAGACCGAGAAAAGTTCGGGGAACGAATGGAGTATTGATATCGACAGGGATGACATCCTAACAAGAATTCAAAAATTTAGCTCATCGCGAGCTGCCGGTCCAGACGGCATCTCGAATTCGATGCTGAAGGAAAACAAGGAAGAGTGGACGGATTTTATCCTGGTACTATTCCAGCAGATATTAAAAACAAGATCAATCCCACACTCTTGGAAAGAGGCCCTAATTGTACCCATATATAAAAAAGGAGACCGTAACAATCCAAGGAATTACAGGCCCTTCGCCCTCCTAGATTCCATAGGAAAACTGTTTTGTTCCATCCTGCTAAGAGATCTTAAAAAGTGGGCAATTAGGGAAGGGATCCTAGACAAAAGACAAACAGCTTTCATGAGTGGCGTCGGAACATCATTGAATTTATTCATCTTGAATATGCTAAAGATGCGGGCACTAAAACAAAAAAGGAATATTTACCTGGGCTTTGTTGATCTCGAACAGGCCTTTGATGGGATCTGTAGAGAACCGCTTTGGTCCAAACTCAGGAAATGGAATTGCCCGCAAGATCTGCTAGAGGCCATTCAGGAACTGTACACTAACACCTCAGTTCAGATAGTGGTCTCAAAAGGAGGAGATCTGACAGAGAAAATCTTAACCACCAAGGGCATAAATCAAGGGTGCGCCCTGGCACCTTTCCTGTTTGTTTTGTACCTAGCAGACATGAAAGAATCACAGGAACACATCCGTGCATTCCCCCCAGTATTTCAGGAGGAAGCCCTCTCATGGATCGTTTATGCGGACGACGTGGTATTTATGGACCAAACTCCCATAGGTCTGCAAAGACGCATGGTGGAATTCAAGTCTTATTTAAACAAAAACCATCTGTCGGTCAACGTAAAAAAAATCTATGGTCCTAATAATGCAGTCGGCACGAGGTCCTAAAATCGGGAAAAATAAAAAGGGTTATACATGGTCATTGGACAATCAACCTCTGGAAATAGTTGACTCAACAGTTTACCTGGGGGTCAGAATAAACAAAAACATCAATGAGAAGGGCCAACTAAATTTTATCAAAGAAAAGCTGCTGAAACTCTCTAATCAAGCTCGAGCCCTGCACCGACGCTACGGAACCTTTTCAATGATGCCACTAATCTTATTCTACAAGCAAAAAGTAGTGGCCAGCATAACATACGGAGCTGAATCATTGTTAAATCTTCACTGGAAAACGTGGGCGGTTTTAGAGGCTTTTTTCTGGAGAAGGGTACTTAGGCTTCCGAACTGTCTCCCTGCATCGATAATAAAACATGAGTTGAGATTACAATCAATGGAGTCAATAGTGCTGTGGAAGACCCTCTCGCTATTTTGAAAATGTATCCTTGATAAACCTCCCATTTCATTCGAATTACTGGCGAATAAAGAGGTAATCAATGCAGATCCGCATTTTAATGCTTGGAAACAGAACTGCTTTGAAATTCTGGAACATCATCATATCAAATTGGGCACGCTAAAAGATAATCCTGAGAAAGCAAAGAAAAAAATACGAGAAAATGACTGGATAGCCACTGACAATCTAAAGAGGGAGAACACAAAGTGTTATTATATCATCTGGGAGCGCAAGGCACTGAATGATCCTCCACCTTTTCTCCGAAGATTTCCCTCTTCAAAATATAGGGATCTCTTGATGAGAGTCAGATTTAACATCCTGCCAACAAGAGAAGTGCAATATTTAAGGAAACAAATTCTAATGGAAGATGCTAGTTGCCGTTTCTGCAATGCTCCGGACATACTGGAATCAGTAAAACATTGGACGCTTTCCTGTCCGGCCTTAATCGCCCAAAGGAACTTATACCTAGGAGATTGGGTGGATAACATAAATACATTGACAGATGAGGATTATTGGGAACGAGTTCTGACGGTCCAAAAACTTGGTCCGACCCTGGAAGCACTACGATTCATAGAATCGATCTTAAAAGGTCTCGAGGGTAATGATGAAGTTGAAGAGGAGGTTGAACCTTCGTAAGGATGGTGGGGCCTGGAAAAGGACATTGACTATTTCTTGTGTCTTTGTTAAAGGTTGAAAATGTATTTAACCAATAAAACATAAAAAAAAAAAATAAACAGTACCATACCGTGGTCTGACCATACATGACACATTGAATAGTGCATTGCAGGGGAATGTCATTGTGCGCTCACTATTGTATACAGCTGAGAATCGCCCACAGAGACGTCAAGCACTGTAATGCCACACTCAGCAGCTATGTACTTTGGCTAAAGGGCGCAGGGCCATTTGCCAATTCACTAAATAAGGTTTGCAGTGATAAAATCACGGGAAAATGTCGCCTGTGCAAAAAATCACAGCAAAAATGCTGTGGTTTGACCCAGTAAAGGTGTACCCCATTATACCATTTAAGGGGAGCGGGGGTTGCGGGGGTGTCCCCCGCTTCCCTTAAATGGTATAATGGGTCGGGTATTGCAGGGGTAACATGGATTGTGGCAGCAAAACCACTGCCTTTTTACCGCGATATTTTGCAT
Source organism: Ambystoma mexicanum (assembly GCF_040938575.1). Taxonomy (NCBI): domain Eukaryota; kingdom Metazoa; phylum Chordata; class Amphibia; order Caudata; family Ambystomatidae; genus Ambystoma; species Ambystoma mexicanum. The sequence continues at coordinate 1,454,110,241 of NC_090934.1, forward strand.
CCACAGCCATTTGTGCCACGATTTTAACACATGGAAACGTGAATGTGTGACCACTAGCTTGGAGCAAAGCCGGAGAGTGACTCAGCGAGGGGGATGCTAAACCCAAGGGCGCAGTGAGCAGCATGTATAAATGCGACCATCCAATTCCAGGATAAGCTGGCCACAGCTGAGGGCTCCTCAACACGCCACATGCATATTTGGAGCGCATTATGCAGATGACAAATGTCACAACACAATGTATAGCAAGAGAAGGGCACTGTATGGCACAGAAGGCCCTATCCCGCCCAGCAAAGAGCACAGAAAATGATCTTTTTTTCATCCGTGTCCTTACTGCAAGTGGATCAAGGTCAATTAACTTCTGGCCACCTGCCACTCATCTGCGTAGCTCCACCGCTTCTTTCCTTTCTTAACTCTTAGATCAGAGGGCGTTCCTGGCCATCTATCCAAAGCAAAGGGCAGTCGAAGAAAAGGGCAATTCCTGTTTGGTCCTACAAGGGTCTGGAAAGAGCCGGGACCCATGCTTTGCACTTCCCAGATAATCCAGCAGCAGTGTGTCCTCACTCACCCCTTCCAATCCGCACCCTCACAGGCAAACACTCAATCTGAACCAAACTTCCAATGGGCGCCAAATCACAGAACCTCATCCACATCCCTCTTCACCACCTCTACACTAATTGAAGCACACACACACACACACACAATCCATGTTTATCCATGCTCATTTAGCAGTACTACATGAGCAAAAATTGGTGACATCATCACCACTCACACCCTAGATGTGTTCTTTATGAGAGAGACATGGCTCACCATGACCTCAGACCCATCTGGGATTTCCTCATGCCCACTGGCTACAGCATCCAATTATTATCCACCAGACCTCAGGGACATGCAGTATGCAGGAACAAACCAGACGCGCATCCATGGAACTCCTCACTTGCCACTTTTCACTCAGCAACAAGCAGCTAGCTTCCACCTGACCTACTGACCACCCCGAACCAACAGACCTCATCATACCAGAATCTGCCAAGAACGCAACTTATCTTTCTTGGTGACCTGCCCGAGATCCAAACCACCAAGAAAAGCAGAGACAATACTCGAACTGCTGAACATCATGGGCATCAAACAACATGTCGTAAATCCAACCCACAAAAAAGGCAACACACTCGATCTGGTATTCACCACCCCCCAGCCATTGGAAGTCATCCAGCCTTACCGTTGTACTAGAAACACCACGCAGCCATAACCACCCTGCTCCACTGCACAACTCTGACGATCAGGGCCCACCCGCCAACCAAGACACCCCACAACTTTTTCAAAAACTTTGCATTGGATGCACCACAATCCACTGACAAATGCAACTCCCCCAACAGCATATTCACAGACAAGATAAGGCAACAAACTGACCAGTCTGAAACATATCAAGATGGAACGAGTTTAGTCAATTACTCCGGAAGACCTGATCAACACTCTTGCAGCACTCAAACCCACCAACTACAAAGACAACATTCTACCCTGCTATCTAAAAGGTGACCTTGAAACCATTTCTCAACACCAGTAATGCTTCCCTCACATAAGGCACCTTCCCAGAACGACCTCTGCTGACGAAACCCACAATGGACCCAGATGACCTGGCCAAGTATCGCTTTATCTCAAATCTATCCTTCTTCTGCAAAGCCATTGAGAAAATCGTCACCATCCAAAGCATAAAAGGATCATTTTTGTTTTAAATCAGATTGGTGGTTCTTTAGGAGGTTATGCCAACCTCCTACAGAACCACCAATCTGGTTTCCGAGTACGATGCAGCACAGAAAAACCCCACCAGCCACGTTATCGGTGATGCTCTGTACACCATGGACAAAGAGGACCCCTGCCTACTTGTCGACGACTTCTCTCTGTTGCCTTTGAGACGGTTGACGAGGAAGCCCTCCTCAACATTCTCACCGCACACATGGGAATCGATGGAACAGTCCTGCACTGGGTCACCACATACCCCTTCAGCAGTAACTCATTCATCCAGATGGGTTCAAACAGATCCCAGCGCCACCCAGTGACTTGCCGAGTTCAACAAGGCTTCATCCTGTCCACTGTCATGTTCACCCTCTACATGAAACCTCTGTGGAAGCTCCTTGCCAACACCGGCATCAAGATACACCAATATGCAAAGGACACACAGCTTTACCTAACGATCAACTGCACCAACGCGATCCATTGACTCAAGCAGCGTCTGTGCCTCATCTGTTCCAGGGTGTCTGAAGCTCAACCATACAAACAGCAAATTAATTCTCCTAGGAACCCCGATCAAGCATACTCAAGTCCAGAACTGACTGGCTGACATGAAGCTTGACGGATTCACGCCTCGTCTCCCACCGAGTGTGAAATGACTTTGCTTTACTATCGAATGTGACCTTTCAGCGAAAAGAGGCATCGATAAGAAGGGCCGAGCAGCATAATATCCATCATGCAGTCCCCGGAAAGTCAAGCGTTACATCCCTGCCTGGGGTTTCAGAACCGTTGTCCTAGCCCTGGCCAACTCCAACATGTATGGTGGCAACGCCCTACTCGCAGGAGTCACAGTTGCCACCATGGCCCCTGTGGCAGCCAGCCAGCACGCGCAGTACGCCTCATCTCAGGGCAAAGAAAATGTGACCTAATACCCTGAATCTCCAAGAGCTGCGCTGGCTATTTGGAAAGCAAACATCATATTCAATTTTCCCTAAATCACCCACAAGGCAGTCACAACCAAAACACTGCTCTACTTAGTCGAGAAACACTCTATCTCTGGAGGCCATTGGACCACCAAAGGCATACGACCGCTAGCGCAGAGAAGACTACACCCCCCACTTCAGGAAGAACCTGAAGACCCTACTCTTCAAAGAACTTCTCGCCAGTCACTGGTCGCTCCACTCAACCTGTTTCTCTCCCTCTGGAGTTGCCCCCATTCCCTTCTCCCTCCCACCCATTCCAGCTCCTCTGCTCCCCCCCACCCCAGTGCATGTTCCCTTTGTACAGCGCTCCATTGCTTCCCAGGACTTTATAAAACCAGTAAATACAAACATACTGCTTGCATGTCCCTTTCCACTACATATGGTAACTAAGCAAGCGAAGTCGAGATAGCATGGGAGAGCGTGTGAGTGTAGGAGGGGGAAAAGGTCAGAGCAAGTGGCAGGGTCTCTGAGGAGGAAGATGGAGGAATGGAGGGGACAGGAGTTGTTCAGACATCAAGCTGCCATTTTAAAGAGAAACCCCTCAGAATGTTCTGGGCAACACTTGCCGGCCCAGTTAAAGCAGTTGGCACCAATGCACGGTCAATAGATCAGAACAAACACAGCGGAGGCAAAGGTCAACTTCCCGTAGAAAACATGGAGAGCAAACGCAGCACCTTCCAGCACAGCCCCTGGTGGCCACCCAGAACAGGAAAGGGGGAAAAGTAACCTGGCTGACAAAGGTATAGCAAGTCTTAAGTGTTACTGTTATTTATGCCAATAGTAGGTCCTGAGAGGCAAGTGCCCCATCACAGAGCCCCTGCCCTTCATGAAGGAAATGACCTCAGAGACACCCAGTTTGATTCACTGGTACCACCACAACAAGATACCACCACAACAAGATACCACCACAACAAGATACCACCACAACAAGATACCATTACAAAGCAGGTCCGACTTTGCCCGCAATCCTGCCCAGGTCTGGACGGCCACAGGCATCCCCAGCCACTGCGCTATATCCCGCCTCTTGCAACCAACCACATGGTTGAGACCCAACCGGTCCGATTGTAAGTATATGAAACCAATGGTCCACATGGCAGACAGCAGCCATATGTCATTCCGCTTTCCCCTCCAAGACCGAAGGATGCCATTCACCCATGATCTGTGTGGCTGTTAAGAATTCCCTCATGTTGAGCACAACCCACCTCACCAAACCCAAATCTGTGCAACAGCGACATCCGCATGTAAAATGTGGGGGTGACTGGAATGAACTAAGACACACATGGGGTGACTGGAATAAACTAAGACACACAAAGGGGGTGACTGGAATAAACTAAGACACATAGGGGTGACTGGAATAAACTAAGACACAATGGGGGTGACTGGAATAAACTAAAACACATAGGGGGTGACTGGAATAAACTAAGACACATAGGGGTGACTGGAATAAACTAAGACACACATGGGGTGACTGGAATAAACTAAGACACACAAACGGGGTGACTGGAATAAACTAAGACACACAAAGGGGGTGACTGGAATAAACTAAGACACACAAAGGGGGTGACTGGAATAAACTAAGACACATAGGGGGTGACTGGAATAAACTAAGACACATAGGGGGTGACTGGAATAAACGAAGTGACTCGAATGAACTAAGATACACATAGGCGTGACTGGAATAAACTAAGACACGCATAGGGGGTAACTGGAACAAACTAAGAGACACATAGGAAATGACTGGAATGAACTAAGACACCCACAGGGGGTGACTGGAATAAACTAAGACACACATAGTGGGTGACTGGAATGAACTACGACACACAGAGAGGGTGACTGGAATGAACTAGGACACACATAGGGGGTGACAGGAATGAACTAAGACACACATAGGGGTGATTGGAATAAACTAAGACACACATAGGGGTGACTGGAATGAACTAAGACACAGATAGTGGGTGACTGGAACACACTAAGAGACACAGAGGGGGTGACTGGAATGAACTAAGAAACACATAGGGGGTGACCGGAATGTACTAAGACACACATAGGGGTGGCTGAAATAAACTAAGACACACAAAGGCGGTGACTGGAATAAACTAAGACACATAGGGGGTGACTGGAATAAACTAAGTGGCTCGAATGAACTAAGATACACATAGTTGTGACTGGAATAAACTAAGACACACATAGGGGGTAACTGGAATAAACTAAGACACACATAGTGGGTGACTAGAATGAACTAAGACACACATGGGTGTGACTGGAATGAACGACACACAGAGGGTTGATTGGAATGAACTAAGACACACATAGGGGGTGACTGGAATGAACTAAGACACAGATAGTGGGTGACTGGAATAAACTAAGAGACACAGAGAGGGTGACTGGAATGAACTAAGACACACATGGGGGTCACTGGAATGAACTAAGACACACATAGGGGGTGATTGGAATAAACTAAGACACACATAGGGGGTGATTGGAATAAATTAAGACACACATGGGGTGACTGGAATGAACTAAGACACACACAGGGGGTGACTGGATGTGGAAGCCAACACTGAGTGATCAGCTGAGAGGCTAATATCGGATTCTCCTAGATACAACAACAGGAGTTATGGAAAAGCAGCGATCCTACATACCGTCCTCCCAGGTCTGCACAACGATGGGCGAGGAGGAGCGGCTTGCCCCGAGCTGGGAGTAGGCGACGACGTAGAAGACGTAGCTCGTGCTCGGCTGCAAATCCTTGACATGGAACTCCAAGGTGTCGTTGTTGACAGCAAATTGGTACTCTATATTATCTGTGCCTGGGGCGAGAGAGCTAGAGATTAGAAACCATTAGAACATAAGGATAATTGAGTTAGTGAGGAGGAACGGTATGCCGTGGTTATTTATAGGATGCGCAGCCACCGTTGGAACGGCTTCTTGCTCTTAAGTGGGACACCTTTGGCTGCTTCTCGTGTGTTACATCTCTACAGCAATGGAGTCAAATGCTCTCACGAGTGTAGGCTATGGATGGGTGGGGAATATAGGGACTGGACGTTCTAAAGATCCAACCCACCGCACGGAACCTCTACCTACCAATGGCTTTCTGATAATGAAGAGAGAATCCGATGAGCTGCCCACTGTTGTACTCTGGCCTTTCCCAAGAAACAGAAATCATGGTGCTGGATAGAGGGACAGCTACAACGCTCTTCGGGGCGCTGGGCAAGCCTTCGCGAACAATGACGGACAGCTGGGTGGAGGCGCATGCTGTTCCCAAACTATTTTCCGCGATGCATTGGTAGAATCCTCCATCTTCCAGACCAATCTGGGTGATGACCAGGCTGCCGGGACTGGGGTTCTTAACCCGGCCGTTGGGCAGGACCGGTGCCCCATTCTTCAGCCAGGAGATGGTTGGAGCCGGCTCACCCTCGGTGTTGCAAACGAAGCGGGCAGTGCTGGCAGGGGGGCGAGAAACGCTCTCAGGAAGGTGGGCAATGACAGGTGGAGCTGTGGAGAGGAGAAACATGATTAACAGGACCTAATGATAAACAACCTTCAGTTTCATCCCCTGCCAGACAAACCAGTCTAAAAATTCCCAAAATAAAAGAAGTTCACAAACCTCTGGTCACATGGTATACAGAAAAGTCTACTCACCTATAACAATGGTTTTTCAGCATGAAACCAGTCAAATATTCACAGAAAGGGCACACCCTTCCATCTTACGGTGGATTCTGGAAATGCGAGTGTTTGTTTCCAAGTTATAAAATCTAGGTTGTATACAGTGCTCTGTTATTGTGCTTTATCAAAGCTACTGCTGGCATTTTCATGGGCTCTTGGTACCATTGGACGATGGGTCGAGTTTATCAGGAGCAGAAGGCGCCTCCGGGATTTCATTTCTGCTCTGCTGATGTGAGCAGATCAAAAGGAACCGGGTTCTGTGTTCTGCTAGGTTTGTAGAATGCAACTAGCGCCTATATACCCGAGGGTTCAGTGCGCTGCAACACATGCAAAAATAAATAAATAGATGAGGGCAAGAGGGATGCCTGTAATGATACTCCCCAAAGACTGTCTGGCGCTGCGCAATGTCCCTAACATACCCGCCGGTTCCATCATTGTTCTTTTTTCACCTGCTTTTGTGCGAATGCGTGCAAATGAGCGGTGTGCATTGTCCACAGTTCGGGGCAGATGCGTCGGTTGCTTGCAGATGTGGAGCAAACTTATCTTATGAGTCTCTCCAGGAAATGGCGGCAGGAAATCTAAAATATTGCCTTTCCCACTGCTTCTTTCCTGCCATGGGCCAATCTCGCACCCTCCAGTCAAAAAAAATGTGCCGCAAAAATGCTGCAATAAATAAAATTTTGTGCTGCAAAATCCTGTGACGTGCATCTGTTGTACAGTTGCGTGTTCTGACCAATCACAAGCGGAGTTTCCCCACTGCTGGGGCGTGGGATATCAGGGTGGAGTCAATGCGTCAGGTGAGCTGGCAATATAGCCATGCCTATGTCCTGTCAGAGGAAATGCTCTCAAAATGCTTGCACCGCTCTTTTTGCCTCTGATAAACAGGCTCGAGGTTTCACAAGTAGCTGTTTATTGGCAGGTGTGTGTGTAGCATTAATATACGATAACATGCGCGCATGTCATGGGGAGGATAGCTGAGGTGCAATGTGCTCGCCTTGGAAGCAAGATGACGCTGAGCAACACAGGCTCGATCCCCGGGTCCGCACTTAGAAACCTCTGGGTATTAAGCATGTTATAAATACCCAATTACGATTACTATAAAATGCATTTAGCCAGTCCCAACTCTGAGTGCAGTTCCTTCATTTTGGTTGGCCCTTTTAAATCCCTATTTCCATGTTTGTCCTAAGAAGGGGTCCTTCTGACGACTAATGCGTGCATGGGATTCTGAGCTTCTGAAGAACACTGGTAGATGAATAGTTTGGCTGGTACCTGACGAAAGCTGGTGGCTCGCTTTGATTCTGACCTACCGCTCTTGACTGGGGATTTGATAATAACTGCGAAAAAAACAACCATCTTCTGAATTTCAAACCAACCAAAGACCACGAGGGCCAACATGCGCCAGCAACTACTATGCAGGGGTCTCAAATCCTAGCCAACCAAAGACCATGAGTGCCAACATGAGCCAGCAACTACTACGCAGTGGTCTCCAACCCTGGCCAACCAAAGCCCATGAGGGAGTGTAAGCGCGAGCAACTACTACACAGGGGTCTCAAATCCTGGCCAACCAAAGACCACGAGGGCCAACATGTGCCAGCAACTACTATGCAGGGGCCTCTAAACCTGGCCAACCAAAGACCATGAGGACCAGCATGCACGAGCAACTACTACCTACAGGTCTCAAATCCTGGCCAACCAAAGATCATGAGGGCCAACAATCACCAGCAACTACTATGCAGAGGTCTCAAACCCTGGCCAACCAAAACCATGATGGCCAACATCTACCAGCAACTAGTAAGCAGGGGCCTCAAACTGTGGCCTAAAGGAATTGCTGTTCCTTTAGGTTCTCAGACCTAACCCGGACCACAAACTATTGTATAACAGGGGTCTTGGCTTTAGGACCATGGTCCTGCTAGATCTTTCTCAGGGGTGGTGGCGGGTGAACTTCTGACTGGCCAAGCTGCGTCTAGGATTGTGTGTAAAGAGAAACGACTTTCATTTTGCTGGGGGAACCTCCCTTTGTAGAATACCTACAAAAGGAGATGAGTTTCACATTAAAGGAAACACAGACACTGTCTGATTATAGGCCACTTTACAGGATAAGGTATATGCTATTTCATGCAAGTTGCCAGAGTCTGGAAGAGGAGTTGAAGAAACTGAAGACAGACTTGAGTTTGGCAGAAAAAGGTGAATTTAGGCGATTGATCTGAGGAAAGTGGGTGGTGGGTGATTGGAGCTATGGTGAGGTTAGACTCCCACCTCAACCAAAGAGCACCATAATAAGTATCTTACAATAGACAAAGCGCCTCTGAACATGGGATGGGTGGGTAATCCTTTGCCTCCCAGACTTAAAAAAGAAGAGGGTGAATTCAATTATCGCAGGGAAGGGTTTTAATATAGAACTTGAAATTTGTAATGCTTTCTCTTAATACTTTGGGAGGTTTTACAAAAACCAGGGCTGTTTGATGAATCGTGGAAGGAGTTCCCTACAAAATGTCGAAGCTGACGCAGTTGGAATGATAGGCCGAGATGTTTGTCCGAGGTTTTTAATGAGGCGTTTGTGGCAATACAAAATCAGAAGTGTCCTAGACCTGAAGAATTCACGGTCGAGTTTTGCAAGTGTTGTAAAAGGATCTGTGGATTGTATGGGGTGAGAGAACAGCCCTACCTCTGGGGGTTCTGCGACGAAAACACGGATCCGCAAGTCAGGGAAGGATTACTCAAGGTGCGTAAATTATCGCCCAATTTCAGTACTTAAGGTTGATGAAAAGATACCGTTGAATGAGCGGTAGGAGGTGAATGAGGTGACTGGGGAGAATGGGGTGAAGGCGGTGACGTCCCGCCTTGCATAAGATAGACAGACAGGATTTGTATTGGACAGAATTGTTATGACAATATGAGCTGGCCAATTTCTGTAATTCAAGATGTATGCGTCTGATCTCTTGAGCCCCAGTGGGAATGCTGAAAAGGCGTTCGATTGGGTAAGCTGGCACCCATTGGAATTTGGAGACAATGTCATGTGCTCTTGAGAGCACTGCAAGGTGGCGCAAGGGCTTGGATGTCTGAAGGGCATGAACTCTGACCCATCCAAGTTCACTGCGACCCCGGCAGGGATGTCCATGTTCTTCATTCCTATTCAATATGTTCCTAGAACCTCTGGCCTGTGCAATTAGGGAGGATGCCCGGATAAAGGGAATAGGGTTTGGAAATTTTCTACGGTTACTGTATATGTCGACGATATGCCGGTGATCGTATCGGACACGGAATCCACAGACTAAGGCTTGTTTCATGGTGTGAACATATTCTGCGCCCTCGCCAACTATAGAATAAACACGATGATAGAGTAGAATAGGCAAAGGATACTGTCATCATTTATGACAATGGTAGGGTCAATGTTAGCCTGGTTAAAAGCCACAAGTGTGGAGAATGCAGGCAGTAACAAAATGTCAATACAAATTTTTAAAAAATGAAAAAAAAAAATGTTAGGTTATCTTCTAATGTTCATTCATTGTGGCTTTTATTGATAATTGCCCCTGACCTGTTTTTAATGCTCATAGTTATTGCATTATGGTATTATTGCACAGTATGGATGTTTGTTTACTGAAAATAATAAATACAAAACAAAAAGAATAAACATGTCTAAAACTTTAATATTTCCAATCACACCGTACTGTGGCGGAGCAGGGAGGGATTCAGTGTCATGAGAGAGGTGGGCTGCCTTCTGCCCAGAAAGCTGCAAACACATTGGAATTGACGCCAAGTGCACTAGATGGGACAAAGTTTGCCTTTATGGTATAAATATAGGCGATTGAAATAGAGGCGACCACCAAAGATTCTATTCATATTCAATATGCCTCCCCTTCACCTCTCTTGAAATGATCGGAAAAGTGTTTATGAGGTGTTCAATCACCTTCGATTGGTGGGGAGAGCCAAGATTCCACTGTCTGTTTGATGGCTTCCTGTTCCACACAGAGGCTTTGGACTCCTAGGCCTGAGTCCCTACTATCATGGCTTCCGGCTCCGGACCTGCCATCGAGAGGATAGCTCAAGGGCAACACGCTCGCCTTGGAAGCAAGACGACAACACAGGTTTGATCCCCGGGTCCGGGCTTAGAAACCTATGGGTATTAAGCACGTTATAAATAACCAATTACAATTATAAAAAATCATTGGATCACAGATACCAGTGTCTCTGCTCCATCCGGGGTTCAACTGGAAAGTGGTCGGTACACCAGATTCCCATGGTCTATTTATTGACAACAGAGGTTTCTTTACCGCCTTTAAAGATCCATCCTGTAGTTAAGATTGATATGATGCGATGTGATAGTTTATTTATATAGCGCCTATACACAATGTGTTTCAAAGCGCTTCAAGGCAAGGGAGGGAACAAGGGAAAATACAACCACAGTCTTACAGGCCATGAACAGTAAGGATGTGAAATTAACTGTCAGACTCGGCCTGATGACGTTTCAGATAGTGCAAGAGCTAAGACATGGATGAGGAAGGGAGGCGGGAGTGGGAAGGAAATGGAAACAGACAGGCGACTACCGGAATAGGCCAGATGACATTTCTGGTAGAGCCGGAGAAAAACAAAAGGTGAGGGAGAGGGGTGCAGAAAGGGAGGGGAGGAACAAAACAAGCGACTATCGTACTAGGCCTAACGCCTTTTCAGATAGTGCTGGAGAGGGAGGCGAAGGGGATTGGGAAAAAGACATTGAACAGGAGGACATGAAAACATGCTGGATTTTAGTCCTTAAAAAGAGTTCTCACAGCAAAGCTGACTATGTTAAATATGAGAGCTCGAGGAAATGGACGTTACAGTGCCCCTGCCGATTGGTTTATCGTTCCCGCCCTCAGCCAGCTCTCTTGCCTTTCCACTATCTGCATCGACTAGTTACAAGCAATCGTCTCTAGTGCGTGATGAAATAATTGTGCATGATTTCAAGAGCAAGCGGGATGCTCTATTGGTCAGTGCCCGGTCAGTTCAGTAATGGTCGAGCCAAAGCTGGATTTGGACCTGCAGTACAGGTAAGCACAGGTTATTTGCAACTTGTATTGTATGAGCAAGCCTCTCCCTGAGGCTGCATGCAGTACCCTCTGGAACCACTACACACAACTATGACTACAGGTGTAAGCAAAACCAACCTTTGGTATAAGTCTGTACCACACAGTTTTTGGTAGCGAGCTGAGGAGCCAGGCTTTTCTCAAGAGGGAATGTGAGCGTGTAATGAGCTTACACAGAGGTCTACAATCACAAGTATTCAAATAGACTCTTATACTCAAGGTTTCTTGGTGAAACACTTATTAATTTATTACACAGTCAGTTAGAAAACATTCACTAAAAGGAGGCAATCTATATCACACAAAAACATACTACAGTACTTCACACGATCAGGTTCTGAGGCATTTAAACTACTTTGAAGGAGGAGCAAAATGGCATTCAGAACATTTGAAGTAGGAGCAAAAAGGCATAAGTTAATAAAAACGAATAATAGAGTTACTCTTAAACAGTGCAAATAGTTTGAGTTCACCAGAGGAGTTGTTCAAATGCAATAGGTAGGCCAAAGTCAATGGGCTAGAGTCTTGTATAAGTAAAAACGGTTCTGGTAGTTAAACGGAAAAGTCTTTGCCACGGTTCTCAGAAGTAGTTTGTAGAAGAAAGAATCATATTTCGGGTCACAAGCTGACTAGGCCTGCAAGTTGCCAAAGTTTCACGCACTTTTGCAGTGAGAAGTAAATTCTCTCGGTCGGGTTTTCACAGCACCTTAGGTTGAAGAAAAAGATGCAGCTGAAGACTTCTTTCTGTTCCTGGCAGTTCCTGCAGATCTCGCTGTTCCTAAGCCTCAGTCGTGGGGACAAGAGGGAGGACGTCGGGGGACTCCTGCACTGCACGGGACTGGTCACAAAGCTGGCAAACTGGAAAATATTCGATTCTGGTAGCTGTTGTCAAGCACACAAACTGGTGTCCTTCTCCCTGGCTATTCGGTTTCCTGCAGCACTCTGAGGAAAATACAACCAGCTTCGAGAATGGTGTCCAGGTGGTTTATGAGATGATTGGTCCCACCAATTCAAAGGAAGAAGCCGTCCTTTAAGGGCTTCTCTGACGAGATGAACTTGGCGATTCGGACCTGCAGCACGGCTTCACCGGGCAAACCAATGGTCCAGGAGTTGCAGCAGCCATCCTCTTCCAGCTCGTCTTCGGCTCTTTCGTTCCAGTGGTCGACTCTGCCTTCCAAGCCAAGAGACTCGCCTTTTAGATTTCCCCCATTCATTCCAGCCTAGCTGCCACTCACCCAGCAGTCTGGCTGTCCTTGCCAGACAGTCAGCCAGCCAATCACGCCAGAGTGCATTTGGGTCTCCTATGAGACTAAGCACAGCACTATATGCATCAGCCCTCTCACTGCTGTTTTCTTCTTCTCCTTCTGTTTCCTGTTATCCGCATCTATCAATTTTGACCTTTTCCACCACAACAATTATTGGTATGTTATTTACTTTATTCATTTAATTATTGTCGATACATTAATTTTGGAATATTATGATATGACACATGTACAATTTGCAGACTTGCCCTGAAGAAGGATATATGAATCCGAAATGCATTGGCAAATGTTTTTTGTCTGACATGAGATGTTAAGTGGCTTTTCCTTCCTCGCTAAGGAAATATTGGTAACGCCTCACACCACGAGGCAGATTACTATGCCTTCACGCAACTATTTGTTGATAAAAACTCTCTTTTTTTGAAAAATCAATGGACTAACGTGGTTATTATATGTGAACATATAATTTCGGAAATACATTAAACTTTTGATGAATTTGCATTATCAATGTACCCGGTTGGGTTTTCTGGAGAGCAGTTGAGTGACCTAGTTGTGTACTTGGTCTTTTGCTTTTTTAGTTTCGGGCACCTGCCTCACTTTCTGCCCACCCCAGACACTCAGGCACCATAGGCGGTCTTCAGTCCTGAAGCCAGCCAAAGGCATAGGAACAAAGGGACCAAACCTGGCTTGTTGCGAAGGACCTTTCCAAAAAGAAATGGCGAAAGAAGAAGACCGGGACTAGTTTAAACAAAGGAGGCTCAGATGCCATTTTGAAAAACACGGCTCCCAGGATTTAACGTTACTGGTGTTTGCGGTCGGGAAAAATCATGGTAGTTCATTGTAAAACCAGTGCCACCAGCCATTTTGAGAGGAAAGGGTAGTGTTTGACTGCTACATGAATTTCTAGACATAGGGGATACTAAGTAACCCCTGCAGCACACTATTGTAAGATAGGGTGCAGTGGGGATAGGAATTTGGAAAGTCTAGTAAAGTCGATTTCACTTTACTTTCTCTGGGAAACAGTATTTTATCCCAGAGAAGGTGTTTAAACCTTGGGAAGTTTAAAAGACATGCCTGTGTCACTGCACTGAGGGTGCTGTGTGACACACATGAAAAGATGATGCCTATGGAGTTGTCTAAAACTCCATAATCAAACAACACAGGAGTAAAACGCACATCAAAATACATCAGAGAGTGGGGAAAAAAGACTCACACTCTTTCCAGGTAGAAAAATCAAGTCCTCAAAATCCAGCAAAGTTGCTGGGGGTCTCTAAGGTGGAGGGAAATAGCACATTTATGAGAATTCTCCTAACAGGCATGCACCAGCTTGGTCTTGTGGTGGGTTCCTATGCTCTGGCTTCGCCTAAGCTCTGTGTTCTGGGGCGGGCTCCTTACCTATGGTTAAGAGTCAGATCCTGAAGCACTGGAAAGAGAGCACTCCGCCAAGTGCTGGAACGAGAGCACTCAGCCAAGTGCTGGAAAAAGAGCGCTCAGCCAAGTGTCCAAAGCTGGATAGCAGACATTGGAACGGCTATGCGTATGTCCCGCAGGCAATAGGAGTCTATATGGTCCATCTTTAATGGTTGTTATGCATAACCACTAGTGTTTCTCCCGATAGGTCTAATATCCCAGGGTGTTGCCTGTTTTGTCCAACCTGCTTTTGTTCTTGTGTGTTTCCTTATCAGATATGTTCTCTGTAGGGTGGGGGCAGGGTATAGTTGAGCTGGGGGCTTATGTGTATTCTACTTTCAGGATTTGTAGTTTTGGGGCAAATGCCTCTTACACACTTCGATTATTGCTTGTTCTTTTAGTTTTAAATAAGATATTAAGCAAAAAAAGAAGAGGTCAGAAATCATGTTAGCGTGAAGGCCATTCCTCGTCGACAGTCAAGAATGAGGCCTTCTGAGGCTCGCTGTGTGGCGACTACTCACATCTGTGCAGCTCTTATTTGAATCCCTCTCCAGGGCCCCGGCCTCCCCTCATTTGGCTACCGCTAACCTATAACGTCGGGGCTGGGTGCCCTTAACCTGTCCCTGTGGGCTGTTCAAGGGGCCAGTCCCAGCAGCCTTTTCAGGACCCTGAATCTCACCTGGAGGTCCATGTGGCCTGAAATGATGGAGCAAGAGGCTGACCACCAGGACTAGGAACCTTCCACACGGGCAGCTCATAAAGCAGCCCACTGGCCCTACACCGATAGTGCCACGCCCCTAGGAGCTGCCTACACCGCCCATCCCTCTAAACTAGCCCCTACCCATATCTCCTTCAACTCGAAAACTGTTCCCATCGCAACCAACACCCCACAATAGATCTCTTACACAAATGTTGCCACAAACACGTCCTGAACACTATGGTGTAGCATTTAATCTAGCCGTTGATTTGGAGGGTCTCACTTGCCCCCCTCACTCCCTTCAGTGGTGCCGTTCTATGTCCCATCAGATGACACTTCTGGGCATAGTTTCTGTTCGAGATGTTCAGCAAATAAATAATTACAATCGAACAAATCATTTAGAATGAACTTTGAAGAGTGTGGTGACATGTTTGCCACTGTGAGGAGCCTCTGGGTTTCATGCAGCTTCAATATCACACAGCCTCATCCAACAAAAGGACACAGTTGGGAAGACAAGTAAACAGGAGAAAGTGAAGAAACTGGCTCCCCTGATTGGCCTGTTCGCATGGCTCTCGCCATCCCTGCCCGGTTCTGCATTTGCACTGTTCATTTCATGACACAAAGTTAACTACTGCGCAGTCCAGCTAGGAATCCCACTTCATCGGCGATCAAATGGCTCCTAATCGGTATCACTACATATTATCCCCACCACAATATCGCCGTGTATATGGTCGTCTGGAACGGCCATAGGTGATATTTTTTGGGGGGGATCATTTTGTGGGTTTTTGGGAGTGGGGGTTGCGGGGGTGTCCCCAGCTCCTTTAAAAATAATTCAGGGGTTGCGGGGTGTCCCCCGCAGGTTCCATGCCTTAATATCGCAGCTAAAATAGGGCGATATTTTTGTATGACGATATTTTTGCGGGGATATTAACAAATGGAACCTCCTAATCGACTGAGTTGGAACATATGGCTTTTTGGACATTGGACTGCAAAGACATCCTACTGGTTAGATAGCAATCCCAATTTAAACAGATACCATTCAATAAGAATGAGACTAGAGGCACTCACCGAGCACCCGCAACTCAGCCGATGCCGTAACAAAGTGTCTGGTGCGTGGCCGGTTGGCACGGCAGACGTACACCCCAGAGTGATGTGGCTGCACGTGTGCGATGAGAAGGTTGGCTTCGCCCAGGACGATGACATCTGTTGCGATTGGCTTCCCGTCTGCAAGCAAAAAGAAAAGAGACAGTGTCATTATTCACACATTCCGCTGTTACTGCGGCAACCAATCAGATCGCAATAGCTCAACGGGCCGGGAGGACTGCTCAGGGGGTAACACGCTCGCCTCGGAAGCCGGGATGACGCGGAGCAACACAGGTTCGATCCACGGGTCTACTCTTAGAAATATATGGGTATTGATATGAATAACAATTATACATAGCAAGGGGAAGACCATTTCAGAGGCAGAAGGGTTCAACCAATGGCGGACACAATAAGGCATCGCCATATTTACTTTGAGGCTACTGCCATTGGGTTGTTATACCTCTGCAGAGAAGTGGCATAGGACTGTTCCCATGGAGATGGCAGGAGGGTTGGAGGCAAAGCAGAGGTCCTGGATACAAAGACCCTTTATTCTTGTGTGTTGTTTTTGATTTGCAATGCATTCATCACAGTACAAAGGAAATACATGATTGTGGAAAGTGGCCACTGATCGTTTTTTAGCTGATTTGTAGACAGGGTTGGTAGATGCTGGGTTTTTTTAATGTATACCTATGCACATTCCTCTGTGATAAGATGGACTGACCCCTCGGCCTGTCCAGTTTTCAACCCAAGGCAAAATTGCTTTCTTTTAGCACATCCCCAGAAAGCATCACTAGTGGAGTGAATTCACAGATCAGAAATGTAACAAGGAAGCAATAATGGTAAACGCGACAGCACATGCGTGCGATTGGCTTGAGTTTCTATAAGAAATATCTATGCCTATTGTCGCTATTTCAAGAAACAAAACTTCACGGTAACTTCTCACTGCTTTGTGTAGATTGGAGAGACGTCACTGACTGTTATTATAAAACCGTAAAACGTAACTCTCATGTCGAAGGTTTTACCCCATTCCTTCTATCTTGCAGGCGTCCTGAGGATTGGGCGATTGGCAGGCCTACAACCTGGTCAAAAGTAACAAATGATACCACGGGCTCAATCTAAGGACTTCTTTGACCCCCAGAAGACGTTATGTACACTTCCCATTTCTGCCGATTATTGCTTCCAATTCTGTGTCTGCCTTACCACACAAAGGCTTGCTAGTAAAAATAAAATCACTGCTACCAAACATCCTCACACATTTGATCCCCTCTGAAAAATTCAGAAACGGAATAAAAACAAGGCTCTCAGAGACTTGAAGAAAAATAACGATCTATCTCATGAAATGTATCAAGTTCAACGGAATCGTATCATAACATTATATAAACAAAACATCAAACACATAAGGATACTCAGATACAATTAAATTAATTGTAACCTCATAAGAGCCATAACAGCCCATGATACACGCACCATCTGGCGAACTATTAAAAACAATGATAATCAATTATCACTCTCAATTCCGAATGCCATATCTGAATCTACTTGGCACACGTACATTATAACCAAATTTTGCACCCCAAAGCAGTTCTTGAATATCAATACCATTTCTTAACCTTATCACGATCTACCTCGACTAAATTGGACCATCAATGACATTAAGTGGGCTATATCAAGATTGAACTACTCTAAATCAGCTGGTCCTGACGGTTTTCCTCCCTGCTTGTACAAGGCAGATCTGA
Organism: Ambystoma mexicanum; assembly: GCF_040938575.1. Lineage (NCBI taxonomy): Eukaryota > Metazoa > Chordata > Amphibia > Caudata > Ambystomatidae > Ambystoma > Ambystoma mexicanum. Next base: position 1,454,127,848 of record NC_090934.1, read on the forward strand.
ATCTATGGGCCATCCTTCTTAAAACCAAATTTCAGGCCATTATCGACTTCGGAATTATTCCCACTTCTTGGGTCTCGGCTAATATCATTCCGATATTCAAAAAAGGAGACCCGTCCTTGCCACGGAACTACCGGCCTATCGCTTTAATTGACACGGAAGCCAAACTCTTTGCTGTTCTTCTTCTTTACGATCTTGAAAAGCATATCGAAATGAATCAGCTATACTCCAAATATCAAACTGGGTTTAGAAAAGGGCTAAGTACCTCTCTCAACGCCATGATTATGGCATTTACCATTGGGGGAGCAAAACAGCCATCTGCAAATCCGGTCTATATTGCCCTGATCGACATGACTTCGGCTTTCGACACGGTAATACGTGACTTATTATGGGCTAAACTAATTGAAGTGGGAATACCTCCTGTGCTGATATATTGGTTCATTGCCCTACACACGAACACCTCCTATAAAATCAAACTTACTTCTGAAGGACGCACCACAAAACCTATTAACACCGAAATAGGCCTCAAACAAGGATGTAATCTAGCTGCTACCCTTTTCAACCTGTATCTAGCAGACCTCGACAAATGTTGGGATGAGAAAACTTTGTTCTCTGCAAAAATCGGCCTTCTTCAACTAAAATGGCTCGCATTTGCAGACAACATTATCCTATTCGATCCCACTCCTGCAGGCCTCCAACTGAAATTGCAATTATTTGAGGAGTTTGCATTAGCACATAATCTAACCCCCAATCCTGCTAAGACAGCAGTGATGAAATTTGGTGTTCATAAAAAAACAGGGAAATTTCAATGGACTATTATGCAAACTATCATTCCTGTTCATACAGATGGGATTTACTTAGGGTACTATCTATCTGAAAAAAATTCCACAAAATGTGGAGTGAAATACTAAATGACAAGATCCGACCCCTGATATCACAACTAAAAATTATACATGCAAAATACTGTAAATTCTCATTAATCCCTTTTATCGAATTCTTCACGTTGAAAATTGAAACTGTTATTCTTTATGCAGTAGATATATGTCTTGTCGACATTGGTGCAATTTTAGACCAAATTCAAGGGGCATCACTGAAACGTGCAATGTCTCTTCCCATGTCATTACCCAACGCGGTTTTAAGGCACGAGCTAGGTCTAATAGCGTTATCCACTCGATGGAAATGGCGTCTTCTCACCAGCTTTGCAAAAATAATGTACCCGAAATTAAACTCTTTATATGAGGACCTTAAACAATCAATTCACTCTAGACCAACGATCCTCATGGATCATTATTTGACAAAAATACACGCCATTTTACATGATGCCGACATCACAGTGGATGACGTTTATATTAGATCCGCTTATGCCAAACGCAAGTTATTTGAACTTGATTGGCGTCTAACTATTGATCAGATAGGATCTTACAAACTTTACAAGGAGTACTACTTATTCACAAAGAAACGAATACCGCGATATGAGCACATCACCGTATCTCCCTGTAACCACACTCGCAAGGTCTTTACACGATTTAAATTCAATTTATTGGATACTAAAGAAAGGACTGCGAATTGGGCTGTCCTGAAGACGGGCATTGAAAATAGGCATTGTAGATTTCCCCTGTGCACCGACCCTATAGAAACATTGAAACACTTGATTTTATATTGTCCATATTTTAACTCCCCAAGATCTCTCTTATTCATGGAATTCGTGAACATAAATTTCACTGATTGTTTACCATTCCTTTGGGCTCGAATGATGCAAGGCAATCACAAACCTCTCATCTTTGCCTTAACCAAATTCTGTAAACTTATAGAAAAGGGATTGGATAAGCATGTTAATTGTGATCGGACGAATTGCATGGGGAATTTCACTAATTAATGAAAAGAGATATGTTCTTGATGTTATACTTTTTTTCTCTCCAATTTTTTTTTTCTCTTAACTTGAATATGTTTGTTTCTATTGTAAAAATGTTCATTGAACTTTGATTTTACATTGTTTTCCTTCACATAGGAAATGTTTTATGATGAAGTTTTATTGACTTTTGATCTGACATTTTGTATGAATTACATTGTACTTCACTTTTGCAAAGGTTCTGTTGCTTTGTAATAGAACCAAGACAAATCAAATAATAAATAAAATAAAATAAAACCAAGGCTTGTGGAAATGGCAGTCTCCACGTGTGGACCTGTGACAGCCTTTATCTGTGTTTTACATACGTGTCACTTATTCTTTACTGTGGGTTACCTGTATTTTTACTTGTCGTTTTCCCATAGGTATTTTTCATTGTGCACTCTATGTGACTGTATATTGTGGGGGTCTGTAGTCAGAACTCCAGCCCCCCCTGTATCCATAGAAAGGGATTCCATTCCTTCCAAGGTCTGGCCAACTCCCCCATCATTAAACCTGTTCCCAGCCACCAGCATTTACAGCCAGTGTAATCCACAGCCTAGAGCTGGCCCATTACATCTCCTTCTGTGCTCACAATCTGGCCTGCCTTGTCATCTACTGCCCCTGCATATGTGTCACCCTTTTGCCTTACCCTGTAACTTCCATCTCCCCTTCCTGTCACTGAGCCCTGGAAGAGAACAGCCAGAAACTAGTTCTGCAGCCTATAGCTGACCCTTTACATCCTTTCCTGGGAAGCTCCTCAACAGCCCCCCCCCCCACCCCAGGTCATCTATTGCCCCTACCTGTTTGCCCACTCGTCCTATACCCTGAAATTAGGGATGTAACGGTATACCGTTAAAGATACCGCGAACCACTTAATTGAACAATAATAACCATCACATTGTTTATAGCGGTATACCGTTTATACCGTTAAGTGTGCTTTTCAATCTGATTTGGAAAGGCTGCAGTAAGCAAGTGCTGCGCAGTCTTGGTCTTGCACTGTTGGATGTGCCGTCTGCCAAGTAGTTTCAGTTGGAGCAGTTTTTAATGCCATTCCATAAACCACACGTGCCTGACATGAAATCAATATGTTAGAAATAGGAAGAATAAATACAGTGCCAAGAAGGAAAAGGGTTTACTTTGGGATGGCGGCTTTGGGGTTTATATATTTATAATGGATAATGTTTGCTAAACATATGACAATGGGGGATTTCCCTGGTTCCATTATTGAAATTACATATAATAAGTCACACTGCGAAATTCACTCATCTCTGTGGGTATTCCCTGCTGCCATACCAAAGGGTAACATGTCCGTGATTACTGAACACCTTTTGGCCCGCAAGTAAACTAAAGGCTGTAACGTAAAGAGCGAGTGTGTGTGTGTGCGTGTGTGTGTATGCGCACAAGCGTATACTACCATCAGCCTCCATCAATCTGTGGCATGCAGGTTATCAAGATGGCAACATGTTCATCTTCACCAGTAGTCAGTGGGGGGGCTAAAAGCCTAAATGACCACTTAAGAAAAGCTATTCAGTTTGCTTTGCCAGTCGCAGCAGGGCTGCCAGCCCCCCCTCCTCCTCTCCACACGTGCGTTTGTGTTTGGTGCAAGCACGGGGTGGCATTTCAGTGGGAAGTATGTTGAAAAGCCCAATTCTGGCCCTGGTTTTGTTTGTGATGATAAATCTGACAATTTATGAACTTTTAGAAAATATTTGTTAAGATCAGTTAACTCCACCTGCTATACCGCGATAACCATGATATACCGTCATTGGGCAAGAAGGTTATCGTACCGTCATAAAACTAATACCGTGACACTCCTACCTGTAATTACCCTCCCCTTTGTCATATCACCAGACAGGACCCTTTCATCTGTTCCTGAGAATGTGTGCCAACCTGCCCTTCACCCTGTAATCCTCATCCCCCCTTCGCTGGGAACCACCCAGAAACTAGTTCTCCCCTGTTATGGGAGTGGGCTGGGGGCAGCTCTGGAGGGACACTTGTCCTACGCTGTGTAATTACCCTCCCCTCTGCCATGTCACCAAGCATCATGGGGGTGCATAGGGGGGCTGGCTCTGGAGTGGGGCAGAGACAGCCTTATATAAGCATGTGGAGAGTGGACAGGGCACTTTTTTTGGCTGCTTGTGGTGTGGTGCGCTGGCCATGTGGGTTGGGGCAGAGGAGCTAACGAGGCCCCTTGTAGCAGGTACCCTTGTTCTCTCTCCACTCTTCCCTTTTTTCTCCTCCCCCGAACCTCCCCCGGACCTACTCAATTGTACACCAATAGGCATCCAGGCCTCTCTGTCCCTGCTCCCCCTGCTTCTCTCTCTTTCTCTCACTAGTTCTCTCACTCTCTCCCTCACTCGCTCTCTCTCCCTTTCTCTCCTCTTCCCTATCCTTCCGTCTCCCTTTTTCTCTTTCTCAACCATTCTCTCTGCCTTTCTCTTTCACTCTCCCTTTTTCTCTCTCTTTCTATTTCCCTCTATCTAGCTCTTTCTCCCTCTCATGACCTTTCTTTCTCTCTTTCTTTCCCCCTTTCTCTCAGCCTTCACCCTCTCTACTATACCCCCATCTCTTTCTCCCCACTGGCTATTTTCCTTCATTGCTTCCCACTCTCTCACCGCTTCCCAGCTGCCCCTGCTTTCTTCTCTCTCTCCCCATCTTTCGCCCTCTCTCCACCTTCCCAGCATCCTCCCCACTTGCACCATTCCCTCTTCAACCCTTCCTTCCTCCCTTGGTGTTACTTTCTCACCTTCACCCCTGCATCTAAGGGTACACCCCAGGTCCCCGGGACCCATGCCAGAGGGTGTCCCTTGCTAGTATGCCTGCCAGCAATGCCCCGGTTTGTGCCCGCAGCCCAGTGCAGACAATCAACCATCTCAAGTGTGCCTAACGTACTCTGCTGGCAATGTCCCTGATTCATGAAATGATTTACCTGTAAAACTGGTAATTCTGCCTGCAAATCCCCATTCGTTAAACTGGGATTTGTGCGCAGAAAGGCACGCAAATCCCTGTTTTATGCACAAATAATTCTATGAACCAGGGCCAATAAGTCGACTTCTCTGCCTGTGATAAATCTGTCCTGCAAAGACTTTGTAGCATTCGTTGGTGTTCCCACTATTCGGTGTAGCCTGCCTGTTATTGCCAGAGGGGGAACCCAGTCTCTTTGCCTACACAACACACCCTCACTGTGTCAGTTAATTCCCTGGCCCAAAACTGTGGAAGATGGGTACAGGTAAGTGTGTGTATGACAGGGGACATTGTTTGTGGTGGGGAGGGGGCTAGGGGGAAGGAGTGCGTCTGCGTGTTTCTGAGTGTTTCGTTTTTGTAAGATGGTGCTGGGGAAAAGGTGTGTGTGGGTATGAGTTGGGTTTGGGGTTGGGGAGAGGGTGAAGAAGGTTCGGTGGTGAAACCCCTGATTTCAAAGGGCAGGGGGAGAGGTATTCAAGTGTTTCGAATATGAAAGGCCGTCCAAAATCGGTCTTTTTTTGGTGCCGCCTTTAATATTCCAGATAAAGACATAGAACGGAAAACACTGGAGTACTGGTTATCAACGCTGCCTTCAACCCCTGGACTACTTAATTTGTCTTTCATCATCTGGTAACTCTCCAACTTACTTACTGGCAAAAAAAGATCCATGCAATCGCAGGCATCACAAGCAGCTAAGCCAGGCTTCTCCATTTAAGGAAATGTACACGTGCTTCTGGTTTAGTTTCCGGAGCATACTCTTCTGATGTTTAGCTTAGTTTAGTTTCTTTATTTGTACCGCGCACCAAACCCTGCGGTAACCGGGCGCCGGAGACTTAGACAAGAACACCAACAGGTTTAACAACAGGTTAAACCTGCTAACAAGAGTTTAGCCCTAGCCTTTATCTAAGGTCGCTAGAAAATGTGCGGTCATAACAACAAAATGCTCACAAAATGCGGCTGCAGGAAGGCTGCTAAAAATGAGGATAGCCCAGGTGCAACGTGCTCGCTTTGGAAGCAAGATGACGCGGAGCATCACAGGTTCGATCCCCGGGTCCGTGCTTAGAAACCTCTGGGTATTAAACGCGTTATAAATAACCCATTACAGTTACAATTATAACTGTGTAACACCTGGTTCAGCATCATTGCAGTGGCTCCCAATAAAAAACGTTTTTTTAAAGCTATGTGAATGCTACATAAGACTATTCCGATTATTTAAGTGAGTGCAATGCCTTGCACCAATCCACATGGCACCTTAGTGCACTGATGGTCCCAAGAGTAAATTAGCCAAGAGCAGGAGAAAGGTCCTTCTCTCCACCAAGCTGCAAAGGATATGGACACTCTCTTCCTAAAGCAACTGGCCAAGAGGTGGGCCAGTTACCTTCCGGCAAAAAAAGGGCAAAAAGGGGGCTATTTGCAGAGTGGATGTGAGGACATGTTGCTCCCTGGTTGTACTTCGTTGTAGCGCTAGAATTCTGACGAAGTGGCACGGCTTTATAAAACTCCAGCAACAGAAACATATGGACAACATAGTGAAATAGCTGAGAGGGTTGAGCGCCAGCGGAAGAGACCTGTACTAATCTGCGTCTCTCGGCGTTGCACCTGTACACAGCCAACATTGAGTTGGGGAAGAAAGTTAATAGCATCTAAAAAAAAATATCCATGGAGTTTGTTTGCGCAAAGCTAGCATGTTCCTTCTCCTCCAAGCCTAGCCTGATCCCGCGCCGCACCTTGCCTCAGATGTGCGTAACTGTCTGAAGACCATGCGAACATCCACAGAGAGTGAAACACACCCAGGAGACAGAACAGAGCATTGCTAAACTACCACAAAAAAAAACTGTTTGTACTGTGTGCTGAGTAACTGCTCAATATAGGCCGGCCTGTTTCTTGGCCGGGTGAAGTGGGCGGCTGCCCAGGGCGCAGTTGCCCGAGGCGGGTTTTGGGGGACGTGCTTGCCCAGGGAGATGAAATTTCCTTTGGGGGTGTGATTGCCGTGGGGCGAATAACGGCAGCAGGCGCTGTCTCTGTCTCTTCTGACCAGCGTAACGTTAGAGTCAGAGACTATCTGAGCCCGGGCCACCATTTTTGGAAGTTGCACGCCTAACATGTTGGAACGTTTGATTAGTGCTTCCTGTTATGAAACAGCTGTTCATGTCAGTCTGCTGGAAGCATCCTGCGATTGAATTACACTGATTTAGGGAATTGTACCTTGAATTACACTGATTTAGGGAATTGTACCGTGCCCGGCACAGAAACCCGGGCACAGAATAAACGTGCAATTCTGGGTTCCATGGATGGGGAGTTAGCTCTTATTGGAAAATAATCCCTGTGAGGGTTCTGGGCACATTCTGAACAACAAGAGTGTGTCAGTGTGCCACATTTTAGCACAAAAAGGTGTATACAGGGTTGTCCAACTCCAGGCCTCAAGGCCCGAAATCCGGGTGGATTTTCAGGCAATCCCTCATTAATATTCATGAGAAGACATTTGCATACATTT